>NC_142656.1:42521250-42829375 GCF_055504915.1 Nelumbo nucifera | reverse complement strand
GAAAACATGTAGCAAAGTTTAAACATTCAAAGGCTGTTATTGGGAAGGGTTCAATTAGATTAGTCTGGATAAGCTTCGAAATAGGAGAGGGGTACGAGGGGAACAAGAGGTCTTTAGTGGTGATAAAAGGAAGAAAAAGGATATTGCAATTCTACCGAAGGTTTCTGTCTGTAGTGATGCGGAGCAAAGCCCAAATAATAGTGTGGAAGAGCTTGCTGGCTGTGTTTGGAACAGGGGCGATCATGTGGAGGTTGTGGAAGCTGCAAATCAAAAGGTGCTCGATGGTAAGTTTACTTCGGGTTCTAACCCTTCGGTGAAGGAAGGTCTGAGTGGTGCGAATGAGTGTTTTAGTAAAGTTGAGAATGGATTGAAGGAGAAGGAGGTGGATTTAAGAGGTTCCACTGATGCCGATTGTCAAAACTGTTGGAACAGACCAACAGAAGGCAGTTAATCAGTTTTACAAGAGGAGGCCACATCAGCACAACTAACCATCCACTTGTAACAACTGCCATCCACTTGTAACAACTGCCGTCCAATTGTAACAACTTCCGTCCACTTGTAACAACTGTAACAATCAAGATTGTAACACTATAAGTAGTAGAGTAGAAAAGGAATAGGACATTGACTCTTTCAGCATTAGAACTCTCCCCCCCCCTCTCTCTCTCTCTCTCTCCTTCCAAGAATTCAGGAGGTTGGCCCCTCGAAGAGCCCTGAGTTAGGCAGGTTCCTAACAATTTGGTATCAGAGTCAACATGACCAAGACAAGAAACACGTCAGTAGACACCCGAGTGGATCAGATGGAGGTCGAGATCCATCGAACGTCTTCAGATCTCAAAGAAATGAAGGAAGGCTTCACTGCTCTCCTCCTTCGATTGGAGCAAGGGGCAACGAACATTGACAGAGGAAGCCAAGAAGAGCGCAGCAATGAAAACAGTCGTAGAACAGGGGCGGCAACAAGAATAGCCAAAATCGACTTCCCCATCTTCTCAGGTGGCGACCCAACTCCCTGGATTCTCAAAGCCGAAAGGTATTTCGATTACCATGAAACATCGGGGCAAGATAGGGTAGCTCTGGCTTCTGCGCATCTTGAAGGAGAAGCCATCCTCTGGTTTCAATGGTACCGAAGGGGGCACCCTCGTCAAACCTGGGCAGACTTCACGAACGCCATGACTGTCCGTTTTGGATCATCTGGGTTCGAAGATCTTGATGAAAATTTGGCAAAGCTGCAGAAGGTGGGATCAGTAAAGGAATACCGAATGGAGTTCGAAAGGCTGGCCGTGAGAGTCCAAGGGTGGACGGAGAAGGCGTTGGTGGAAAGCTTTGTTGGCGGCCTAAAAGAAGAACTACGACTGGAAGTGAAAGCGATGCAGCCCACTTCGGTCATCAATGCGGCAACACTAGCAAGATTGTATGAGGACAAGTTCAGTCGAGCAAGAAAGGTGCAACGACCATGGGGTCCAGGAGCAAGAAGGGAGCAAGAAAGAACGACAACACCAGACAAGGAGGAAGGAGTACTGGGCCCAGGCCCACTAGTTCCTTTCAAACGGCTGACCTGGGCAGAGATGCAAGCCTACAAAGACAAAGGTCTCTGTTACAACTGCAAAGAGAAATTTGGGCCGGGCCATCGCTGCAAGAAACAACAAGCATTTCTCCTCCAAACAGATGCCGAAGAGGAAGACGACATCACCGGTTGCGGAGAATCTAACCCAGGTTGGGAAATACAATCCAATGGCACGCCCGAAATATCCTTACAAGCCCTTATGGGACTTGCATCCCCTCAAACAATGAGAGTTGCAGGGCTGATTCTAGGACGCCAAGTGTCAATCCTCATAGACAGTGGCAGCTCCCTTAACTTCATAACTCAAGTCTTGGTGGATAAAATGGGACTTCCGGTTCAACCAACAACGGCCTTTCATGTGGCCAACGGTAACAGCCTATCTTGCAATAGCATTTGCATGGGCCTACCACTAAAGATTCAGGGTCATCAGTTTGCGGTGGACCTATATCTTCTCCATCTCAGTGGAGCAGACGTGGTACTAGGCATTCAATGGTTAAGACAACTAGGGCCCGTGGTCTGTGACTGGGCCCATCTCACCATGGACTTCACATCAGGAAACTCTACAGTCCATCTACAAGGGCAAACATGCAAGGGCCCAAGGCCCATCAGTCTTGCAACACTGACAAAGCAAAGAGGAGATCCAGATCAGCCCATATTCATGCACATGGACTCAAATTGGACCAGGCCATCCTTAGCTAACAACAGCCCAGATGGGCCTAGAGACTTCCAAAGCCGCCTACAACAACTCCTTCAGCACTATGGCAACGTGTTCAAAGAACTCCAAGGACTGCCACAACGTGTTCAAAGAACCCTACCGATACCCTTACTTTCAAAAATCTGAAATCGAGAAGCAAGTTCAAGATATGCTTAAGCAAAGGATAATACAACTCAGTCACAGCCCATTCTCTTCACCGGTACTATTAGTCAAGTAAAAAGATGGGACGTGGCGGTTCTGTATTGATTACAGATCCCTTAACAACATCACCATTAAAGACCGATTTCCGATACCAGTCATTGATGAGCTGCTTGATGAACTCAGTCAAGCCACCATATTCTCAAAACTGGATTTACGAGCTGGGTATCATCAAATAAGGGTACATAAGGAGGATGTTCACAAAACAACTTTCAGGACACATGATGGGGTCATGCCATTTGGGATGACCAATGCTCCAGCGACATTTCAAGCATTGATGAATGACATATTCCAGTCATATTTACGTAAGTTCATCCTTGTTTTCTTTGATGACATATTGGTCTATAGCCCCAATTGGGAGGAACATCTGAACCATCTACAGGTCACCCTTGCAACACTTGAGGCCCACCAGCTGTTCGCTAAAGAGTCCAAGTGCTCCTTTGGACAAAACCAAGTTCACTACTTAGGACATGTTGTAGAAAAGGGGACTGTAGCGGCTGACCCAGATAAAATCTCCAGTATACTGGGCTGGCCGCAACCCAAATGTGTGAAAGAATCGAGGGCCTTCTTGGGCCTGTCCGGGTACTATCGCCGCTTCATCAGAAACTACGGCTTAATAGCTACCCCATTGACCCAATTGCTGAAACAAGACGCTTTTAACTGGTCAACCCAGGCCCAACAAGCTTTTGAGCAATTGAAACAGGCAGTTGCGAGCCCTCCAACATTAGCACTGCCCGATTTCACAAAAGATTTCATCATTGAGTGTGATGCCTCCGGTCAAGGTGTTGGGGCTGTTCTCATGCAAGAAGGGCGACCACTAGCCTTTTTCAGCAAGACCTTAACATCACAAAAGTGGGCCAAATCAGTTTATGAGCGAGAATTAATAGCAATAGTCTTAGCAGTCCAACATTGGCGATCCTACTTGATCGGTAGACGGTTCACAATTCGGACCGACCATCAAAGTCTGAAGTTCTTATTGGATCAATCAGTTCTATCCTCGGAACAACAACGCTGGATATCCAAGCTACTGGGGTATGACTACAGAATTGAATACAAAGCAGGGGCTGCTAACCGAGTGGCGGACGCCCTCTCATGGCACCCACAGTCATTTCAGTTACTAGTATCTTCCCCAACTTCTCCACTCCTGGATCTACTGCGAAAAGAAGCCCAATCCCATAAGGAGTTACAGCGGTTGAAGGCCCAAGTATTGGCAAATCCCTCATTGCACCCCGGGTACACAATTAAGAATGATCTACTCTTCTTCAAGGGACGCCTGGAAATACCGACAGCCTCTGCTCATCTCAGGAAGCTCCTGGAATTATTCCATGTCTCACCCATAGGTGGCCACTCCAGCATCCTACGAACACAAAAGCGCGTCGCCACACAATTTCATTGGAAAGGCATGCGTACATCTATCCAGAACTTCATAGCCGGGTGTGCAGTATGCCAACAAAACAAGTCAGCCACTACAGCACCAGCAGGCCTCTTGCAACCACTCCCAATACCAACCCAAGTCTGGGATGATATATCAATGGATTTCATCACGGGATTGCCCGTTTCTACCGTCCAAACAGTTATCCTTGTGGTAGTAGATAGACTGACGAAATACAGTCATTTCCTACCTCTATCACACCCATTTACAGCAGCCATAGTTGCTAAATTATTCCTCCGGGAAATTGTGCGCCTACATGGGCTCCCCAGCTCAATTGTATCAGACAGGGACCCTATCTTTATGTGCCGTTTCTGGGCTGAGCTCTTCCGCCTACACGGGGTTAAACTGTTCAAGTCAACTAGCTACCATCCCCAATCTGATGGACAGACAGAGGCGGTTAACAAGAGTCTCGAAACATATCTGAGATGCTTCGCAGGAGATCGACCAAGACAATGGGTGAAGTGGATCCACTGGGCCGAATGGTGGTACAACACCACTTTCCATAGCGCCGCGGGGATGACACCCTTCAGAGCTTTATATGGTCGGGACCCACCCCTCTACTTCCTTATGAAAAAGGAACCACCACAGTAGCGGCCGTTGAAGAACAGCTAACACAACGAGATGAGGTGCTAAGGGAACTGAGACATCATCTCTTACAGGCACAGCAATGGATGAAGCACACCTATGATAAACACCACAAGAATGTCCAATATGAAGTAGGTGATTGGGTATTTCTCAAATTACAACCTTTCAGGCAGATTTCAGTTGCAAGCCGACAGTGGAACAAACTCAGCCCGCGCTATTTTGGCCCATTTAAAATCCTGGAGAGAATAGGATCAGTGGCCTACAAACTGGACCTTCCGGCAACATCCAAACTGCACCCTGTATTCCATATCTCCTTACTAAAGGAAGGGCCGAAGTCAGGAGTCATTACAAGTACAACCCTTCCCATATTTTTTCAGAAGAAGGACAAGTGCAGACTGAGCCAGCTCGCATCATTGATTTCAGATGGGTGCGCCGGGGTGGCAGAGTCATACCAGAAGCATTAGTTGTTTGGTCTAACCTTCCGGAAGAGGATGCAACCTGGGAATCCTACTTAGATCTGCAATCAAATTTTCCTACATTAGACCTTGAGGGCAAGGTCGCTCTAAAGGAAGGGAGGATTGTCAAAACTGTTGAAACAGACCAACAGAAGGCAGTTAATCAGTTTTACAAGAGGAGGCCACATCAGCACAACTAACCATCCACTTGTAACAACTTCCATCCAATTGTAACAACTGCCATCCACTTGTAACAACTGTAACAATCAAGATTGTAACACAAGTAGTAGAGCAGAAAAGGAATAGGACATTGACTCTTTCAGCATTAAAACTCTCTCTCCCCTCTCTCTCTCTCTCTCTCTCTCTCTCCTTCCAAGAATTCAGGAGGTTGGCCCCTCGAAGAGTCCTGAGTTAGGCAGGTTCCTAACACCGATATAGGAGATGGTCATGCTATTGATGTTGAAAGAAGTGGAACTGTGGGCTAGAGTCATTGTGCCCTGCCCCAATCTGAGAGCACAGTGGAAGATCATTGTCTTTGAGGAGGTGGTGATTAGAAAGATAGGTGTGGACTTGGGTAGGAGGGGGGAGGCTAAGAATATTTGAGATGCTGCTGAATCAATGAAGTCCAAAAGACCCTGCAGAACGTCAGGAGTAAGATACTCTCATACTGTTCATGTTACCAAATTTCTCTCAACTAAAAGGTGGTTTGATTGGGACTGGGCCTACTAAGAAACACAAGAAGGTTTACAAGAGAAGGGGCAGCAGTCTTACAAATTCGACAAATGAAGGTGCTGCTGGTAACGACTCCCGGGCTGGTTCTAACCTGGACAAGCAGTTGGGGACTCAACAGTGGGGGGAAGCATTAGGGAACAATTCTATTCCTCTGTAAGAGAATGCGATAAAATCATGGAAAGGAAGGTGGTGAGTTCAGGAAGTATCTCCATTGAGGGTGGCTGAAAAAGATGTAGAGATTGGAAAAAGCTTGGGTCTGTTTTTCTAGGGTGGCGAGGAATTTGCTAGGAAAACCTTCGAAGAGTTTGAGAGGAAGAAGAGAGAAGAACCCCGAAGAAAGGCAAATAGAGGTGGGAGGTGGAATGAAGGTGACGACGATCAGGAGGAGGTGTTTGAAGGGGAAGAGTAGGGCCTTGATCCCACTAGGATTGTTGATGCTCATGTACTAGTCTGTCTCTTTATTTTAAGTCTTGTAGTTGGTGGAGGTTCTATGTCAGCAGTCAGTCTTTTTTTTCTCTCGGGTGGTATCTTATCACCTTATGTGCTCGTCTTTTTATTTCAAGATCAACTGGGAGAGGTCTTGTCAGCAATGCTTTTCATTTCTGGCCAACTCTCTCCTATCTGATCTCCTAGTTCCAGCCTCTCCAAATGGTTTAGCCTTTTCCTTGCATTAGCCATATTGTGGAAAAAACTAGAATTTTTATCCCCTGCTTTAAGCCACTTAACTCTGGCTCTTTGCCTCCATTTCACTTCATCTTTATAGGCTAGCTTGTCAAGGGACATTTTTGCTGATACTCTTCTTCTTCTCTCCTCTTCTGATGAAGGGCCATTTTCTTCAGCCAAATCCACTTTCTTAAATGCCTCTAAACAATTCTTTTTTTTTTTTTCTCTGATTCTGAATACCTTGATATTCCAGCCTCCAGGATTTCAGAAATTCCTTAATTTGATTGATCTTTTTTGGCAAGATAAAAGAGCTGGTTCCCTCATATTGTAAATCTGACCATTTTGCTGATAGTAAAGGGACCAGCCCTTCCTCTTCAAACCAGGTGTTTTCCGTCTTGAATGGTCATTTTCTAGTCCCTCGAGTTCCACAAACCAGCTGAATGGGGGAGTGATCCAAGACAGGTCGCAGGAGAGCCACCTGTTTTATGTGCTGAAAATTGTCTTCCCAACCTGGAGAAATCAAGAACCTCTCTTTAACTTCATCAAGACTGGGGATTCTTTATTATTTGTCCAGGTGAACTGAGCCTCGAGAAGGGGGGAGGTCCATCAGCTCAAACTGATTCACATATTCTGCAGGCCTTCTCATATCCCTGGTTGTCCTAATTCCTCCCTTTCATTCATCCATAAACCTCACCACGTTGAAGTCCCCTCCTATCACCTATGGGATGGAATTTGCTCCTCTGGCTTCTGCAAGGTTTCAGCTAATCCATTTTCTGATCTCCTTACTCACGTCCCTTGTTATACTAACAATTTCCCTTTATCAGCTGTCTATGTTGCCAAATTCCTAGATGCCCTGATTGCATCCTTGCAATTACCGATTTGGAGTCCCCTCTATCTCAGTCTGTTGTAGCCCCAACATTTTGGCAAATCTTACTCCTTGGTGTAGTGCCAAGATTTCTGCTCTTAAGGAATCTCCAACTCCTACTGGACCTGAGTACAGAGCCATTATCTTACCTTCATCATCTCTGAAAACACCCCCTATTCCAGATGGGCGTGGATTACCTATAGAGCTTCCATCATCCCTTGTGGCTCTCCACATAACCCTTCCACATATTTGGCCTCTTATTTTGCAATAAATCCAAGGTATTAATTTTTTGGAGTACCACTTCCCAGCAAAAGGCCTGCATTTTTGGAGGTACAGGGCTACCCCACACCTCCTTTGAAGGAAAGTTCCCTGCAAGGTTAGAAGTCTGAAGCAAAATATTGTAGAAAGAATAGCAATTGAAAAAAAACAAGAAGGGGAAGGTTTCCAAATTCTTCTATCCCTACAAGATTGATCTAGAAAGACTGCCCCTAACTGAGTAATCAAATCATCAACAAACACTGTTGAGGCTACTTTTCTTTTGTTTTCTGACAAGGAATAACAGAAGGGAATCTATCTCTAAGGGAGTTTTCACCAATCCAAACATCTTCTGAAAACAAGACTTTGTTTCCCGTGCAGACTTCATATTTGAAATAAGAAAGCATAAGAGGCAAAATACCATGAATAGCTTGGGTGGTCCCACTGTTTAAACAACTCGTTGCCTGCTTGGGGTCTGATAGAGAGGTTGGATGGGTTTCAATTGACTATGTTGGGGCAGCACAGGTTGATGCCCTGCATCACTAAACTGTGGAAATATAGGGCTTGACTAAATTGCTTTTAGAAGAAATATCGGTGGACAGTTAAGAGCCCTGAAGGAAGAAGATGAGCAATATCTACAGTGATCCATATAGCCTTGAAGAAAGAAGATGAAAAGCAATATCCAAAATGATCTGTAACTCACTCTCCAGTCTATCCCAGTAGGGTCCAAAAGAAACTCTCTAGAGATCAAGAAGTTCGGATGCTTCCATGGCTTCATGATCTTGAAGGTCTTCCTAAACTAAAATCCCAACAAATTGAATTGCCCAAGAAGGAAATAAAATAGGAGGAAATTTTTGTATGATGACATGGAATATAAACCTTGTGAAACTCAGTTATAGAATCGACTCTCCCCACTGAAGGTTTTCCAAAAATCTAATTTCGTTCACCTTTACCAGGGTTGTACCTCATAAATTTTGGATACTGTTTTTAGTCATATTTAGAAACTGATGAGGTGTGCTACTGTGCTTTTATCTATATTTGTTTTTCTATTATTTTTTGGTCTAGTTAAAACAAGTTAGATATTGAAGGCGGTCTGCGATGATAACAGTACTAAACTACCAAAAAATAAGTTAGTTATTGAACGTCATATTTTTTTACCTTTTAAGTAATGTGCTAATGCTAACAGAAGGTTTTACATTTTGCTACCCATTTTTATTTGATTGGCTAGTAGAGGGTAATATAGAATTGCAGCATGTGATAAACTGTTGTTGCGCAATGTGTTTTTTATCAGTGACCGATTGTTACAAACTTAATGCTTTTGGAACTACTATTCAAGTAAGTATTTTGCATTTCAGGTGGCTGTAAACACTACATTTGAAGATGAGAAGGATTTTTTGAATCACATCATCAAATCGACAAATATGAAATGCCTCACTGCATCGTATGTTCTTACTCTGTTAGGGAAGTCTTTTGTAAGCTTGCTTTTTATTAGACGGTTGAAAAGTGGTAGATTACACCAAATATCTACTGGAGGAAAAACTTTACTTTGTCTGGACCTCTATCCAGACCTAAAATATTTGGACTAGGGTCTGACCTATTAAAAATATTCCCTTTATCTGGATAAGGAGTTAAGAACCTAGTGTTTCAGTTGTCTTATATAGAATATGCTCCTAGTCTGAAGTTGGTGAAATTGAAGAGTCTGTAATGGTTCTGAAAATCTATGGTACCTAAGATATTTATAACCAATCAATCAGTGTTTTTCATTTAAATTCATGTGAGAATTTGATTGGTTAAAGTTTTCTAGGTACAGTACCTTTTTGGTACCATGGGAATTGCCTAAATTTAATGTTCCTAATTAAGAAGTTAGAGAACCTTTTATCTATGAGCATTTGGATAGTTGTTTTAGCTTTCAAGTTTTTCATCTTTTTAGCTTTTTTTTTGTGGATATTTTTATACTTATTTGTCCTCTTTTTCTGGGGATTTTCTTGGGGGCATTCACCTGGTATCTGACCAAAATTCTTTTACTTTCTCTTTTCTTGTCTTTCTTGGCTTGTTGGTTTTAGGTCTGCACTGGATGGAGCTTGTGGATTCCTTGCTGCTAATTTGTATGCGAAGAGCGTTTTTGGGGAGGATGCCCTAGTAAATGTCAGTGTTGAGAAACAAGCAGATGGAAAGCTGAGTGGATACATTCGGATAAGGAGCAAGACCCAAGGGATTGCCCTCAGTCTAGGGGACAAGATCACTCTCAAGCAGAAGGGGGGTAGTTGATGGATATGTACCTACCAACATCTTCCCTTTTCTATGTTGCTTTCATTTGATATTCAACTTTTCTTGTTTCCCTCCACCATTTTGCTGTAATGTCTGCAGGTATTTACAGTCGGAGTTGTAGGATTATTTTCGGCCTTTGTTTTCATTACATCTAGGGAGAGTAGGAAAGTAGTACCTAGGTAGCTAGATTGTTTTTCTTTGGATCTCTCTTCCAATAGTAAAGTTTTAAACGATAGTTTCTATTATGTCTGTATTTCCCGTTAAGATTGGGTTGACTTCATTACAGATATCCAAATTGTAACTAGTCATTATTATTAATCTTACTGTTTTCAGTTATGGTTTCAAACTTTGATTCCAACTTCTATTTCATATTTTGCTGTGGTGCCTAGTGAATTGACTGCCCATTTGTTCTTTATTTATTTATTTATTTTTTTAATTTCATGCAATCCATTAAACCAATAAGGAAACAACAAACAACATTGGCTAAATTATCTCTAACAACATATAAATAAAGGAGGGATTTGCTTTCCTAATGTCTAGCCAAGTGGCACCATAACCCCCTATTTTCTCTTAAATTTTCTAATTCTTATTTATTTCTTTAATTATTTTTAATTTATTAGAGATACTCTCCTAAATTATCTCTAATTCTTTTTTATCCTCTCCCCACTTTTTATCCATATCTATCTAAAGAAAATTTGAATTAAAAAACTTTATAATTATTTTAATATTACAACAAAATTATATACTAACTTTAAAATACTTATTAAAAACACAAAAAAATAATTTTAAAAGATTTAAAAAGATTTATATTATTAATTGCTCTATATTTTTACAAAATTCATCATGAAATTATGTACTAACAATATAAATTATAATTTTATGGATTATTCAATTTAAGTGTTATTCAAAAAAAAAAATTATTAAAAAGTAAAATATTATTTAAATATTTTCATAAATAATATCTTCAATGAGAAAATATTAAAAATAGATAAATAATTATATAAGAAAATATTTAATATTACATAATAACTTAAAATAATAAAATTCAAATAACAAAAAAATCAAATATTTTACATATTATTTAAATATTTCAATAACTAGATATTTTAATTAACTAAATATTTAACATAACTAAATTTAAATAGTTAAAATAACAAAAATGTGTAATAAATTTAAAAAAATTATTAAAAGTAGAAAAATAAGTATAATGGATTTCATAATATTCAAATTAATAATTATTTAATGTTTTACAAAATTAAACAAAATTATGTGATAATAACATAAATTATAATTTTATGGAATATTAAATTCAATAAATAATTAATACTTTAAAATTTTAAATAATGATACTATTTAAATAACTATATAATATTGTAAATAACTAATTTCACTTATATCAATTAATCATTCTAGAAATTAAATTTTAAAAAAAATATAATATTTACTAATAATAATTTTACAATCTGAATCTATATTTATATATACTAAAATTAATATTTATTGTAATTTTTTATTGTATTTTTGTTATCAATTTTTTTGTAGTAATCATGTATTTTTTATAATGTATTGATTTATATTTATTAGAGACTAAACTATTATTTGGGATTACATTATTGACTGATTTAATATATTTATAGTATTTATTGTATTTTTGTAATTATTGTATTTATTATTGATGGTGCGCGATTTGGTTGTTTCTTTCTAGAGGGCAGCTTGGACGTCAGTTGCTTAGCTGGCCGGTCGAATTGCAAGGAGAGTAAGACTTAGAGAACTAGGGGTGGCTTACCCGGTGTGGGCACTTTGATGCTTAAGTTAGTACTCTTGTTGAGCGAGCTGAATAATTGAATGTTGGAATGCTAGTAAGCAGTAAATCGCGCGTACCTTGTGTCATTGGGGTAGATGCCCTTATATAGGTGAGTTGCTATAAGTCTCACGAAACACCTCCGAGATCCTTGGCCCACGTTGTTAGGAGACCGTTCCGCACAGGAGGTGGACTTCGTGTTCGTCCGATCCGGGCAGGATAAGGATAAGACCTACAGTTGTACGATGTGATCCCGAAGAGTTTGGAGACAACTGGGTTGCTTCTAGAATTTTGCTACGTGTCACCTCGGCTGGTTGGGCCATCCCAAGCTACTCGAACCTTGGTCCTTGTTGAACTGCCCAAGGTGCCTGAGGTACCTGAGGTGACCTGGCCTACTGAGGTGGTAGAAAATGCCAAGTTATTGTCCAATCAGTAGGTCACATCCACATGTCAACTAATTAGTAGGTCGGGCCAAATCACCCCTCATTAGTTGCCCCCCACTCCCAGTGCTAGGGGTCTTGACCCGGTGTGGGGAGTTCATGACGAGCTCAGGTGGAATTGGCCCATTCTTCTCTCGGGTCAAGGTTTGATCTGGAGGTCAGACCATGATGACCCAACCGTTTCGATTGCAAAGCCAAGTCACGTATTGGGGATGCGCTGACGTCATGCGGATTACAAACTCCACGGATGTCAAAATGCACGCTCAACCAATTTTGGCCTTGGGAGGCATGCGATCGATTTTTATGAGAGTCTGGATCATGTTGATATGAGCCGTCCAAGATTGATTACTATGGCTATAAATAGGGTCCTTGGGGTCCCATTTGCCTTGTCTCATTTCGGGTATTCGCGTTCCGGAGGTTGCGCACTATCTTCTAAGTCGGTGGTCTCTGCCTTGTCTCTGAGGTCGTCTCCTTTCTTCTGCCTTGGGTAAGCCTTCTTTTCCTCGCCTTAGTCTGTTTTCAGTAATTCAATTCGGTATGTCTAGTGGTAGCACGGATAGCCTGTTTGAGATGAGTAGTGAGTCCGGTCATGCTGAGGTGGGCACCTCGGTCCAAGACAGAATTTGGCCCGACCGAGATGGTCACATCAGCCCGTATCTCGGAGTCCAGCCCAACCGAGGAAAATACAGTTCAAGAGCGAAAATCTTCTGGTAAAAAGGCTTCGTCCTCTCACTGCACTCGCCCTTTTCGGGGGCCGGACTGCTTTGGTCCTTTGATCTTGACGTCTGAGCGGATTAGTGCTCCTGCCCACTATAAGTTTCCCGACCACTATGGATATAGTCTTCCTCTAGAGAACTTTCCCTAGGAGCATGACGACGGTGAGATCACTGTCTTCAAGGAGCAGTTGATCACCGAGCTCCGGTTTCCTCTTCACCCCTTTATTATCGAAGTCCTAAACTTCTTTGGTGTCACCATAAATCAGCTTCACCCGAACTCGGTTCGTACTATGGTCGACACCATTTCTTTGTTCCATGACCGTGGCCTTAGATATAGATACCTTTACCTCGCTCTGCTCGATCAAGAAGAATCCTGTTGGCCCCAAAGGGGTCAACAAATTCAGTTACTATATCACTTACCGACCTGGATATAAGTTGCTCCATAGATACCCTTCTAAGGTGCTGGCCTGGAAGACTAGGTACTTTACTGTGATCGTTGAAGGGGGGTGGCCCTTCCCAATTCAGTGGAGAACTGCCATCAGTGACCCAAGAGATCGTTTAAGTAGGAAGATGAGAAAGAAGATGCTGGCCTTAGTTGATCTCGATCTGGACTTGGACGACCATCTGGTTGAGGACAAGCTTGTCAAAGCCAGGCTGAGTCCTCCGGGTAGGTTACCACCTTGGCACGCACACACTTAGCTTTTTCACCTTATCTTTTCTCTTATCACTTCGACTGACTTGGTACTTGCTTTCCTCAGGCATTATGACGGGTGTCCCAATAACCAACCTCTTCTCGGGCATGAAAAAGAGGAAGAAGAGTAAGATGACCCGAGATAATACTTCCTAGGAACCTGTAGTCGAGCCCGCTGCTCCTACTGTAACCGAGGACCCTCCAGTCATCAACTTGGTCGAGGAGGACCAAGGAAAGGATTCTCCGCCTTGCAGACCCGAGGCAATCCAAGCATTCGTGCCTCAGACCACTACATCCAGGGTCGGTTCTTCTAGTGAAGGTCCCGAGATGGCCCCAAGCATCCTAAATACCCGGACTATCCGCTTCAAGAGTAGGGATGCGGTCTTCCTCGAGGTCTCTAAGTTTGTTGGGCTGCTTGTCGCTCAACTAGGGGATAAGGCTGCGAGTAGCTGCATGGTGGTATGTCCCAAACCTTGGAACCTTGTCTTCTCCTCGCTCCATTTGTATACTTAGCAAACTTTTCTCTTTTGCAGGTAAACTCAATGATCCATTCCCTTACGCAGCAGTCCAAGCAGCACCTGAAAAAGGGCACTGGCCGCCAAGGTGAGGGTTGAACATGTCGAGGGTGTTGGACAGTTTCTGTATGCCCTTAGCTTCAATCAGTTTTGATGTACTTTTGATATTTAATGTAAATAAATGAAGTACATGTTTGATTCATGTTGTGTGGTATACTTCTGTGTGTAAGACCCTAAAACTGGACACTTAATGAGATTTGTGTTAGTTTTAAATGTTCACAGCCGTTGGATAAGTCTGGGGAGATTTATCCTGCCAAGGCTGACACTGGTGTGCTGCCAACTATTGGGGTGGCTTGTCTTAGCCGCCAGGGTGAGACCCAAGGCACATGCAGTGTAGGATTACTTGAACCCTTGAATCGGACCAGATTTCTAGTATTGCCCTGGACCTTGGAGACTGATGGGCAAAACTGGAAAGTTACACTTGACCCCTAGACCCGATTATGGTACTGCACTAGGTGTCGGATTGGGCTGTCTTTGATATGCCAATCAATGAGATCCTTAGCGGGGGTCCAAACCTGGGTATGTTGGGACAGTCTAAGAATTCATTTGAGTGGGTGATCATAGTGACGGGATCAGCCCCTTTGTTGGACAAAGGTAATGATCGGGGATGCACTATCTCTGATGGAAACCAAACTGCCGACAGTCGATTTCAATCATTGGAATTTTGTTTTGCAAAATTTATATATGTGATATATATTTAAGTATGGTTTCAAATTGTTTGCAAATGGTTTTAATTCCCGGGATCCATGTAAGTAGAGAGTGCAGCACTGTTCCTTGCAGCCGAGGGAGAGGCCTCTCTTTTCGGGTAGTGTTTGATCATTATGGGCTGAGAGGTTAAGTGTAAGGCCATTTGGGATGATGCCTGATGGGCTTTTCTTGCACCTGCCCACAGTCCCTGGGTTTTTATAAGATGGGTTGGCCCAAGGACCACTTAGTGTAAGTGTTGGGCCCATGGGGTCCATATGATGGGCTCAGGGGGTTCACTGGGCCCTCCAGTGAATTCGGCCAGGCCTTGTAACAGAGGCTGGGCTAAACCCATGTGGCTGGTGTATAGATCAATGCTTGGGTCCCATGCCACACAAAGAAGCCCAACTGGGCAGTAGTTTGGAAGACATTTGAGCACATAACCTTATTGGGCCTAAAGCCCATTTCGAACTGGGCTGATTTGATCAGTCAGTTTTAGGGGGCGGATCTGAGATTAGGATGAGCCCAAAAGCTTATCTAATCTGCAGATAGGATTAAGGAGAGTCCTAATCCAAATATAGATTTGGATAAGGGCAACTCCTGATATGATTATGAAATCTTTTCTTAATCATTAAGCAACTGGAGGAAACCCTATTCGAAAAAAACAAGAATTTGAACCCTAGGGAGATAGAACACACCCTACAGTTTTGTAAGATAGGATCTCAGAAATCCTAGAGAAAAGAAAAGCAGTTTGCCATCTTTTTCTCTAGCTCCCTCTTGTTGCAGCCGCCACCATCTGTCACAGTTTGTGTTTCTGTCAGAGAAATATCAAGAAATGTTCTTGATATCAGTCTTTGTTGAAAGGCTGATTCGATTTGGTGCTCATTGTCATCCAAAGGATTCTTCTGAAGGATTCAGTGTGTAGGATGCACCCTGCTGGTTCTGTTCCATAGTTGCTGCTGTCATCTTCAGCAGGTGCAGATCTTGGTACCTTCTTTAGGCGTGAACACCAACTTTGGGAGATATTATTTCTTTGGATCAGGTATAATTACTCCCTTCCCTTTTGGTTCAGATCTGGTTCGGTTCTGGTTCAAGTAGGATCCTTGAATCTTGATTCTAAAATTAGGGAATGCGATTCCCAGTTGAAAGGTAGCTAGAAAATTTTTAAAATTCGCCCATCCATTCCGCAATTGTTTTGGCGTCCATACGATGGATTCTACCATCCCTTTCAGTGGTATCAGAGCCAGGTTCGAATCTTGAACCAAGAATTCAGATCTGAACCTGTGTAATTCGGTAGAAGTTGTTCTATCCGGGTATTGCGCAGTTTGCTGTTTTGTTTCAAGAAACTGTTTCTTGTTAAGGGCGATTGATCTGAAATTAATTTTGTTTAAATCTGAAATTTATTTAGAATGGTTCTTGATTTATTTCTTGATTTATTGGACTATTCGTACCTGGAGATCGAAGTGCAGATTTGGCGCATATTGTCTGCGCATTCTCTTTTGTAATTTCTATTCGATTTGGTCTGTAAAATAATTATTTTTATTTCTTCTAGACTAAATTTATAGGATTCAATCAAGGATGTAATTAATTAATAGAAATAGGATTTCTATTTTATTTTCTTGATTGAAGAAGATGGCGGCGTTGGAGGTCTGCAGATGGAGGGATCGCGTTCTGCGTTTTGCAGTTTATGAAACTGCAACCCTAGTGACTAACCTCTGTTTTGCAGGTGGTGGGAACAGTCCATATCTGATTTATGACTGTCTAAAAATCAAAAATATTAATTTCAGATCTTTCCTTAATTAATTGTTGAATTGAAAATCAGTTTCGGATCATCTCGGACCAGATTGAACCGAATCTGGGATTTGAAAAGGGATTGTTTTCAGTCCAATTTTCTCACTCTATCAGGCCCAAATCTAATGTTCAATTGCAGGGATTAATTCGGCCCAACCTATAAAGCCCAGTTTTAAAGAGTTAAAACTACAAAAGCCCACTTATGTGAGAAAAGCTATATGGGCCGAATTGCTAACTGCTATTCAGCCCATATACCTAGATGATATTAATTGTTAATATTGTGTTTTCATTGGGCTGTTTAATGGGCTTTACAGCTAGTGATTGATTGGATCAATTCTTCCATGTCATGTGATGTGTGGATGTTTGATGTGCTGCGACCATGGACCATAAGCACTTGGCCCATGATGACTCGTTAGTGGCTCTTGCGCACACCATGGCTGAATGCACATCATTGCCATGGTGACCCATAAGGTCATTGGATGACCCCTCTTTACTTGGTGGGCCCCACAACCCTGAAAAGGGAAGTGTGCGGAAACCCTAGCCGATTTAGGCCCACCAGAAATCTGACTTTATGAAAGTCAATGGGAGCCACTTTGGTTTGACCTAAATTAAAACTATGGCATATTTTTTGTTCCCTCCGGTAATATGAGTGCATATGATAGGGAGATCCATATGATGGACTCTCTAAAGGCCTTCCATCATTAGCACGATGATGGGTCATTTAGTAATGAGGAAACGCACCATAAAATTGGGCTATCCATTTGCTGTTGGGTCTGTTAGAGTGTTTCATAAGATGATAGGGGCGTCATAGACCAATGTGGGAGGGGCTTCACTAGAAAATGGGAACTCTCTCATGGTACCTTGGCGTAACCTGAATATGATGGGTGAGCACTCACTGGACAGAAAGGTTTACCTGAAAACGGCTTTGAACCTTGTTTGACAAAGGCTAAAGGGAAGCTCATACGATGAGTGGATGTGATCCGTGGTAGAAAGGTGGTGAGGTTATGCAGCTGAAACAATTGGCTCCATGCACCCTATGTGATTTCCCACATTTCCAAGAGACATCTCGCCGTCTTCGTCACTGAGATAGGAGGGAAATCTCAGAGATGAACTAATGAAAATGGAACATAGATTAAAAGTCATATCTATGTAGGTAATGTGAATCAAACTAAAGGTTGTGGACTAACGTTTTGCTACTTTACCAGAAAATGGCAAATGGACAATTAGCTAAGTTGCTTGATGACAACAAGCTTAAGGGACCCAATTATGCCGACTAGTACAAAAACCTTATGCTGGTCCTAGCTTCAGAAAAATTGGATAAGGTGGCTAAAAATCCTGCTCTGGATCGTCTGGGGGATAGGGCTTCTGAGGCCCGAAGGAGAGAATACCAAGAATGGGAGGTTAAAAACTCCCTGGCCCGCTACTATATCATAGCCTCTTTGGACAATCCGATACAGAGGCAGTTCGATCAGATCGAACTCGCCAAAGACATATTGGATAGTCTGAAGGCTATATACGAAGAGTAGAATTGTTCTACTAGACAAAAGGTCCTGAAACAGTTCATGACCGCGCAGATGACTAAGGGACAGCAAGTGCATGACCATTGTCTTCGGATGATGGGCTACATAAATGAGCTGGAGGCCCTTGGTTCCGGGCTAGATCTGGTTACACTGATCAATGTTATTCTCAACTCTTTACCTCCATCCTTCAACCAGTTCATTATGAATTATAATATGAACAAGCTGAATGTTAGCGTCCAAGAGCTCAACAATATGTTGCAAGGAGTTGAGGAATTAATAAGGAAGGATGAGCCGATAGCCAAAGAATGGTAGGATCCATCTAATGGACGCCATGAAGGTTGCGGAATGGGTGGGCGAATTTCAAAAATTTTCCTACCATCTTTCAATTGGGAATCATATTCCCTAATTTAAGAATACAATATTCAAGGATCCTACTTGAACCATAATCGAACTAGATCTGAACCAAAAGGGATGGGAGGAAATATACTTGATCCAGAGATGCAGTATCTCCCAAAGTTGGTGTTCACGCCCAAAGAGGATACCAAGATCCGCTCTTGCTGAAGATGACACAGCTGTATGTGGAACGGAACCAGCAGGGTGCGTCCTATACACTGAATCCTTCACAAGAATCCACTGGAAACTCTAACCACCAAATCTTTTCAGTCTTTTCAGCAAAACTGATGTCAAGAAACAATTTCTTGATTTCTTTCTTCTTCAAAGATCGAATCTTGTAAGAAAGAATGGCGGCGGCTGGAGGAGAATTCCTGGGACGAAGATGGCTTAATTGCTTCTCTTCTCTCTAGAATGTGTATGAGATCCAATCTCAATTTGCAGGATGATTTCTTGCACACATTCCCAGGTTCAAAATCTGATTGTTTTCTCTCTTAGAGTTTCTCCTCTTTTCTTCTTGCTTAAGAAACCCCTTAATTAGGAGTTATCCCAATCCAAATCAGTATTTGGATAGGGGATGATCTTAATCCTATTTGCAGATTAGGTTAGCTTACTCCTGATCTTATCAGGAGGTTACCAGATTCAAATCTAATTTGAATTTGGTCTCCCAGAGTGGATAAGGTTAAAGGCCCAATCCTTTTGCTAACTTCAATCCCAGACTCGCCCCATAAATGGGTGATCATATCAGCTCAGCTCGAAATGGGCTTTTGACCCAATAAGTGTTTAGTGCTTAACTAGTTCCCAATCTGCTGCCCAGTTGGGCTTCTTTGTATGGCGTGGGACCCAAGCATTGATCTACACACCAGCCACATGGGTTCGGCTCTGAAGGGATGAGAGATCCATCCTATGGATGCCCAAAAGATTACAGAATAAGGGGCGAATTTCAAAAATTTTTCTCTCCCTTCAACTGGGAATCGTATTCCCCATTTAGAAAATCATATTTTCAAGGATCAATCTTGAACCATAAACTGAACCAGATCTGAACCAAAAGGAGTGGGAGAGGATTATACCTGATACGGAGAAATACTATCTCCCAATGGAGGTGTTCACACCCAAGGAAGGATCCAAAATCTACTCCCACTGAAGATGGCGCAGTGAAGGATGGAGCAGAATCAGCAATGTTCTTCAAAAGAACTTGACCCTTCGCAAGAATCAACTGGACGGCTTGTGAGTACAGCTCCAATCAATATTTTCCCAAAAGATTGAAATCAAGATCCAATCTTGATTGCTCCCAAGAACTGGAGATCGAACTGAAGGAATGGCAATGGCAGGAAGGTGGCGGCAGAAGAGAATTCGCAGTATACAGGAAATCTCTTAATCTCTCTTTCTTAAAGAGAAGAATGCTATTGATGTTATTGTGTTTTTCAAGGCTGCCGCCCCCCTTCCCCTTTTATAATCTTAAAGGGATCAGCTCCTAATCAGATTAGGAGTTGCTAATCCAAATCATATTTGGGTTAGAAGTCCCTTAGTGATAAGGGATAATCCTTATCTTATCTGCAGATCAGATCAGCTGTCTCCTAATCTAATTAGGAGGTTTCCAGATCTAAATCTTATTTAGATCTTGGACTCTCGGAGTGGATAGGGTCTAAGCCCAATCCTTTTAGCTGACCCACTTCAGAATTCGCCCCCTTTAGATGACTGATCAAATCAGCCCAGTTCGAAATGGGCTTAAGGCCCATTTAAGGTTATGTACTCAAAACCTTCCAAATTGCTGCCCAGTTGGGCTTCCTTGTATGGCGTGGGACCCAAGCATTGATCTACACATCAGCCACATGGGTTCAGCCCAGCCTTTGTTACAAGGCCTGGCCGAATGCACTGCTCAAGACAGTGTACCCCCTGAAACCCATCAAATGAGCTCTATGGGCCCAACACTTACACTAAGTGGTCCCTGGGCCAAGCCACCTTGTAACACCCAGGGACTGTGGGCAGATGCAAGATTAGTCCATCAGGTATTATCCTCAATGGTCTTACACTTAACCTCTCAGCCCATAATGATCATACACTGCCCGACAAGAGAGGACCTCTCCCTCGGCTGCAAGGAACAGTGTTGCACTCTCCACTCATATGGATCCCGAGAATTAAAACCTTCTTGCAAACAATTTAGAAACCATATATATATATACTTTTATATCTTATATAAAATATATTTTGCAAAACAAATCTCAACGGTTGAAATCGGCTGCCGGCAGTCTTGGTTTCCATCAGTGAGAGTGCATCCCCGATCATTACCTTTGTCCGACAAAGGGGCTGATCCTATCACTATGATCACCCTCTCAGATGAATTCTCGGACTGTCCCAACATACCCAGGTTTTGACCCCCGCTAAGGATCTCACTGATTGGTACATCAAAGATAGCCCAATCCGACACCTAGTGCAGTATCATAATCGAGTCTAGGGGTCGGGTGTAACTTTCCAGTTTTGCCCATCAATCTCCAAGGTCCAGGGCAATACTGGAAATCTGATCCAGTTCAAAGATTCAATTAATCCTACACTGTATGTGCGTAGTGTCTCACCCTGGCAGCTGAGACAAGCCACCCTAACCGACTTGGTGGCACTACAGTGTCAGCCTTGTCAGGATAGGTCTCCCCAGACCGAACCACTGGCTGTGAACATTCTAAACTAACACGAGTCTCATTAAGTGTCCAGTTTAAGGGTATTACACTGAAACATACCAAGGGAACATGAATCAAATATGTATCTTTATTCATTTACAATAAACTCATAAAGTACATCATTCTGATTGAAGCTAAGGGCATACAAAACTGTCTAACAGCTCCCACTTGCACTTAGGTCCAATCAGGTACTAGCCGGAGTACCATGCTTTCAACGTGTTTCTCAAACACTTTCTGTGATAGTGGCTTTGTCAATGGGTCTACTACATTTTCCGCTGACGCTACCTTCTGTATCAAGACATCCCCTCTACCAACAATCTCCCGCAATACGTGGTACTTCCTCTCGATGTGCTTCGACTTCGAGTGGGCTCGTGACTCCTTAGCCTGAGCAATGGCTCCATTGTTGTCACACAACAATGGGATGGGTGATGTGCTGGACGGAACAACTCCCAACTTGTGAACGAACTTCTTCATCCATACAGCTTCTTTGGCAGCCTCACTTGCGGCAATGTATTCGGCCTCGGTCGTGGAGTCTGCAGTGGACCCCTGTTTGCTGCTTTTCCAGCAAACAACACACGATCCTATCGTGAAAACATATCCAGATGTAGACTTTCTATCATCTGGGTCTGACTGGAAATCGGCATCTGTATACCCTTGGATCTGTAGTGATCTACCGTCGATCACCAGACAAAACTCTTTTGTCCTTCGAAGGTACTTAAGTTTGTTTTTCACAGCAGTCCAATGCTCCTGTCCTGGGTTTGGCCTGAAATCTGCTTACTACACTCACTGCCTGAGCAATGTCAGGACGAGTGCACAGCATGGCATACATGATGCTCCCTACGGCAGAGGCATAGGGTACGTCTTTCATGCCATCAATCTCCTCAGAAGTCTTGGGAGACATCTTCTTGGAGAGAGTGACTCCGTGCCTGAAAGGAACATTTCCTTTCTTGGAGTTTTCCATGCTGTATCTTTTGACTATTTTGTCAATATAAGCAGATTGGGATAATCCAATTATCCGCTTCGATCTATCTCTATAGGGTCGAAGACCCTGTATATAGGAGGCTTCTCCAAGATCTTTCATGGAGAATTGCTGCGAAAGCCATACTTTCACTGTAGTTAACATTCCTACATCATTCCCATTGAGTAGAATGTCATCTACATACAGAACCAAGAAGGTAACCTTATCCCCACTGTACTTCCTGTAGACACAGGGTTCATCCGGATTCTGCTCGAAGTCAAACGATTTGACAACAGAGTTAAAACGGATGTTCCAACTTCTAGAAGCTTGCTTAAGCCCATATATGGATCTATTAAGTTTACATACCATGTTTTCCTGACCTGCAGCAATGAAGCCTTGCGGTTGCTGCATATAGATATCTTCAGTAAGATCTCCATTCAGGAATGCAGTTTTGACATCCATCTGCCAAATCTCATAATCATGGTATGCTGCTACAACTAGCAGGATCCTAATGGATTTAAGCATGGCCACAGGCGAAAAGGTTTCCTCATAATCGATGCCCTCTTTCTGAGTGTACCCTTTCGCCACCAGACGAGCCTTGAAGGTCTCAACTTTACCATCGGGGCCCTTCTTCCTCTTGTAAATCCATTTGCAACCGATTGCCTTTACCCCGGAGGGCGGATCTACTAGAGTCCAGACTCCATTGGTCTCCATTGAGTCCATCTCTGCCCTCATGGCCTCCACCCACTTCTGGGAATCTATGTCCAACATAGCTTCCGCGTAAGTCACGGGATCCTCCTCACTAGTCAAGGTTTCCACCAGGTAACTATCCTGGTCATAACCATAACGGACTGGTGGCCTGGATGCCCTAGTGGATCTTCTAAGTTGGTCACTACCTGGAACTTGTGTGACATCTCCCACTGCTCCTGAGCTCTCCTAATCAAGAACAACTTCCTGACGATGGGTGTCCAGGATATAGTCGGTTTCCAAGAATTGCGCATTTCGACTGCAGAACACTTTCTGCTGACTTGGGTCATAGAAAAGGTAACCTACAGAGCCTTTTGGGTAGCCTACAAATAGACAACGACTGGTCTTAGATTCCAACTTGTCTGCACTCGTTCTTTTAACGTGTGCTGGACAACCCCAAATCTTCAAGTGTCTGACACTTGGTTTCTTTCCGGTCCAAAGTTCATATGGAGTATTCAGAACCTATTTGGTTGGAACCCGATTCAGCATGTAAATCGCAGTCTCTAATGCGTAACCCCAAAAGGATGTGGGTAACTCTGAGTGTATGAGAAGCGACCGGACCATATCTAATAAGGTCCTATTCCTCCTCTCTGAAACACCGTTAAGTTGTGGTGTAGCAGGATGAGCTAATTGTGATACTATCCCATTGTCCTTTAAGTAGTCCCTGAATTAGTCAGAGAGATATTCGCCACCTCGATCTGATCGAAGGCCTTTAATTTCTCTCCCTAACTGTTTCTCGACCTCTTGTCTAAACTCTTTGAACTTTTCAAAGGATTCAGACTTGTGTCTCATTAGGTACACGTAACCATATCGTGAAAAATCATCTGTGAAGGTGATGAAATACACGTGTTGATTTCGTGTCCTAACACTCAGGGGACCACATACATCAGTATGTATTAGGTCAAGTGTGCCTGTACATCTTTCAGGCTTACCGTTAAATGGCCGTTTCGTCATCTTGCCTTGTAGGCAAGGCTCACAGGTGGGAAGATCTTCTACAGCTAGAAAGTCCAAAGGACCATCCTTTACCAACCTTGTGATTCGGTCAACACCGATGTGGCCAAGTCGGTAATGCCACAGACACGTGGGATTAACTGTATCACGGGCTCTCTTCTTGGGGTTTTCAACCGACGTAGTTTCGGTTTTGTTAGTTTCTAGAGAAGGATGTAGAACATAGAGACCGTTCTCCAGTTCCCCGTATGCGATGAATCTGTTATTTCTTTTAATAGTAATCGTATTACTAAAGAAGACAGAATAACCATCTGCACATAGTTTTGAGACAAAAATCAAATTTCTTCTTAAATTTTGTACATAAAGACAATCTTTTGAGTACAATTATTCCTTCTCTAAAATATAGTTCAACGGTTCCTATGGCCGCGGCTGCAACAGTTGCAGTAGTCACCAAGTAGAGTGTGACTTCTCCTTCACTCAGCCTTCTGCTTACCTTGAACCCCTGCAGTGAGTTACATGCATGAGTTGAAGCCCCAGAGTCAATACACCAGGACGCAGAAGCTACCAACAAATTGGTTTCTATAACACAAGTTTTGAAGTTACCTTTCTTGGATTCCAGGTAGGCAGGACAATTCCTTTTCCAGTGGCCGGTCTTCTTGCAAAAATGACAGGCATCTGATGCCTTGTCCTTCCTCTGTTTCTTGGGTTTGGCAGCCCTTTTCTGGGGCTTTCTCTTTGCCTTCCTTTTCTTGCCTGATTTTCCAGTTTCAACAAGCATGGCAATGGGCTCATCCTTTTTAATCAATTCTTCGGCCCTCTGCAACATATTGCTGAGTTCCTGCAAGCTGACATTCAGCTTGTTCATGTTGTAGTTCATGATGAATGGATTAAAGGATGGAGGCAGAGAGTTGAGAATAGCATCGATCTGAGTTACCAGATCCAGCCCGGATCCAAGAGCCTCTTGTTCGTTGATATAGCCCATCATCCGAAGATAATGGTCGTGAACTTGTTGGCCCTTGGACATCTGCGCGGTCATGAACTGTTTCAAGACCTTCTGCCGAGTAGAATGATTCTGCTCTTCTTACATTGTCCTAAGACTGTCCAATACGTCCTTAGCAAGTTCAATCTGATCGAACTGCCTCTGAATTGGATTGTCTAAGGAGGCAATGATATAGCAGCGGGCAAGGGAGTTTTTCTCCTCCCATTCTTGGTATTCTCTTCTTCGGGCCTCAGAAGCCCTATCTCCCGGACGATCCGAGGCAGGATTCTTTGCTACCTTGTCCAATTTCTCAGAGGTTAAGACCAACATAAGGTTCCTATACCAGTCAGCATAGTTTGGGCCCTTCAACTTGTTGTCATCAAGTAGCTTTGCAAAAGATCCGTTTGCCATTTTCTGATAAAAAAGCAAACATCAGTCCACGACCTAATTTGATTCATGTTCATTTCATAGATATGGATTTTAATCTACGATCCATTTCCATTTATTCATCTCTGAGATTTCCCTCCTTTCTCAGTGACGGAGACTACGGGTTGTCTCTGGAAATGTGGGAAATCACATAGGGTGCATGAAGCCAACTGTTTCAGCTGCATAACCCCACCACCTTTCTGTGAAGGATCATATCCACTCATCATATGACTTTTCCCTTTGGCCTCTGTCAGACAAGGTTCAGAGCCATTTTCAGGTAAACCTTTCTGTCCAGTGAGTGCTTACCCATCATATTCGTGAACGCCAAGGTACCATGAGAGAGTTCCCATTTTCTGGTGAAGCCCCTCCCACATCGGTCTATGATGCCCCTATCATCTTATGAAACACTTAGACAAGCCCAACAGCAAACGGATAGCCCATTTTCTGGTGCGTTTCCTCATTACTGAAGGACCCATCTTCGTGCTAAAGATGGAAGGCCTTTAGAGAGTTCATCATATGAATCTCCCTATCACATGCACTCATATTATCTGGAGGGAATGGATAATTACGCCCTAGTTCTATCTTTAGGTCAAACCAAAGTGGCTCCCACTGACTTTCATAAAGCCAGATTTTGGTGGGCCTAAATCGGCTAGGGTTCCGCACGAGACCTCATGATGAGGTGTGGGGCCCACCACTGAGGGAGGTCATCCAATGACCAAAAGGGACACCATGGCAATGATGTGCATTCAGCCATGGTGTGCGCAAGAGCCACTGTCGATTGAGCATGGGCCAAGCACTTATGGCCCATGTACGTAGCACATCACACATCCATACATCACATGCAGGGATAAATTGATCCAATCAATTAATTATCTGTAATGCCCATTTGAAGCCCATTTTAAATCCATAATATTAACCATTAACATTATCTAGGTATATGGGCCGAACGGTTCAACCCATATAGCTTTAAGGGTTAAGTGGGCTTATAGCAGTTTTAACTATTTAAAACTGGGCCTTTACAGGTTGGGCCGAATTAACCATTTAATTAAATATCAATCCTTAGGCCCATTAGTGGGAAAATTAGGGCTGACTTTCAGCCTTGATTAAACCCTAGATTTGGTTCAAACAGTTTGAACCAATCTTGGTTCGAATGGGTCTAGGGTTTGATTTTTAATCAAATCTTTAATTCAAGAAAATAATCTGAAATTAATTACTGATAAAAGAAAAACAAGAATCAGTAAATTAGGGCTGTTCGCACAATCCATCCTGCAAAACAGAGGTTAGATCACAGAATGCAGTTTCACAATCTGCAAATCGCATATAGCGATTCTCCCATCTGCGAAATCTTCTTCTCTGCGAAATCTCCCTTTCTGCGCCGCCATCTTCAATTCATAATCAAAATAAATAGAAATCATATTTCTATTAATAATTACAACAGATCGAATACCTATACATTGAGTCTAGGAAATAAAAAAAATTATTTACAGACCAAATGTAATAAATAAATCAAGAAACTGCAAATCTTGCAGGTTCCCTGCGCAAACCAAGATTTCGATCTCCTCTTGTACGAACAGCCCATAAATCAAGAAAATCATAAAGAACAATTCTAAATAATAATCAGATTTATATATAATTAATTTCAGATTATTCGCCCATTAATTTTGGGAACAAATTTCCCAAAACCCATATCTGCGCAAATTGGGTAGAACACCTTCTGCCCATTTGCGCAGGTTCAGATCTGAAACAAGATGGTTCAAGATTTGAACCATGGCTCTGATAACACTGAAGGGATGAGAGATCCATCCGAGGACGCCCAAAAGATTGCGGAATAAGGGGCGAATTTCAAAAAATTTTCTCTCCCTTCAACTGGGAATCGTATTCCCCATTTAGAAAATCATATTTTCAAGGATCAATCTTGAACCATAAACTGAACCAGATCTGAACCAAAAGGAGTGGGAGAGGATTATACCTGATACGGAGAAATACTATCTCCCAATGGAGGTGTTCACGCCCAAAGAAGGATCCAAAATCTGCTCCCACTGAAAATGGCGCTGTGAAGGATGGAACAGAATCAGCAATGTTCTTCAAAAGAACTTGACCCTTCGCAAGAATCAACTGGACGGCTTGTGAGTATAGCTCCAATCAATCTTTTCCCAAAAGATTGAAATCAAGATCCAATCTTGATTGCTTCCAAGAACTGGAGATCGAACTGAAGGAAT
Source organism: Nelumbo nucifera (assembly GCF_055504915.1). NCBI lineage: Eukaryota > Viridiplantae > Streptophyta > Magnoliopsida > Proteales > Nelumbonaceae > Nelumbo > Nelumbo nucifera. The sequence continues at coordinate 42,802,092 of NC_142656.1, read as the reverse complement.
GGCAATGGCAGGAAGGTGGCGGCAGAAGAGAATTTGCAGTATGCAGGAAATCTCTTAATCTCTCTTTCTTAAAGAGAAGAATGCTATTGATGTTATTGTGTTTTTCAAGGCTGCCGCCCCCCTTCCCCTTTTATAATCTTAAAGGGATCAGCTCCTAATCAGATTAGGAGTTGCTAATCCAAATCATATTTGGGTTAGAAGTCCCTTAGTGATAAGGGATAATCCTTATCTTATCTGCAGATCAGATCAGCTGTCTCCTAATCTAATTAGGAGGTTTCCAGATCTTAATCTTATTTAGATCTTGGACTCTCTGAGTGGATAGGGTCTAAGCCCAATCCTTTTAGCTGACCCACTTCAGAATTCGCCCCCTTTAGATGACTGATCAAATCAGCCCAGTTTGAAATGGGCTTAAGGCCCATTTAAGGTTATGTACTCAAAACCTTCCAAATTGCTGCCCAGTTGGGCTTCCTTGTATGGCGTGGGACCCAAGCATTGATCTACACATCAGCCACATGGGTTCAGCCCAGCCTTTGTTACAAGGCCTGGCCGAATGCACTGCTCAAGACAGTGTACCCCCTGAAACCCATCAAATGAGCTCTATGGGCCCAACACTTACACTAAGTGGTCCCTTGGCCAAACCACCTTGTAACACCCAGGGACTGTGGGCAGATGCAAGATTAGCCCATCAGGTATTATCCTCAATGGTCTTACACTTAACCTCTCAGCCCATAATGATCATACACTGCCCGACAAGAGAGGACCTCTCCCTCGGCTGCAAGGAACAGTGTTGCACTCTCCACTCATAAGGATCACGGGAATTAAAACCTTCTTGCAAACAATTTAGAAACCATATATATATATATACTTTTATATCTTATATAAAATATATTTTGCAAAACAAATCTCAACGGTTGAAATCGGCTGCCGGCAGTCTTGGTTTCCATCAGTGAGAGTGCATCCCCGATCATTACCTCTGTCCGACAAAGGGGCTGATCCTGTCACTATGATCACCCACTCAGATGAATTCTCGGACTGTCCCAACATACCCAGGTTTTGACCCCCGCTACGGATCTCACTGATTGGTACATCAAAGATAGCCCAATCCGACACCTAGTGCAGTATCATAATCGAGTCTAGGGGTCGGGTGTAACTTTCCAGTTTTGCCCATCAATCTCCAAGGTCCAGGGCAATACTGGAAATCTGGTCCAGTTCAAAGATTCAACTAATCCTACACTGTATGTGCGTAGGGTCTCACCCTGGTAGCTGAGACAAGCCACCCCAACCGACTTGGTGGCACTACAGTGTCAGCCTTGTCAGGATAGGTCTCCCCAGACCGACCCACTGGCTGTGAATATTCTAAACTAACACGAGGGAACATGAATCAAATATGTATCTTTATTCATTTACCATAAACTCATAAAGTACATCATTCTGATTGAAGCTAAGGGCATACAAAACTGTCTAACAGGCCCAACCTTTATTACAAGGCCTAGCCGAATTCACTGAAAAGCTCAGTGAACCCCTAAGCCCATCACATGGACCCTATGGGCCCAACACTTACATTAAGTGGTCCCTTGGCCAAGCCATCTTATAAAAACCCAGGGACTGTGGGCTGGTGCAAGATTAGCCCATCAGGTACTATCCTAAATGGCCTTACACTAAACCTCTCAGCCCTTAATGATCAAGCACTGCCCGACAAGAGAGGACCTCTCCCTCGGCTGCAAGGAACAGTGCCACACTCTCTACTCACATGGATCCCGGGAATTAAAATCATTTGCAAACAATTTTGAAACCATATATATATATGTATATTAATTTTGCAAAACAAAATTCCAACGATTGATATCAACTGCCGGCAGTTTGGTTTCCATCAGAGAGAGTGCATTCCCTATCATTACCTTTGTCCGACAAAGGGGCTGATCCTGTCACTATGATCACCCACTCAGATGAATTCTCAGACTGTCCCAACATACCCAGGTTTTGGTCCACGCTAAGGATCTCACTGATTGGCATATCAAAGACAGCCTGATCCGACAACTAGTGAAGAATCATAATCGATTCTAGGGGTCAGGTGTAACTTTTCAGTTTTGCCCATCTGTCTCCAAGGTCCAGGGCAATACTGAAAATCTGGTCTGGTTCAAGGATTTGAGTAATCCCATACTGCATGTGCCTTAGGTCTTACCCTGGTGGCCGAGACAGACTATCCCAACACTTGGTGGCACACCAGTATCAGCCATGGCAGGATAAATCTCCCCAGACTTATCCAGTGGTTGTGAACATTTAAAACTAACACGAGCCTCAATAAGTGTCCAGTTTTAAGGTCTTACACAGAATTATACCAAACAACATGAATCAAACATGCATTTTATTTGTTTACACTAAATGTCAAAAGTACATCAAATCGGATTGAAGCTAAGGGCATATATAACTGTCTAACAGCTCCCACTTGCACTTAGGTCCAATCTGGTACAAGCCAGAGTCCCATACTTTCTACGTGTTTCTCAAACACCTTCTGTGTCAGTTAGTCAATGGGTCTGCCACATTATCCGCTGATGCTACATTTTGAATTAGGACGTCCCCTCTACCAACGATCTCCCGTAGTACGTGGTACTTCCTCTCGATGTGCTTTGACTTCCAGTGGGCCCGAGGCTCTTTAGCCTGGGCGATCGCTCCATTGTTGTCACACAAGAACGGAATGGGTGATTTGCTGGACGAAATCACTCCCAATTCGTGTATGAATTTCTTCATCCACACGGCTTCCTTGGCAGCTTCACTTGCGGCAATGTACTCGGCCTCGGTTGTGGAATCTGCAGTGGACCCCTATTTGCTGCTTTTCCAGCAAACAGCACACGATCCTATCTTGAAAACATACTCAGATGTAGACTTTCTATCATCTGGATCCGACTGGAAATCGGCATCAGTATACCCTAGAACTTTTAGTGAATTACCATCGAATACCAGAAAAAACTCTTTTGTCCTTCGAAGGTATTTGAGTATGTTCTTCATAGCAGTCCAATGCTCCTGCCCTGGGTTGGCCTAGAATCTGCTTACCACACTCACCGCCTGAGCAATGTCCGGGTGAGTGCACAGCATGGCATACATGATGCTCCCTACGGCTGTGGCATAGGGAACGTCTCTCATACCCTCAATCTCCTCAGAAGTCTTGGGAGACATCTTCTTGGAGAGAGTGACTCCATGCCTGAAAGGAACGTTTCCTTTCTTGGAGTTCTCCATGCTGTTGACAATTTTGTCAATGTAAGCGGCCTGGGATAATCCAATTATTCGCTTCGATCTATCTCTATAGAGTCGAAGACCCTGTATATATGAAGCTTCTCCAAGATCTTTCATGGAGAACTGCTGTGATAACCATACCTTGACCGAAGTCAACATTCCTACATCATTCCCAATGAGTAGGATATCGTCAACGTACAACACCAAGAAGGTGATCTTATCCCCACTTGACTTCCTGTAAACACAGGGCTCATCCAGATTCTACTAAAAGTCAAACGTTTGGACGACAGAATCAAAACGAATGTTCTAACTCTTAGAAGCCTGCTTAAGTTCATATATGGATCTATTAATCTTACATACCATGTGTTCCTGACCAGCAACAATGAAGCCTTACGGCTGCTGCATGTAGAAATCTTCACTAAGATCTTCATTCAGGAACGCGGTTTTGACATCCATCTGCCAAATCTCGTAGTCATGGTATGCTGCTACAGCTAGCAGGATCCTAATGGATTTAAGCATGGCCACGGCAAAAATGTTTCCTCATAATCGATGCCTTCTTTTTGATTATACCCTTTCGCCACCAAACGAGCTTTGTAGGTCTCAATGCTGCCATCGGGGCCCTTCTTCCTCTTGTAGATCCATTTGCAACCAATTGCTTTTACCCCGGAGGGCGGATCTACTAGAGTCCAGACCCCATTGGTCTCTATCGAGTTTATCTCAGCTCTAATGGCCTCCACTCACTTCTGGGAATCTATGTCTAACATAGCTTCCGCGTAAGTTATGGGATCCTCCTCACTAGTCAAGGCTTCCACCAGGTAACTACCCTGGTCATAACCATATCGGACTAGTGGTCTGGATACCCGAGTGGATCTTCTAGGTTGGTCACTACCTGGAACTTGTAGGACATCTCCCACTGCTCCTGAGCTCTCCTCATCAAGAACTATTTCCTGACGATGGGTGTCCAGGATGTATTCGGTTTCTAAGAATTGGGCGTTTCGACTGCAGAACACTTTCTGCTCACTTGGGTGATAGAATAGATAACCCACCGAATCTTTTGGGGAGCCTATGAGTAGGCAACGACTGGTTTGGACTCCAACTTGTCCGCACTTGTTCTTTTAACGTGTGTAGGACAACCCCAAATCTTCAAGTGTCTCACACTTGACTTCCTTCCGGTCCATAGTTCATATGGAGCTTTCGGAACCGATTTGGTTGGAACCCGATTTAACACGTAGATAGCAGTCTCTAATGCGTATCCCCAAAAGGATGTGGGTAATTCTGAGCGTACAAGAAGTGACCGGACCATGTCCAACAAGGTCCTATTCCTCCTCTCTGAAACACCATTGAGTTGAGGTGTGGCAGGAGGAGCTAATTGTGATAGTATCCCGTTGACCTTCAAGTAGTCCCTGAATTCGTCAGAGAGATACTCGCCACCTCGATCCGATCGAAGGGCCTTAATTTCTCTCCCTAACTGTTTCTCGACTTCCTATCTGAACTCTTTGAACTTTTCAAAGGTTTTAGACTTGTGTCTCATTAGGTACACGTAACCATATCGTGAAAAATCATCTGTAAAGGAGATGAAATACACGTGTTGATTCCGTGTCCTAACACTCAGGGGACCACATACATCAGTATGTATTAGGTCAAGTGTGCCTGCAGATCTCTCAGGTTTACCGTCAAATGGCCGCTTAGATATCTTACCTTGGAGGCAAGGCTCACAAGTGGGAAGATTTTCTACGGTTAGAAAATCCAAAGGACCATCCTTTACCAGCCTTGTTATTCGATCAACACCGATATGGCCAAGTCGGTAATTCCAGAGGCATGTGGGATTCACTGTATCACGAGTCTTTTTCTTGGGATTTTCGATCGACGTAGTTTCGGTTAAGTTAGTTTCCAGAGAAGGATATAGAACATATTTCTTGGGATTCACTGTATCACAAGTTATTTTCTTTAATCAAGAAAATAAAAAATTATAGAAATCCTATTTCTATTAATTAATTACATGCTTGATCAAATCCTATACATTCAGTCTAGAAAATAATAAAAAAAAATTATTTACAAACCGAATTAAATAAAATAAATGAATAAAAAGGAAAAAGGGTGCGCAGACCATCTGCGCCAAATCTGCACTGCGATCTCCAGGTTCGAACAGTCCATTAAATCAAAATAAATAAAGAACAGTTCTAAATAAATTTTGGATTTAACAGAGATTAATTTCAAATCAATCGCCCTTAACAAAAGACAGTTTCTTGAAGTAAAGAAAACAATCTGTGTAAATCTTGGCAGAACATCTTCTGTTCATCTGCGCAGGTTCAGATCTGATTTTCTTTTGGTTCAAGATTTGAACTTGTGGCTCTGATACCACTGAAAGAATGGTAGGATCCATCTAATGGATGCCATGAAGGTTGCGGAATGGGTGGGCGAATTTCAAAAATTTTCCTTCCTTTTTCCAACTAGCAATCATATTCCCTAATTTAAGAATACAATATTCAAGGATCCTACTTGAACTATAATTGAACCAGATCTGAACCAAAAGGGATGGGAGGAAATATACCTGATCCAGAGATGTAGTATCTCCCAAATTTGGTGTTCACGCCCAAAGAGGATACCAAGATCCGCTCCTGCTGAAGATGACACAGCTGTATGTGGAACGGAACCAGCAGGGTGCATCCTACACACTGAATCCTTCGCAAGAATCCACTGGAAACTCTAAGCACCAAATCTTTTCAGTCTTTTCTGCAAAACTGATGTCAAGAAACAATTTCTTGATTTCTTTCTTCTTCAAAGATCAATTCTTGTAAGAAAGAATGGCGGTGGCTGGAGGAGAACTCCTTGGACGAAGATGGCTGAAGTGCTTCTCTTCTCTCTGGAATGTGTATGAGATCCAATCTCAATTTGCAGGATGATTTCTTGCACACACTGCCAGGTTCAAAATCTGATTGTTTTCTCTCTTAGAGTTTCTCCTCTTTTCTTCTTGATTAAGAAACCCCTTAATTAGGAGTTATCCCAATCCAAATCAGTATTTGGATATAGGATGATCTTAATCCTATCTGCAGATTAGGTTAGCTTACTCCTGATCTTATCAGGAGGTTACCAGATTCAAATCTAATTTGAATTTGGTCTCCCAGAGTGGATAAGGTTAAAGGCCCAATCCTTTTGCTAACTTCAATCCCAGATTCGCTCCATAAATGGGTGATGACATCAGCCCAGCTCGAAATGGGCTTTTGGCCCATTAAGTGTTAGTGCTTAAGTAGTTCCCAATCTGATGCCCAGTTGGGCTTCTTTGTATGGCGTGGGACCCAAGCATTGATCTACACACTAGCCACATGGGTTTGGCCCAACCTTTATTACAAGGCCTAGCCGAATTCACTGAAAAGCTCAGTGAACCCTTGAGCCCATCACATGGACTCTATGGGCCCAACACTTACATTAAGTGGTCCCTGGGCCAAGCCATCTTATAAAAACCTAGGGACTGTGGGCAGGTGCAAGATTAGCCCATCAGGTACTATCCTAAATGGCCTTACACTTAACCTCTCAGCCCTTAATGATCAAGCACTGCCCGACAAGAGAGGACCTCTCCCTCGGCTGCAAGGAACAGTGCCATACTCTCTACTCACATGGATCCCGGGAATTAAAATCATTTGCAAACAATTTTGAAACCATACAAATATATATATATATATATATATATATATATATATATATATATGTATATTAATTTTGCAAAACAAAATTTGAACGATTGAAATCAACTGCTGGCTGTTTGGTTTCCATCAGAGAGAGTGCATTCCCGATCATTACCTTTGTCCGACAAAGGGGCTGATCCTGTCACTATGATCACCCACTCAGATGAATTCTCAGACTGTCCCAACATACTCAGGTTTTGATCCATGCTAAGGATCTCACTGATTGCCATATCAAAGACAGCCTGATCCGACACCTAGTGAAGTATCATAATCGAGTCTAGGGGTCAGGTGTAACTTTCCAGTTTTGCCCATCTGTCTTCAAGGTCCAGGGCAAGACTAGAAATCTGGTCCGGTTCAAGGCTTCGAGTAATCCCATTCTGCATGTGCCTTGGGTCTTACTCTGGTGGCCGAGACAGACCATCCCAACACTTGGTGGCACACCAGTATCAGCCTTGGTAGGATAAATCTCCCCAGACTTATCCAATGGCTGTGACATTTAAACTAACACGAGCCTCAATAAGTGTCCAGTTTTAAGGTCTTACACAGAATTATACCAAACAACATAAATCAAACATGCACTTTATTTATTTACACGAAATGTCAAATGTACATCAAATCGGATTGAAGCTAAGGGCATATAGAACTGTTTAACAAGCCATGCTTGTTGAAGCTAGCAAATCTGGCAAGAAGAGAATGGCAAAGAGACTCAGAAGAAACCACAAAATCTAAGAAACAAAAGAAGGACAAGGCATCCGATGCCTGTCTGGAATCTAAGAAAGGTACTTTCGAAACTTGTGTCATGGAAACTAATTTATTAGTAACTTCTGTGTCCTGGTGTGTTGACTCCGGGGCTTCAACTCATTCGTATAATTCACTGCAGGGGTTCAAAGTAAGCAGAAGGTTGAGTGAAGGAGAGGTGACACTTTACTTTGGGACTTCTGCAAGTGTTGTGCCTATGATGATAGGAACCGTAGAATTGAATTTTAGAGAAGGGATTCTTGTACTGAAAGATTGTCTTTATGTACAAAATCTAAGAAGAAATTTGATTTTCTGTTTCTAAATTAAGTGTGGATGGATATACTGTCTCTTTTAGTAATATGATTACTATCAAAAGGAACAACAAATTCATTGCATGCGGGGAACTGGAGAATGGTCTCTATGTTCTACATCCTTCTCTAGAAACTAATCTAACCGAAACAACGTCGGTCAAAATCCCCAAGAAAAGGACTCGTGACATGGTTAGTTCCACGTGCCTGTGGCATTACCGACTTGGCCATATCGGTATTGACCGAATCACAAGATTAGTAAATGATGGTCCTTTGGGTTTTCTAACCGTAGAAAACCTTCCCACTTGTGAGTCTTGCCTTAGAGACAAGATGACAAAGCGACCATTTAACGGTAAGTCTGAAAGATGTACATGTACACTTGACCTTATACATAGTGATGTATGTGGTCCCTTGAGTGTTAGGACATGCAATCAACACGTGTATTTCATCACCTTTACCGATGATTTCTCACGATATGGTTACGTATACTTAATGAGACATAAATCTGGATCCTTTGAAAAGTTCAAAGAGTTCAGACAAGAGGTCGAGAAACAGTTAGGGAGAGAAATTAAGGCCCTTCGATCAGATCGAGGTGGCGAGTATCTCTCTGACGAATTCAGGGACTATTTGAAGGTCAATGGGATTATCTCACAGTTGGCTCCTCCTGCAACACCCCAACTTAACGGTGTTTCAGAGAGGAGGAATAGGACATTGCTAAACATGGTCCGGTCACTTCTCACATGCTCAGAATTGCCCACGTCATTTTGGGCATATGCGTTAGAGACCGCAATTTACGTACTGAATCGGGTTCCAACCAAATCGGTTCCGAAAACTCCATACAAACTATGGACCGGAAAGAAACCAAGTGTCAGACACTTGAAAATTTGGGGTTGTCCTGTGCACATTAAAAGAACGAGTGCGGACAAGTTGGAATCCAAGATCAGTCATTGCAAGTTTGTAGTATACCCAAAGGATTAAGTGGGTTATCTTTTCTATGACCCAAGTGAGCAGAAAGTGTTATGCAGTCGAAATGCCATGTTCTTAGAGACGGATTATATCTTGGACATTCATTATCAGGAAATAGTTCTTGATGATGAGAGCTCAGGATTAGTGGGAGATGTCCCACAGGTTCTAGGTAGTGACCAACCTAGAAGATCGACCCAGGTATCCAGGCCACCAGTCCGTTATGGTTATGACCAGGATAGTGATGATATCTACATGCAGCAACCGCAATGCTTCATTCCTGTTGGTCAGGAACACATGGTATGTAAAATTAATAGATCCATGTACGGACTTAAGCAGGCTTCTAGGAGTTGGAACATCCATTTTGACTTTGCCGTCAAATCGTTTGACTTTGAGCAGAATCCGGATGAGCCCTGTGTTTACAGGAAGTCCAGTGGGGATAAGGTTACCTTTTTGGTGTTATATGTGGATGACGTCCTACTCATTGGGAATGATGTAGGAATGTTGACTTCGGTCAAGGTGTGGCTTTGACAATAGTTCTCCATGAAAGATCTTGGAGATGCTTCGTATATACTAGGTCTTCAACTCTATAGAGATAAGTCAAAGCGGATAATTGGATTATCCCAAGCTGCTTACGTTGACAAAACTGTCAAAAGGTACAACATGGAGAACTCCAAGAAAGGAAATGTTCCTTTCAAGCACGGAGTCACTCTCTCCAAGAAGATGTCTCCCAAGACTTCTAAGGAGATTGAGGGCATGAAAGTCGTTCCCTATGCCTAAGCCGTAGGGAGCATCATGTATGCCATGCTGTGCACTCGCTCTGACATTGCTCAGGCAATGAGTGTTGTAAGCAGGTTCCAGGCCAACCCAGGGCAGGAGCATTTTACAGCTGTGAAGAACATAATTAAATACTTTTGAAGGACAAAAGAGTTTTGTTTGGTATTCGATGGTAGTTCACTGCAAATTCTGGGGTATACTGATGCCGATTTCCAGTCGGATCCAGATGATGGAAAGTCTACATCTGGGTATGTTTTCACGATAGGATTGTGTGCTGTTTGCTGGAAAAGTAGCAAATAGGGGTCAATGGCAGACTCCACAACCGAAGCCGAGTACATTGCCGCAAGTGAAGTTGCTAAGGAAGTTGTGTGGATGAAGATGTTCGTTCACGAATTAGGAGTGGTTCCGTCCAGCACATCACCCATCTCGTTGTTGTGTGACAACAATGCTGCCATCGCCCAGGCTAAGGGGCCTCGGGCCCACTTGAAGTCAAAGCACATCGAGAGGAAGTACCATGTACTGTGGGAGATCGTTGGTAGAGGGGACGTCCTGATTCAGAAGGTAGCATCAACGGATAATGTGGCAGACCCATTAACTAAGCCACTCACACAGAAGGTGTTTGAAAAACACGTGGAAAGTATGGGACTCTGACTTGTACCAGATTGGACCTAAGTGCAAGTGGGAGCTATTGGACACTTTTTGTATGCCCTTAGCTTCAATCAGTTTTGATGTACTTTTGATATTTAATGTTAATAAACAAAGTACATGTTTGATTCATGTTGTGTGGTATACTTCTGTGTGTAAGACCCTAAAACTGGACACTTAATGAGACTTGTGTTGGTTTTAAATGTTCACAGCCGTTGGATAAGTCTGGGGAGATTTATCCTACCAAGGATTACACTGGTGTGCTGTCAACTGTTAGGGTGGCTTGTCTAAGTCGCTAGGGTGAGACCCAAGGCACATGCAGTGTAGGATTACTTGAACCCTTGAACCGGACCAGATTTCCAGTATTGCCTTGGACCTTGGAGACTGATGGGCAAAACTGGAAAGTTACACTTGACCCCTAGTCCCGATTATGGTATTGCACTAGGTGTCAGATTGGGCTGTCTTTGATATGCCAATCAGTGAGATCCTTAGCGGGGGTCAAAACCTGGGAGTGTTGGGACAGTCTAAGAATTTATCTGAGTGGGTGATCATAGTGACAGGATCAGCCCCTTTGTCGGACAAAGGTAATGATCGGGGATGCACTCTCTCTGATGGAAACCAAACTACCGGCAGTCAATTTCAATCGTTGAAATTTTGTTTTGCAAAATTTGTATATGTGATATATATTTAAGTATGGTTTCAAATTGTTTGCAAATGGTTTTAATTCCCGGGATCCATGTAAGTAGAGAGTGCAATACTATTCCTTGCAGCCGAGGGAGAGGTCCTCTCTTGTCGGGCAGTGCTTGATCATTAAGGGCTGAGAGGTTAAGTGTAAGGCCATTTAGGATAGTACCTGATGGGCTAATCTTGCACCTGCCCACAGTCCCTGGGTTTTTATAAGATGGGTCGGCGTAGGGACCACTTAGTGTAAGTGTTGGGCCCATGGGGTCCATATGATGGGCTCAGGGGGTTCACTGGGCCCTCCAGTGAATTCGGCTGGGCCTTGTAATAGAGGCTGGGCTAAACCCATGTGGCTGGTGTGTAGATCAATGATTGGGTCCCACGCCGCACGAAGAAGCCCAACTAGGCAGCAGTTTGGAAGACATTTGAGCACATAACCTTATTGGGCCTAAAGCCCATTTCGAACTGGTTTGATCAGTCAATTTTAGGGGGCGGATTTGAGATTAGGATGAGCCCAAAAGCTTATCTAATTTGCAGATAGGATTAAGGAGAGTCCTAATCCAAATATAGATTTGGATAAGGGCAACTCCTGATATGATTAGAAAATCTTTTCTCAATCATTAAGCAACTGGAGGAAACTTTATTCGAAAAAAACAAGAATTCAAACCCTAGGGAGATAGAACACACCCTGCAGTTTTGTGAGATAGGATCTCAGAAACCCTAGAGAAAAGAAAAGCAGTTCGCCATCTTTTTCTCTAGCTCCCTCTTGTTGCAGTCACCACCATCTGTCACAGTTCGTTTTTATGTCAGAGAAAGATCAAGAAATGTTCTTGATATCAGTTTTTATTGAAAGGCAGATTCGGTTTTGTGCTCATTGTCATCCAAAGGATTCTTCTAAAGGATTCAGTGTGTAGGACGCACCCTGCTGGTTCTGTTCCACTGTTGTTGTGTCATATTCAGCAGAAGCAGATCCTAGTACCTTCTTTGGGCGTAAACACCAACTTTGGGAGATATTATTTCTCTGGATCAGGTATAATTACTCCCTTCCCTTTTGGTTTAGATCTGGTTCGGTTCTGGTTCAAGTAGGATCCTTGAATCTTGATTCTAAAATTAGGGAATGCGATTCCCAGTTGAAAGGTAGGTAGAAAATTTTTGAAATTCGCCCACCCATTCCGCTATTGTTTTGGCGTCCATACGATGGATTCTACGGTGGCTGCTGGAGGCCGAGGTGCTAGCGAAGAAAGGGTTGGTCGATAGACGAAGGTCGTTGATGCCATCTAAAAGCTGGAGGCCGAGGTGCTAGCGAAGAAAGGGTTGGTCGAACAACTAATGAAGGAGCCGAGGATCTTACGGTGGCTGCTGCTTCCTAGCGCGAGGCCATTCTTACCCAGGGCATTAAGGACATCGGGAATGCTGCTGTTGCTGCCTACAAAACCTCATCAGAGTATCAACAGATGAGGGTGGAGGTTGGCTCGAATGCTTTTCGGAAGGACTTCAATGTTTGCCGCTGATTATCTAGGCATAATTTCCTTGAGCTCTATCTCGGAGCCCTCACCATGGTTGGACTTAGTACTGAAATGGTCTTAGAAGCTGACCAAGATCCAGACTCCAAGGAGTTTAGTGATGACAGTCTCAATGGGGGAGCAACAGAGAAGAGCCCGAATGCTGCAGTCGACGAGGTCGTGGGGACCGATGATGTTATGGAGGTTGAGCCGGCCAAGGATCCTGAGAATGCTGAAGGTGGGGGCGAGGAGACCCATGAAAATTAACTTTCTGCCTCTTTTCTTTGGACCGAGAGCTCCGAACTTGGTTCAATGGAATCTTTCTTCTTCTTCTTTTAGTGAATGTACAACCGATATTTTTCAAAAGAAATGAAATACTCTTTTTTATCACTTCACATACATTGAATCAATGACTTAAAAATTTATCTAAGTGTGGGTTGCCCCGAGGTGCAAAGCTTCTAAAATAGCTAGGCACAGTCAGGAGTAACTCGAGGTAATTGTGTGCCGAGGTGAGCAAACATTATAGGGTATAGGACTTGAACTGCCTGAATATCGATGAGGCATAAGTAAGGTTCGCCCGTGCTACCCATATGCTTAGAAAGCGACTGGGTCTTATTTGTCTTTTGCATCGAGGTCGTTATTTGACTCGGAACTGTGGCCCTTAGGCTTTGGGAGCGACTCATGGTCCACTCCCCATTGTATCATTTAGCAGACGTGCGGCCTGACCGGGTCGCCTAAGCGGGTGGTTATCTAGACTTAGAAAAACTTGGTGGATGCTTTGCTTCTGAACTTACTGGTAATATCTCCTTACGTTGTTGACGTTCTAGGCACGGGGCACTTTCCTTCCTTCCAATGTCTCGAGCTCGTACGTCCTTATTCGAATACATGATAACTTTGTATTTTGATGCCTTAAGGGCATCATTTCAGGGGTATTTTAGGCCTTAAAATAGTCAAAATGTCCCATTTTCCCAGTTAAAATTCAATATTGTGACCTTTGAGGGTCTCTGTGCAAAATCTTGGGAAAAACTGGGGAAGTTTCAAAGCTGAAATACAGTTTTTGGGAAGCTGGTGTGAATTCCAGTTGAGAAAGGGGGTGCTTTTGTGAAAAACTGAGCACAGGAGGGCGCCTCTTATCTACTAAACCCAGAATGGCGCCCCTCCTACTGTATTAACATACTCCCCTCTCCTTAGTAAACCCTAGGGTACCTCTCCACTCATTATTTCTTCTCTAACAAACCCTAGCCGCCTCTAACTGCTAAATCCTCACCTTCCATCCCTTCCTAACATCTAATCTCCACCCTCCATTCTAGGGCACCTTCTTTTGATGCATTCAAACCCTAGGATGCCACCTAAATTCTAATCATCACCATTTAACCTTTAGCCACTAGATCTCAGCCCTCTATTTCACTCTCTATCTCAGCCATTCACCCTAGGGCGCCACTCTCTCCTTTTAATCTCCACCTTTCAGCCCTAGGTGCCTAAATCTCCACCATCCAATTCTGGGTGCCCAAATCTCAGCCCTACATAATATTGGGAACCCTCTCATTTTCTTTTCAGCCTTAGAATCACCTTAGAACAATCCTAACCCTCCATTCTAAACCTTAGGGCGCCCATATGTCTGCAAAAACCTAGTTGCCGCCCCCTTCTTTCTCTCCAATCCCAGTTTTATCCACCATTCTCTATAAAAAGGACCCCAGGAGCCTTAGAGAAGGGGTTGGTTAATTCGCGCAGTTCACAAGGCTAAGGTTTCTTGAGGAGTTCAAGGGCTGTAAAAGGGAAGGATGCCTAGCTCTTGTCAAGAGGGGTTCCTACAAGCAGTCCAGCCAATCTATAGCTACCGCCACTGGATCTGATCAACCATCCTTTTATTTTCTTTATTTTCTTTCATGTTATTTTTATTTCAGCAATCTTTTAGATTTAATTTCCATTCGTTTGTGTGTTTTGTAGATCCGAGTTCATCCGGTTCAAGGCTAAGGTATCTCGAGGGGTTTGAGGGCTGAAGAAGGGAAGGACGCCTAGATCTTGTCAGGAGGGGTTCCTGCAAGCTGTCCAGCCAATCTACAACTACTGCCACTACATCCGAATTTTGCATCACTTTTATTTATTTCTTTTGTTGATTTCAATGTTCTTTTATTCCTGAATTTTGATTATTGTCTTGTTTAATTCTGAACCTTTAATTTCAGCGTTAATAAATTTTATATTCTTATTTTCTGCAATCCCTAGTTCCATTTTCTTTTTATTTGTTTGGAACGAGAAAATAATAATTTTCCCTCGCTTCCTTGTAGGTTCGACCCCTTCCTCACCACGTACTACGTTGTTTAAGGTTATGTGAGGATTGGAAAAAGTTATAAATCTCTATATTGGTGTTCTGAAGTGGTTAATGACACGCTTCTGGAGACATCAAGTTTTTGGCGTCGTTGCTAGGGATGCAACGGAGAAAATTTTTTATTTGCTTTATTCGGATCTGTTTCATTATTTTTTTTTATTTTTGTTTGATTACTTGTTTTGTAATCTCATTTTAATTCTTGTTTCTCTTTGATTTTGCAGGACGTAATAGCAAAGGGTGGGGTACTGGAGCATTGGCAGACTGATGAAGAAAAGAGAAGAGAAGAGAAATTGGATTGCGTTTCAGGTGTAGTCGTCCTAATTTAGTCTTGTTTTTTTCTAATTTTATTTTCGAACTCCTTTTTTTGGTAAAATAGTGATTTTCGAATTCTTAGTTAATTAATTTTTTTTTCTAGATCCGATTTAATTTTTAGTGCTATTTCTTTTTCATTTTATTCATGGATCTATTTTTTTCTTTTAATTTCTTGAGATAATTTCTGTGTAGGATTATTAGGTTCTGATTTTTTTTTTTAGATTAGAAACTCACTTCGTTTATTTTATTTTATTTTCTTTTAGTGGCATGCGTTCTTATTTTTTTATTTTTTGTTTAATTCTTTGAGTAGCGATTTTTCTTGTTAGAATTTATTTTTGATGGTTGTTAATTTTTTTATCCTAATTAATCCTTTTATTTTTGGTTTGCTGGAATTCTTGGTTGCTTTATTTGATTGCCCTTTTATTAGTTATTTAATTGAATAATTAATTGTTAATAGGAAGTTATTCAAATTTTCGAATTTGAGTTGAAATTTCAAATTTGAATTTAGAATTTAAATTTTAATTCGAATCTGAATTTGAATTTGAATTTGAATTTAAATTTCAAATTTCAAAAAAAAAAATAATAAATAATAAAATAAAATTAATTAATATTTTAAAATTTTTGCATTTGCATTCCAACATTTAGGGTTTGATATGTTTTAGAGCATGTGTCATATAGGATTATTTAATTGCTGAAATTATCATTGTTAGTTGTTAATGTGTTAGGGTTTTTCATTTTTAATTATTCCTTTTGCTGAATTAGTTTGTTCTTTTATTTTATGTTAAATTGCTGAATTGCATATTTGAAATAATTGTTCATGCATTGTAATTAATTGCATTTATTTTTTTTATTTTGTTTTTTTATTAATCCATTTAAGGGCAATCGAAATTAAATAAGATAAGGTGGGGATTTCATCACCCTTCCTTGGCCCAAAAATCACCACCCTCACATTTGGTTCAAAAGTGTTCTGAATTTTAGGGAAGCTTGTAATTAATTTCCATAATCAGCGTTTGGTGTCTAAGGAAAGAGGTTAAACGGCTAAGCCTAAGCGGGTTTTGTGGTTACTTAATTAGGTCTTTGTGAGAGCAAGGGGAGCCTCTCACATCCCCACCTCTTACATGGCTAATCAAAGGAAGTGGTGTAATTCCAAGTGAATGTAAGAAGATTCACATTAGTTGAACCACTAGTTTAGGAAACCTTTGTTTAGCCCTTAGGTTGTGTGTTTGAATTGTTTGCATTTAAAAAAAAAATTATAAATCCAAATTTGAATTTAAATTTCAGGAATTTAAATTTCAAAAATTTCAAAAAATTTAAATTTCAGATTTCAAAAAAAAAAGAAAAGAAGAAGGGGGATAAAACAAAATAATATAAAATGAATTCAATGGTTGGAGTTTGTGGAATGAGAAACTATTTCCAATCTGAGCCACTGATAGATTGGAACCATGTGTTTCAACAACTGGATAAGATTAATAGAATGGCCCAAAGACTTGATCAAGTCCTTGCATTTTGTCTACAAAGTGGTCCATACCCAACCTTGTCATCCTATCCAACATGTTTCATCTGTGCAAGCCCGACCCATCATGTTAGCTAGTGCCCTGCGGCGGGCCCATGTCAACCAGTCATTCCAGACCAAGTACATGCGGCCAACAGATTTTTCAACTTAATAATAAATCGTTCTTTTGCCCATGTAACCTTGGGTGGGAAAATCAGCCCAACTTCACTTATAGGGCCCAAGTCCAAGAAACCACCTTGCCAGATGTGCACTCTCAATGGTCTGAAGCCTAGACTCACTATGAGTACAATGATTACCTTGAGACTCAACCGACTCAACCATGTCAAACCTACACACAGTCCCAACAACACCATCCATCTAACTCCATGGCCCAACAATTTCAAAGGCCACAAGTGCAGAGCCAATTCCAGCAGATGTACCCTAGGAACCAATCAGCCCAACCTTATCAGGCTTACCCACAACCTCTTCGGACCCGTACAGTTGATGACCAATTCATGCAGCTTCAACAACTGATTTTAACTCAGCAGTAGTCTATCAATAGATTAGAGAGCCAAATAGGATAGCTAGCCGAAACCAAGGCGAGGAGAGAAGTAGGGCAACTACTGAGTCAACCGGTTGCGAATCCTAGAAATCAACCGCTAGGTTTTCCTTTACAGCAGATTCAACCACCTCGTAAGAATCCTCATTTTGAAAATACTAAGGCTATTACAACCTTAAGGAGTAGGAGGATTTTAGAGGACCCGTATGAGAAAAAGAAAGTTAGTGAAGACAAAAATGAGCAAGAAGACCCTAAGTTGGGGGGGGGGGTGTAATCCGGAAGTGCATTGTTAAACACTTCAGAACAACAATTTAAACATTTATAATTTTATTCCAATTCTCAAACAACTACTATCATAGTAAAATTTTGAGAGCGGGTCATATCCATAGGGAAGCGATGGAAAAATTAATACGTACTCAAATCTGGACAAGAGAACACAAGAGGGAAGTGCATAAATATAAAAATTAATTAGTTAAACTGAAAAAGATAGAAAATGAGCATTGTAGAAGTTAAAAGTGCAAAAAAAAAAAATAAATACAGAAACTTGGCTTAAAAATCTTATTTACCCTTTCATTTGTAGATTGTGTCGATAAGCTAAGATTGATTTTTCGAATCAGACATGTTTTCTTCTTATCATTTTTTGATAGTGGATTTCTACCCCTGAACTTGATATGCATACTTATTTTTTATTAGCTTCATCGTTTTATGCAAATCTCAGCAGTTGACTTTGGTGAAGAAAGCCGGTTACTAAGTCTAGGGTGTCCATTGACCTTTTATTCTCTTTTTCTTTTTTCTTTTTTTTTTTGCAATATTGTGTTCAGGGTAGTCCACTGTTTCTAACAATATGAAGAATCTTTGTTTAATTTCTCCATCTTTCTCTTCTTATCTCGGCAAGGGCAAACTTGGGAGTATTTTCCAAATTCTAAACGATTTTGACAATATTCAAATAAGACCAATTTTGACTTTTATCACTTGCTACCAAGTAACCTTTAATTCTACATATTTAAAGGCTTAGCTTCTCTTTTTTTTTTCAATTTTTTCTCTCTTTCCTCACCCCCAACTTAAATGCTATTATCCTTAATGGCATGACTAGAATGATGCAAAAAGGATTTCGGCCAAAGGGAACAATGAATAGGGTTTTCTTAAGGGGTTCAAGGTCTGCCACCTAGTTTCGAATCAAGAAAAGAAAAACTCTAATCCTAAAAGTAACTGAAAATTACATTGGGTTGCCTCCCAACTAGCGCTAAGTTTAACATCTTCAGCTGGACCCATTCACGCAGTTCTTCCATCTACACTCTCTGACTCACTTTCATCTCCATACAAACAGGGCTCGGATTGGGCTAACCAAGGGGTAGACAATGCATCTAAATGATTGTCAACTTCATCTATCTTTTACTCATCTTCCCTTAAATTTGGATACTTAGAGGCATTGAAAACATTTAAGCAGAATTTCTGCTATCCTATTGAAGTGTTCATTTCTCTTGATTTACTATTAATGTTTGTCTTTGATGTTTCTAGAAATGGACATCTTAGGATTATCGGGATATGGTTTAGCTCCTCGATTGGGGTCATGTTTGGGATGATGAAATCCACTGGGAAGTGACAACCCTCTACTATGACAATGACATCCTCAATAACACATCTTGACTGACCAATCAGCGAGTTGCAGAATTACCGGGGTAGGTTTTAACTCGTCGATCCTAAACCTATCATAAATGGACAGAAGCATATTTATATTGACCCCATGATCCAATAGAGCCCGATCGAAGGTGATTCCAGAGATGACACAACTTAGGAGAGGAGCATCCAGATCTTTCATTTTGATGGGAAGTTAGTTTGGGAGAACTACACTACATCTGCTGAAAGCATCATTTTTTTGGGGCTGATCGTGGCTCCATCATTTGAGTACACAACTCTTTTAAGAACTTCGCATATGCCCTTAGCTTCAATCAGAATGATGTACATTAGGAGTTTATTGGAAATGAATAAAAGTACATATTTGATTCATGTTCCCTTGGTATGTTTCTGTGTAATATTCTTAAACTGGACACTTAATGAGACTCGTGTTAGTTTAGAATGTCACAGGCAGTGGGTCGGTCTGGGGAGACCTATCCTGATAAGGCTGACACTGATGTGCCACCAAGTCGGTTGGGATGGCCTGTCTCAGCTGCCAAGGTGAGACCCTAGGCACATGCAGTGTAAGATCAATTGAATCTTTGAACCGGACCAGATTTCTAGTATTGCCCTTTACCTTGGAGATTAATGGGCAAAAACTAAAAAGTTACACCCGACCCCTAGACTCGATTATAATATTGCACTAGGTATCGGATTGGGCTGTCTTTGATGTACCAATCAGTGAGATCCTTAGTGTTAGACAGTTTTGTATGCCCTTAGCTTCAATCATTTTGATGTACTTTTGTTATTTAGTGGAAATAAATAAAGTGCATGTTTGATTCATGTTGTTTGGTTTAATTCTGTGTAAAACCCTAAAACTGGACATTTGTAGAGACTCATGTTAGTTTTAAATGTTCACAGCCGTTGGATAAGTCTGGGGAGATTTATCCTGCCAAGGCTGATACTGGTGTGCCACCAAGTGTTGGGATGGCCTGTCTCAGCCATCAGGGTAAGACCCGAGGCACATACAGCATGGGATTACTTGAATCCTTGAACCGGACCAGATTTCCAGTCTTGCCCTGGACCTTGGAGATAGATGGGCAAAACTGGAAAGTTACACCTGACCCCTAGACTCGATTATGACACTTCACTAGGTGCTGGATCAGGCTGCCTTTGATATGCCAATCAGTGAGATCCTTAGTGGGGATCAAAACCTGGGTATGTTGGGGCAGTTTGAGAATTCATCTGAGTGGGTGGTCATAGTGACAGAATCAGCCACTTTGTCGGACAAAGGGTAATGATCGGGAATGCACTCTCTCTGATGGAAACCAAACTGCCGGCAGTTGATTTCAATCGTTGGAATTTTGTTTTTGCAAAATTAATATATTTACATATATATGTACGGTTTCAAAATGTTTGCAAATGGTTTTAATTCCCGGGATCCATGTGAGAGGAGAGTGCGGCACTGTTCCTTGCAGCCGAGGGAGAGGTCCTCTCTTGTCGGGCAGTGCTTGATCATTAGGGGCTGAGAGGTTAAGTGTAAGACCATTTAGGATAATACCTGATGGGCTAATCTTGCACCTGCCCACAGTCCCTGGGTTTTTATAAGATGGCTTGGCCCAGGGACCACTTAATGTAAGTGTTGGGCCCATAGGGTTCATACGATGGACTCAAGGGGTTCATTGAGATTTTCAGTGAATTCGGCTGGGCCTTGTATTAAAGGCTGGGCCGAACCCATGTGGCTGGTGTGTAGATCAATGCTTGGGTCCCACGCCATACAAAGAAGCCCAACTGGGCAGCAGATTGGAAACTAATTAAACACTGAATACTTAATGGGCCAAAAGCCCATTTCGAGGTGGGCTGATATGATCACCCATCAATGGGGCGAATTTGAGATTGAAGTTAGCAAAAAGGATTGGGCTCTTAGCCTTATCCACTCTTAGAGACCAAATTCAAATCAGATTTGAATCTGGTAACCTCCTGATAAGATCAGGAGTAAGCTAACTCTATCTGGGAAAGGGATTAAGATTATCCCCTATCCAAATACTGATTTGGATTGGGATAACTCCTAATTAGGAGATTTCTTAATCAAGAAGAAAGGGAGGAGATTTTCGAATGAACCAAGAGAGAGAAATCAGATTTCGATCCAAGAGGTTTTTGTAAGCAAGAAGGGTTCCTGCGAATTGAGATTAGATCTCATTCTCTCCAGAAAAGAAAACAGTTCAGCCTTTTCGTTTCTGGAAATCTCCTCCTGCCGCCGCCATCTGCATTATTGCAAGATTTGATCCTTGCAGAAAAGAAAGTCAAGAAACCAGTTCTTGACATCAGTCTTGCAAGAAAGACTGAAAGAATTCAGTGTTTAGTACATCCAGGGGATTCTTGTGAAGGATCCAGTGTGTAGGACGCATCCTGCTGGTTCTGTTCCATCCACAGCTGTGTCATCTTCAGCAGGGACAGATCTTGGAGCATTCTTTGGGCGTGAACACCAACTTTGGGAGATATTGCTTCTCCGGATCAGGTATAATCCTCCCATTTATCTTTTGGTACAGATCTGGTTTGATTAGGGTTCAAGTAGATCCTTGAATATTGTATTCTAAATTCAGGGAATATGATTCCCAGTTGGGAGAAGGTAGGAAATTTTTGAAATTCGCCCCACCCATTCCGCAACCTTTATGGCGTCCATTAGATGGATCCTACCATTCTTTCACTTAGCGGGGGTCAAAACCTGGGTATGTTGGGACAGTCTGAGAATTCATCTAAGTGGGTGATCATAGTGACAGGATCAGCCCCTTTGTCGGACAAAGGTAATGATCGGGGATGCACTCTCTCTGATGGAAACCAAGACTGCCGGCAGCTGATTTTAATCGTTGAGATTTGTCTTGCAAAATATATTTTATATGAGATATAAAAGTATATATACATTATGGTTTCTAAAATGTTTGCAAAATGTTTTAATTCCCGGGATTCATATAAGCAGAGGGTGCAACACTGTTCCTTGCAGCCGAGGGAGAGGTCATCTCTTGTCGGGCAGTGTTTGATCATTATGGGCTGAGAGGTTGAGTGTAAGACCATTGAGGATAATACATGATGGGCTAATCTTGCATTTGCCCACAGTCCCTGGGTGTTACAAGGTGGCTTGGCCGAGGGACCACTTAGGGTAAGTGTTGGGCCCATAGAGCCCATTTGATGGATTTCAGGGGGTGCACTTGTTAGATAGTTTTGTATGCCCTTAGCATCAATCAGAATGATGTACTTTATGAGTTTATTGTAAATGAATAAAGATACATATTTGATTCATGTCCCTTGGTATGTTTCTGTGTAATACCCTTAAACTGGACACTTAATGAGACTCGTGTTAGTTTAGAATGTTCACAGCTAGTGGGTCGGTCTGGGGAGACCTATGCTGACAAGGCTGACACTGTAGTGCCACCAAGTCGGTTGGGGTGGCCTGTCTCAGCTGCCAGGGTGAGACCCTAGGCACATACAGTGTTGGATTAATTGAATCTTTGAACTGGACCAGATTTCCAGTATTGCCTTGGACCTTGGAGATTGATGGGCAAAACTGGAAAGTTACACCCGACCCCTAGACTCGATTATGATACTGCACTAGGTGTCGGATTGGGCTATCTTTGATGTACCAATCAGTGAGATCCTTAGCGGGGGTCAAAACCTGGGTATGTTGGGACAGTCCGAGAATTCATCTGAGTGGGTGATCATAGTGACAGGATCAGCCCCTTTGTCGGACAAAGGTAATGATCGGGGATGCACTCTCACTGATGGAAACCAAGACTGCCGGCAGCCGATTTCAACCGTTGAGATTTGTTTTGCAAAATATATTTTATATAAGATATAAAAGTATATATACATTATGGTTTCTAAAATGTTTGCAAGAAGGTAAGCATCGGATGCCTGTCACTTCTGCAAGAAGACCGGCCACTGGAAAAGGAATTGTCCTGCCTACCTGGAATCCAAGAAAGGTAACTTCGAAACTTGTGTTATAGAAACCAATTTGTTGGTAGCTTCTGCGTCCTGGTGTATTGACTCCGGGGCTTCAACTCATGCGTGTAACTCACTGCAGGGATTCAAGGTAAGCAGAAGGCTGAGTGAAGGAGAAGTCACGCTCTAGTTGGGGACTACTGCAACTGTTGCAACCGTGGCCATAGGAACCGTGGAATTATATTTTAGAGAAGGAATAATTGTACTGAAAGATTGTCTTTATGTACAAAATTTAAGAAGAAATTTGATTTCCGTCTCAAAACTGTGTGCAGATGGTTATTCTGTCTTCTTTAGTAATACGATTACTATTAAAAGAAACAACAGATTCATCGCATACGGGGAACTGGAGAACGATCTCTATGTTCTACATCCTTCTCTAGAAACTAACATAACCGAAACTACGTCGGCTGAAATCCCCAAGAAGAGAGCCCGTGATACAGTTAATCCCACGTGTCTGTGGCATTACCGACTTGGCCACATCGGTGTTGACCGAATCACAAGGTTGGTAAAGGATGGTCCTTTGGATTTTCTAGCTGTAGAAGATCTTCCCACCTGTGAGCCTTGCTTACAAGGCGAGATGACGAAACGGCCATTTAACGGTAAGCCTGAAAGATGTACAGGCACACTTGACCTAATACATACTGATGTATGTGGTCCCCTGAGTGTTAGGACACGAAATCAACACGTGTATTTCATCAACTTCACAGATGATTTTTCATGATATGGTTACGTGTACCTAATGAGACACAAGTCTGAATCCTTTGAAAAGTTCAAAGAGTTTAGACAAGAGGTTGAGAAACAGTTAGGGAGAGAAATTAAAGGCCTTCGATCAGATCGAGGTGGCAAATATCTCTCTGACGAATTCAGGGACTACTTAAAGGACAATGGGATAGTATCACAATTAGCTCCTCCTGCTACACCACAACTTAACGGTGTTTCAGAGAGGAGGAATAGGACCTTATTAGATATGGTCCGGTCGCTCCTCATACACTCAGAGTTACCCACATCCTTTTGGGGTTACGCATTAGAGACTGCGATTTACGTGCTGAATCGGGTTCCAACCAAATCGGTTCCGAATACTCCATATGAACTTTGGACCAGAAAGAAACCAAGTGTCAGACACTTGAAGATTTGGGGTTGTCCAGCACACGTTAAAAGAACGAGTGCAGACAAGTTGGAATCTAAGACCAGCCGTTGCCTATTTGTAGGCTACCCAAAAGGCTCTGTAGGTTACCTTTTCTATGACCCAAGTGAGCAGAAAGTGTTCTGACTATATCCTGGACACCCATTGTCAGGAAGTTGTTCTTGATGAGGAGAGCTCAAGAGCAGTGGGAGATGTCCCACAAGTTCCAGGTAGTGACCAACTTAGAAGATCCACTCGGGCATCCAGGCCACCAGTCCGTTATGGTTATGATCAGGATAGTTACCTGGTGGAAACCTTGACTAGTGAGGAGGATCCCGTGACTTACGTGGAAGCTATGTTGGACATAGATTCCCAGAAGTGGGTGGAGGCCATGAGAACAGAGGTGGACTCAATGGAGGCCAATGGAGTCTGGACTCTAGTAGATCCACCCTCCGGGGTAAAAGCAATCGGTTGCAAATGGATTTACAAGAGGAAGAAGGGCCCCGATGGCAGGATTGAGACCTTCAAGGCTCGTCTAGTGGCGAAAGGGTACACTCAGAGAGAAGGCATCGATCATGAGGAAACCTTTTCGCCTGTGGCCTTGCTTAAGTCCATTAGGATCCTGCTAGCTGTAGCAGCATACCATGATTATGAGATTTGGCAGATGGATGTCAAAACTGCATTCCTGAATGGAGATCTTACTGAAGATATCTATATGCAGCAGCCGCAAGGCTTCATTGCTGCGGGTCAGGAAAACATGGTATGTAAACTTAATAGATCCATTTATGGACTTAAACAAGCTTCTAGAAGTTGGAACATCCGTTTTGACTCTGCTGTCAAATCGTTTGACTTCGAGCAGAATCTGGATGAACCCTGTGTCTACAGGAAGTTCAGTGGAGATAAGGTTACCTTCTTGGTTCTATATGTAGATGACATTCTACTCATTGGGAATGATGTAGGAATGTTAACTACTGTGAAAGTATGGCTTTCGCAGCAATTCTCCATGAAAGATCTTGGAGAAGCCTCCTATATACTGGGTTTTCGACTCTATAGAGATAGATCGAAGCGGATAATTCGATTATCCCAATCTGCCTATATCGACAAAATAGTCAAAAGATACAGCATGGAAAACTCCAAGAAAGGAAATGTTCATTTCAGGAACGGAGTCACTCTCTCCAAGAAGATGTCTCCCAAGACTTCTGAGGAGATTGATGGCATGAAAGACGTTCCCAATGCCTCTGCCGTAGGGAGCATCATGTATGCCATGCTGTGCACTCGTCCTGACATTGCTCAGGCAGTGAGTGTAGTAAGCAGATTTCAGGCCAACCCAGGGCAGGAGCATTGGACTGCTGTGAAAAACATACTTAAGTACCTTCGAAGGACAAAAGAGTTTTATCTGGTGTTCGACGGTAGCTCACTACAGATCCAGGGGTTTACAGATGCCGATTTCCAGTCAGACCCAGATGATAGAAAGTCTACATCTGGATATGTTTTCACGATAGGATCGTGTGCTGTTTGCTGGAAAAGCAGCAAACAGGGGTCCACTGCAGACTCCACGACCGAGGCCGAATACATTGCCGCAAGTGAGGCTGCCAAAGAAGCTGTGTGGATGAACAAGTTCGTTCACGAGTTGGGAGTTGTTCCGTCCAGCACATCACCCATCCCATTGTTGTGTGACAACAATGGAGCCATTGCTCAGGCTAAGGAGCCACGAGCCCACTCGAAGTCGAAGCACATCGAGAGGAAGTACCACGTACTGCGGGAGATTGTTGGTAGGGGGGACGCCCTGATTCAGAAGGTAGCATCAGCGGAAAATGTAGCAGACCCATTGACAAAGCCACTATCACAGAAAGTGTTTGAGAAACACGTGGAAAGCATGGGACTCTGGCTAGTTCCTGATTGGACCTAAGTGCAAGTGGGAGCTGTTAGACAGTTTTGTATGCCCTTAGCTTCAATCAGAATGATGTACTTTATGAGTTTATTGTAAATGAATAAAGATACATATTTGATTCATGTCCCCTTGGTATGTTTCTGTGTAATACCCTTAAACTGGACACTTAATGAGACTCGTGTTAGTTTAGAATGTTCACAGCCAGTGGGTCGGTCTGGGGAGACCTATCCTGACAAGGCTGACACTGTAGTGCCACCAAGTCGGTTGGGGTGGCCTGTCTCAGCTGCCAGGGTGAGACCCTAGGAACATACAGTGTAGGATTAATTGAATCTTTGAACTGGACCAGATTTCCAGTATTGCCTTGGACCTTGGAGATTGATGGGCAAAACTGGAAAGTTACACCCGACCCCTAGACTCGATTATGATACTGCACTAGGTGTCGGATTGGGCTATCTTTGATGTACCAATCAGTGAGATCCTTAGCGGGGGTCAAAACGTAGGTATGTTGGGACAGTCCGAGAATTCATCTGAGTGGGTGATCATAGTGACAGGATCAGCCCCTTTGTCGGACAAAGGTAATGATCGGGGATGCACTCTCACTGATGGAAACCAAGACTGCCGGCAGCCGATTTCAACCGTTGAGATTTGTTTTGCAAAATATATTTTATATAAGATATAAAAGTATATATATGGTTTCTAAAATGTTTGCAAGAAGGTTTTAATTCCCGTGATCCATATGAGTGGAGAGTGCAACACTGTTCCTTGTAGCCGAGGGAGAGGTCCTCTCTTGTCGGGCAGTGTATGATCATTATGGGCTGAGAGGTTAAGTGCAAGACCATTGAGGATAATACCTGATGGGCTAATTTTGCATCTGCCCACCGTCCCTGGGTGTTACAAGGTGGCTTGGCCCAGGGACCTCTTAGGGTAAGTGTTGGGCCCTTAGAGCCCATTTGATGGGTTTCAGGGGGTGCACTGTCTTTAACATTGTATTCGGCCAGGCCTTGTAACAAAGGCTGGGCCGAACCCATGTGGCTGATGTGTAGATCAATGCTTGGGTCCCACGCCATACAAGGAAGCCCAACTGGGCAGCAGTTAAGAGGGTTAAGTGAGCACATAAGCTTAATGGGCCTAAAGCCCATTTCGAACTGGGCTGCTTATTTAGTTAATAAAGGGGCGAAATCTGAAGTGGATCAGCTAATAGGATTGGGCTTAGACCCTATCCACTTAGAGAGTCCAAGATCTAAATAAGATTTAGATCTGGAAACCTCCTAATCAGATTAGGAGATGGCTGATCTGATCTCCAGATAAGATAAGGATTATCCCTTATCACTTAAAGGGACTTCTAACCCAAATATGATTTGGATTAGCAACTCCTAATCTGATTAGGAGCTGATCCCTTTAAGACTATAAAAGAAGAAGGGGGTGACAGCCTAATAGACACACAGATCATCAGGTTTTCTTTAGTGCTGAAATCTAGAAGAGAGAATTCTACTCCCTGCAAATACTCTCTTGCCGCCTCCCTGTTCTTGCCGCCCTGTTTGCCAGTTCGATCTCCACTTGTGGGAGAAGTCAAGATTGGATCTTGACATCAGTCCTTTGAGAAAGGATTGAAAGGAAGCTGTGCTCACGTACCATCTTGCTGATTCTTGCGAAGGACAGAGTTCTTGGAGAAGAACACTACTGATTCTGCTCCACCTGCACTGCGCCATCTTCAGTGGAAGCAGTCTTTGGATCTTTCCTTGGGCGTGAGCACCTCCATTGGAAGATATTACTTCTCCATATCAGGTATAATTCTCTCCTTCTGCTTTTGTTCAGATCTGGTTCAGTGTATGGTTCAAGATTGATCCTTGAAAATATGATTTTCTAAATAGGGAATTCGATTCCTAGTTGAAAGGGAGAGAATTTTTTTTGAAATTTTCCCACCTTATTCCGCAAGATTTGGGTGTCCATACGATGGATCTCTCATCCCTTCAGTTAATATGGACTTCCTTGCTCTCCTCGTTGCGGGTCTCTTTCTTCTTTTGCATCAGCCCAGGTGTGAGTGTAGTTGAAAAGGGAACTACGGGTTGGTTCACTAAAGGTTCTTCTTCTAAAATTTCCTTTCCTTCTTCTTCTGCCCCCAACATAGGGTCCTCCTACTCCTTTTCTTCTTCTTCAATTTTCTCACACAGGTCCTCTGAAATCCTCTCACCCCTTAAGGTTGTAATAGCCTTGGTACTTTCAAGCTGAGGGTCCTTAGGAGGTGGTTGAATTTGTTGTGGAGGAAAACCCGGTGGCTGATTTCTAGGTTCACAACCGGTTGACTCGGTAGTTGCCCTACTCTTCTTCTCACCTTGGCTTTGGCTAGTTGTCCTATTTGGCTCTCTAATATATCAATGGACTACTGTTGATTCAGAATCAGTTGCTGAAGTTGCATGAATTGGTCATCTACTGTACGTGCTTGAGGAGGTTGTGGGTAAGCTTGTTACGGTTGGACCGGTTGGTTCCTAGGGTACACCTGCTAGAATGAACTCTGTACTTGTGGCCTCTGAAATTGGTAGGCCATGGAGTTAGATAGGTGTTATTGTTGTTGGGACAGTGTATAGGTTTGACTTGGTTGAGCTGGTTGAGCCCCACGGTATTCATTGTACTCCTAGTGGGTCTGGGCTTCAGACCACTGAGAGTGCATATCTGGTAAGGGGTTTTCTTGGACTTGGGCCCTATAATTGAAGTTGGTTTAATTTTCCTACCCAAGGTTATATGGACTAGAGAATGGGTTAGCTTTGGGTTGGATAAATCTGTTGGCCGCATGCACTTGGTTTGAAGTAACTGATTGACATGGGCCTGCCGTAGGGCACTAGCTGACATGATGGGCTGGACTTGCATAGATGGAACATGATGGATATTATGACAAGGTTGGGTATGGCCACTTTGTTGACGACGTGCAAGGACTTCGTTAAGTCTTTGGGCCATACCATTAATCTTGTCCAGTTGTCGAGACACGTGGTTACAAGGACCTAATTAAGTAACCACAAATCCCACTTTGGTGTAGCCGTTTAACCTCTTTCCTTAGACACCAACCGCCGGTTATGAAAAGTATTTACAAGCTTTCCTAAAATTCAGCACACCTTTGAACAAAGTGTGAGGCTTCCCTAAAGGACCTTGCTATCCAAATTTTAAATTAGGGTTTAGGGTATACCGTACGTGGAGGGTGGTGATTTTTGGGCCAAGGAAGGATGATGAAATCCCCACTTTATCTTATTTAAGTTGGGTGCCCTTAAATGGATTAATGAAACAAAAACAATCAAACAAATGAATGTAACTAACTACAATGCATGAACAATTATTTCTCAAATGCAATTCAGAAAAATAACATAAAAGAATAAAATAAACTAAGCACAAGAAGCAATTAAAATAAAAAAATCTAAGACATTCACAACTAACAAAATAATTTCAGCAATTAAATAAACCTATATGATGCGTGCTCTAAAATAACAAACCCTAAATGATGGAATGCAAATGCATATGTAAAAAAATTTTTAAAAAAATTTTATTATTTTTTTCGATGTCTTTATTTATTTTATTTTTTTTAATTTTTAAATTCGAAATTTTAAATTTTAATTTGAAATTTGAAATTCAAATTCAAATTCGAATTTAAATTTAAATTTAAATTCAAATTCAAAATTTAAACTCAAATTTGAAAATGTAAACAATTTCCTATTTAACGATTAATTATTCAATTAAATAACTTAAAGAAAGAATTAAATAAGGCAACAAATAATTATAACAAACAGAAAATAAAAGAATTAATTATGCTAAAAAGATTAAGAACTACCAAAATAAATTCTAATAAGAAAATTGTTATTCTAAAAATTAAACCAAAAATAAAATAAACAAAAGAAAATTATGCAGCAATAAAGAAAATAAAATAAAATAAACATTTTTTTTTAAATAAAAGAAAAACACAAAGCTAATAAGATAGAAATTCGAACAAGAAATTAAAATAAAGAAAGAAAAATAGATCTTGAAACAAAACTGAAGAGAAAAAAATAATAATACTAAAAGAATAAATCGGATCTAG
Source organism: Nelumbo nucifera (assembly GCF_055504915.1). NCBI lineage: Eukaryota > Viridiplantae > Streptophyta > Magnoliopsida > Proteales > Nelumbonaceae > Nelumbo > Nelumbo nucifera. Next base: position 42,772,191 of record NC_142656.1, on the reverse strand, counting down.
GAAAAAATAATTAAAACTTCAAAAATCACTATTGAACTGAAAAAAGGGAGTTCGAAAATAAAAATAAAAAAAAATTAAAAGTAAAATTGAACGACTACACCTAAAACACAGTTTAATTAATCTTCTCCTCTCTTCTGTCTCGCAGTCCTGCAATGCTCCGGTACCCCACCTTTCGCTATTACGTCCTGCAAAATCTAAGAGAAACAAGAATTAAACTGAGATAACGGATCAAGTAATAAAACAAAAAAGAAAAAAATAATGAAACGGATCCAAACAAAGCAAAAAAAAATTTTTCTCCGTGCTTCCCCGACAACAGCGCCAAAAACTTGGTATAGCCGGAAGCGTGTCGTTAAACACCCCAGAACACCAGTTTTAATATTTATAATTTTATTTTGATTCTCAAACAACTACTAATGTAGTAAAATGATGAGAATGGGTCGTATCCATAGGGAAGCGAGGGAAAAATTAATACGTAATCAAATCCGGACAAGAGAATGTTATGGTCACACCATCCGGCAAGGCACCGCGGCGCCGTCATAGGCAGCAGCACACACAGCAGGTCGCACAGCAGTGGGCACCGCTTGGCAGCACTGCACAGCAGCATGCACCGTCGATAGTGCGCAGCACGCACCGCCAGACAGCAGCGCGCACCACACGCACCGCATGGCAGCACGCACCATGCACACGCCCGGCACCGCACGGTAGCGGCACCATGGCGCGCAGCACGCACCGCCAGGCAGCAGCGCGCACCGCACGCACTGCACGCCAGCACGCACCGCGCACACACCCGGTACCGCACGGTAGCAGCACCATGAGGCGCGCGCACGGCAGCGGCACCCTGAGGCGCGCGTACGCATTGCGCGCACGCACCGCGCGGCAGCCAGCAGCAGCAGTAGAGCGAGGCCCACACGACAGCTCATAGGGGTGGGCCCATCCTTATCTGGACACATCAAGCCAACTCGCCGCCAGCTTACCTTATCCTTATCTTATCCCTTATCCCTTAGCTTTATCTTAATCTCATCTTTATCTTATCTTAAGTAAGAGTGAGTTACCAATAGGAGTAGGTAATTAGGAGTTTGAGTCAAGTTGGAGTTTGAGTTTAATTAGGAATTTCCTTCTGTAAGCTCCTATTTAGGGAACCACGAATTGAAATAAAGCATTCAGTTTTTCAGCCAAGAAAAGAGTGAGGAGAGTTTGGGTGGTCTCTTGGACAAATCACCCCAAGGGAGAGTTCGGGTGGTCCCTTGGACAAATCACCCACTAGATAGGCAAAATAGGGTCTGTGCGTAAGGCCAAAGGCAAGGGAAGATCAGAGGTTCCTGCCGTGGAACGACCCGTGACGCGATCCTACGCTCGGGCCCATAACATATTGGTATCAGAGCCAAACGTCATGAGCGATATGGTGCAGCTGTCTTCCAAGGTCCACGAGCTGGAACACCAACTTGCAGAAACCAGCATGGAGGTTCGTGAAGTCAGGGAAGACGTCCGGGAGATGCGACGCCTGCTGGAAGAATTCCTCTCCAACAAAGAAATGAGTTCGGAGGGAATTGCCAACACCAACAGACACCGCCCGAACTGGGCAGAGGCATGCAGCGAACAACAGATCGCTGCCCCTACAGCCGCAGTTATTTCCAAGGATCAGCGCACGGAGGATGAAACTGTAAAGTCTCATCCTTTGGCCGGGGACGATGTCACGAAAATTATAGTAGAACCCGCAGAATGCGCTCCTTTGACAGAGACAGGTGGGCTTGGCGATGTTGCTGGGGCTTTACCGAAGGCCTTGGCTCGGCGTGGACATAAAGCTATGGTTGCGGCACCACAGTATGGTAACTATACAGAGATCCAAGAAACAGGAGTGTGCAAGAGATGTAAGGTGGAGGGGCAGGATATAGAGGTAATTTTCTTCCAAGCTTATATTGATGACATAGATTTTGTGTTCATGGACAGTCCTATGTTTTGTAATATTGAGGAAAGAATATATGGGGAAGGCCGAGAGGATATTTTAAAACGCATGGTCCTCTTCGGTAAGGCCGCTCCGGAGGTCCTCTACTGTAAGCATACCCGGTACAGCATTCTTATGATCCACAATAGAGCACAACGGGGTCGTGGTCCAGTACGTGATTTCTATTATGTGGATCTTCCACAAAACTACTTCAAACTATATGACCCGGGAGGTAGGGAACACCACAATATCCTTGCGGCTGGCCTGAGTGCAGCCGATCGTGTAGCCATGGTAAGCCATGGTTACGCCGGGGAGCTGGAAACTAAAGAAGGTGGCTGGGGTCTGCATCAAATAATCCAGCTTTATGCACTGAGCTACGGGGCAGTCCCTATTGTTCATACTGTTGGTGGACTAAGAGACAGTGTGCAGCCATTTGAACCATTCGCAGAGTCCCAAGCCATGTATCCAGAACACGAGCTTGAGGACAAGCTCGTAGTCTGGGAGGGGTGTAATGTTATGGTCACACCATCCGGCAAGGCACCGCGGCGCCGTCATAGGCAGCAGCACACACAGCAGGTCGCACAGCAGTGGGCACCGCTTGGCAGCACTGCACAGCAGCATGCACCGTCGATAGTGCGCAGCACGCACCGCCAGACAGCAGCGCGCACCACACGCACCGCCAAACAGCAGCGCGCACCACACACACCGCATGGCAGCACGCACCATGCACACGCCCGGCACCGCACGGCAGCGGCACCATGGCGCGCAGCACGCACCGCCAGGCAGCAGCGCGCACCGCATGCACTGCACGCCAGCACGCACCACGCACACACCCGGTACCGCACGGTAGCAGGACCATGAGGTGCGCGCACGGCAGCGGCACCCTGAGGCGCACGTACGCATTGCGCGCACACACCGCGCGGCAGTAGAGTGGGGCCCACACGATAGCTCATAGGGGTGGGCCCATCCTTATCTGGACACATCAAGCCAACTCGCCGCCAGCTTACCTTATCCTTATCTTATCCCTTATCCCTTAGCTTTATCTTAATCTCATCTTTATCTTATCTTAAGTAAGAGTGAGTTACCAATAGGAGTAGGTAATTAGGAGTTTGAATCAAGTTGGAGTTTGAGTTTAATTAGGAATTTCCTTCTGTAAGCTCCTATTTAAGGAACCACGAATTGAAATAAAGCATTCAGTTTTTCAGCCAAGAAAAGAGTGAGGAGAGTTTGGGTGGTCTCTTGGACAAATCACCCCAAGGGAGAGTTCGGGTGGTCTCTTGGACAAATCACCCACTAGATAGGCAAAATAGGGTCTGTGCGTAAGGCCAAAGGCAAGGGAAGATCAGAGGTTCCTGCTGTGGAACGACCCGTGACGCGATCCTACGCTCGGGCCCATAACAAATTGGTATCAGAGCCAAACGTCATGGGCGATATGGTGCAGCTGTCTTCCAAGGTCCACGAGCTGGAACACCAACTTGCAGAAACCAGCATGGAGGTTCGTGAAGTCAGGGAAGACGTCCGGGAGATGCGACGCGTGCTGGAAGAATTCCTCTCCAACAAAGAAATGAGTTCGGAGGGAATTGCCAACACCAACAGACACCGCCCAAACTAGGCAGAGGCATGCAGCGAACAACAGATCGCTGCCCCTACAGCCGCAGTTATTTCCAAGGATCAGCGCACGGAGGATGAAACTGTAAAGTCTCATCCTTTGGCCGGGGACGATGTCACAAACATTATAGTAGAACCCGTAGAATGCGCTCCTTTGACAGAGACAGGTGGGCTTGGCGATGTTGCTGGGACTTAACCAAAGGCCTTGGCTCGGCGTGGACATAAAGCTATGGTTGCGGCACCACAGTATGGTAACTATACAGAGATCCAAGAAATAGGAGTGTGCAAGAGATGTAAGGTGGAGGGGCAGGATATAGAGGTAATTTTCTTCCAAGCTTATATTGATGACATAGATTTTGTGTTCATGGACAGTCCTATGTTTTGTAATATTGAGGAAAGAATATATGGGGAAGGCCGAGAGGATATTTTAAAACGCATGGTCCTCTTCGGTAAGGCCGCTCCGGAGGTCCTCTACTGTAAGCATACCCGGTACAGCATTCTTATGATCCACAATAGAGCACAACGGGGTCGTGGTCCAGTACGTGATTTCTATTATGTGGATCTTCCACAAAACTACTTCAAACTATATGACCCGGGAGGTAGGGAACACCACAATATCCTTGCGGCTGGCCTGAGTGCAGCCGATCGTGTAGCCATGGTAAGCCATGGTTACGCTGGGGAGCTGGAAACTAAAGAAGGTGGCTGGGGTCTGCATCAAGTAATCCAGCTTTATGCACTGAGCTACGGGGCAGTCCCTATTGTTCATATTGTTGGTGGACTAAGAGACAGTGTGCGGCCGTTTGAACCATTCGCAGAGTCCCAAGCCATGTATCCAGAACACGAGCTTGAGGACAAGCTCGTAGTCCGGGAGGGGTGTAATGTTATGGTCACACCATCCGGCAAGGCACCGCGGCGCCGTCATAGGCAGCAGCACACACAGCAGGTCGCACAGCAGTGGGCACCGCCTGGCAGCACTGCACAGCAGCATGCACCGTCGATAGTGCGCAGCACGCACCGCCAGACAGCAGCGCGCACCACACGCACCGCCAGACAGCAGCGCGCACCACACGCACCGCATGGCAGCACGCACCATGCACACGCTCGGCACCGCACGGCAGCGGCACCATGGCGCGCAGCACGCACCGCCAGGCAGCAGCACGCACCGCATGCACTGCACGCCAGCACGCACCACGCACACACCCGGTACCGCACGGTAGCAGCACCATGAGGCGCGCGCACGGCAGCGGCACCCTGAGGTGCGCGTACGCATTGCACGCACGCACCGCGCGGCAGCCAGCAGCAGCAGTAGAGCGGGGCCCACACGACAGCTCATAGGGGTGGGCCCATCCTTATCTGGACACATCAAGCCAACTCGCCGCCAGCTTACCTTATCCTTATCTTATCCCTTATCCCTTAGCTTTATCTTAATCTCATCTTTATCTTATCTTAAGTAAGAGTGAGTTACCAATAGGAGTAGGTAATTAGGAGTTTGAATCAAGTTGGAGTTTGAGTTTAATTAGGAATTTCCTTCTGTAAGCTCCTATTTAAGGAACCACGAATTGAAATAAAGCATTCAGTTTTTCAGCCAAGAAAAGAGTGAGGAGAGTTTGGGTGGTCTCTTGGACAAATCACCCCAAGGGAGAGTTTGGGTGGTCTCTTGGACAAATCACCCACTAGATAGGCAAAATAGGGTCTGTGCGTAAGGCCAAAGGCAAGGGAAGATCAGAGGTTCCTGCCGTGGAACGACCCGTGACGCGATCCTACGCTCGGGCCCATAACAGAGAACACAAGAGGGAAGTGCATAAATATAAAAATTAATCAATTAAACTGAAAAAGATAGAAAACGAACATTGCGGAAGTTAAAAGTGCAGAAAATAAATAAATACAAAAATAAATAAATAAAAGAAACTAATTAAAATGTCTGTAATCCAATCAAAGGTAGTAGTCTTCAGATCTCTTCTTTGACCCTCAAACTTCTCGAGCTAGGCCTTCCGTCTTACCTAGTCGAATTCCAGATATGCAAAAAAGAAAGTGAAACTTAAATGAAATGAAAGTAAATTGCAGAAAAGAGAAAACGGAACTAGAAATGAAAGAATAGAAATTAAATTTAAGACTAATGGTTGGGATCCGAATCCAGAGGTGGCAGTAGTGGTGTTGGCGAACTGCAAGCAAGATCCCCTCCTCTTGCCTGGGCATCCTCCTCTTCCTCTATCCTTGAACTTCTCAAGATCAGCCTTCCATCTTACCTGGGGGCAGAATCCAACTCTTTCTCAGGAGCTCTTGGGTCTTTTTTATAGAGAAGGGTGGATATAACTGGAATTAGAGAAAAAGAGGGGAATGGCAGCTGGGTTTTAGCAAAAATATGGGTGCCCTAGGGTTTAGAATGAAGGGTTAGAATGGTTTTAGGGTGATCTTAAGGCTGAGAAGGAAATGAGAGGGTGGCCAATATTATGTAGGGCTGAGATTTAATGGTTAGGGGTTAAGTGGTGAGGATCAGCAGTTAAGTAGCACCTCGGATTAGAATGCTAAAAAGAGAGTGCTCTATAATGGATGATGGAGATTAGAAGGGATGAAAGGTGAGGATTTAACAGTTAGGGGTGGCTAGGGTTTGTTAAGAGTGAAAAGAATGGGTTAAAAGATGTCCTAGGGTTTGCTAAGGCGTGGGGAGCATGCTAATACGATAGGAGGGGTGCCAAACTGGGTTTAGCAGTTAGGAGGCGCCCACCTATTTTAGTTTTTCACAAAACACCCCCTCTCTCAGTTGGACTTCACACTAGCTTCCCAAAATCTGTATTTCAGCCATGAAAACTTCATAGTTTTCCCTAGAATTTGCACATAGACCCTTAGAGGCTACAACATTGCATTTACTGGGAAAAGGGCATATCTTGACTATTTTAAGGTCGAAAATACCCCTTAAGGCATCAAAATGCAGAATTATCGGGGGGTGATGTGTGCACAATTTACATATAAATTCTGGCGTTTATGCAAGGTTTTGATGCTGATTTGTGTGAATTCTTACCCCAATTTAGCTTGATTTCATGAAATTATCAAAGGGGACAAGTCTAGGGGAAAAAGAACATAAAACCATGCTAAAAGAGGCCAAATTGGAGGTAATACAACCTAGCTGGGAGCAAGCCCCAGCCGAGAGGTCAAAAGAGGGCTATTCGGCCCTTAAAGCCCATGCAACACTCTTTGGGAGAGCCCAAAGAGAGAGCCTAGCCGCAGCCTTCCAAGGGAGCCTATTCGGCCCAACAAGGAGGAGGCTCATTTGCAACTCAAGAGCAGCCCAAATTGCAGCCCAAGAGAAGTTAGGGGCGGCAACTTCTAGAAAGTTCAAGAGAAGCTAGGGGGAGCAAATTCTAGAAGGTTCAAGAAGGGCTAGGGGCAGCAAGTTCTAGAAGGTTTAAGAAAGGTTAAGGGCGACAACTTCTAAAATTCTTGGAGAGCTATTTAAGGAGGTCTCTTGGAGGAAAAAGATGTTCAACACCTTGTGAGTCAAGCCCCTTTGGGGAGAAAACTCTTTGAGTCGAATTCTTGAAGGGAGAAGAGAGAGATAGGCACAAGAGAAGAGAAGAAAAGAGATTCAAGAATATTCAAGAGAAGAAGAAGCTGATTTCGAATTTGGAGAAGTAGCCATTGGAAGAGATCAATCTAGGTTGTCTTCTTCCTTGATTTCTACACAAGTGGTAATCAAATTCAGCTTGGGCTTTCATGTATTTTTCTCCATGAATTTTTCTTTCTTGCTGTTCATCTTAAGTGTGGGGGAGTTGGGCTATAGCCATACACCTCAATCAGCCCAACACTTGTATACATGCATCGACAGGCCAAATAAACTGGAAATCCCCTTAAGATCATTGCTGTTTATTAGTTGAATTCAAAGAGGGAATACAATGAATTGAGGGAGACCACTGGATGTGTCAGTTTTTATTCTTGTGAATGGTCCAACTTAGCACAATGCATGAGGATAAAGGAGCTAAATATGACTTTCATCATGACCAGCCCTAACTACCTTCATATGTATAAGGCACTTGATTGCATTGTTAATGGTCAATCGAGCTAGTTAACATCTGAACTGTCAATGCATGAGGTTCAACAACTACAAAAGAAAAAGTCCAATTAACTCCACTATTCTGAGCTAAATAGTAAAACTAGCAACTTGGAATATGAGTATTGTTATCTACCTCAAGCCTGTGACCAGTGTGAGATGGAGCATAAATTGCACTCACACCAAAAAAAGAAAAAAAAAAGTGTGAGATGGAGCATAAAATGCACTCACACTAAAAGAATAAAAGAAAAAGAAAAAGAAGAAAGAAGAAAATACCCCATGTGAGATGGAGCATAAAATGCACTCACACTAAAAAATTGGGGGAAAGAAAAGAAAAGAATTCAGTGATGGCTGAGGTTCAAAGGGACAAAATGCGGTTGAACACTCAATGAGGTGCAGTTACAGATTTGAGACCTTGCTCAAAGTGATGGTTAATTTTGGCGGTCAAGAAGCTGATCAACATATTGAGTGGGAGTGAAAGTTGGAACTTGAAGAATCTCATATTCTCCCATTCGTTGGCTCTTATGTATGTGATAAGAATGGTAATTCATAGGAATGGAGCAGAATACTTACACAAGTTTCCCGACCACTCAATGCATTATCCTCCTAAAAATTCATTCGGTAAATGGTGAGAATAAGGGGGGATGATCTGTTTATGGCTTATGTCTTTGCTTGAGGACAAGCAAAAGCTTAAGTGTGGGATTGTTTGATGTGTGCACAATTTACGTATAAATTCTGAAGTTTATGCAAAGTTTTGATGCTGATTTGTGTGAATTCTTACCCCAATTTAGCATGATTTTAGGAAATTATCAAAGGGGACAAGTTTAGGGGAAAAAGAACATAAAACCATGCTAAAAGATGCTAAATTGGAGGTAATATAACTCATCTGGGAGTAAGGCCCATCTAAGAGGTCAAAAGAGGGTTATTTGGCCCTTAAAGCCCATGCAACACTCTTTGGGAGAGCCCAAAGAGAGAGCCTAGCCGCAACCTTCCAAGCGAGCCTATTTAAGGAGGTCTCTTGGAGGAAAAAGATGTTCATCACCTTGTGGGTCAAGCCCCTTTGGGGAGAAAACTCTTTGAGTCGAATTCTTGAAGGGAGATGAGAGAGATAGGCGCAAGAGAAGAGAAGAAAGGAGATTCAAGAATATTGAAGAGAAGAAGAAGCTGATTTCGAATTTGGAGAAGAAGTCATTGGAAGAGATCAATCTAGGTTGTCTTCTTCCTTGATTTCTGCACAAGTGTTAATCGAATTCAGCTAGGGCTTTCATGTATTTTTCTCCATTAATTTTTCTTTCTTGCTGTAATTGAAGCATGATTTCTGTAATTTCAGATCTGTAATTAGTTTTTGATGTTCGCTCGAATATATTAGATGCAATCTTGATGTTTCTTGATTAGAAATTTAATTGTTAGAACTGCTAGCCGAATTGATCTTGATCTTTATAATGTCTGAATTGCTTGAAAAAGAATTCAGACACTCTTAATTTTGTTTGGCCGAACTGTTCTTCATTCTTGAAAGTTCTAGAGTGCTTGAGAAAGACTCTAAGATTTCAGATTTGCTAATCAAGAACCGAATTGAGTGTAATGTTAGAGATAACTTGCACAATTCGATTGGTGTTCGTTCAGCTGAAATGATGCCCTAGAATTGCTAGATCTTAATGCATGCATGGGGATTAGATTCTTGATAGAGATATAAGAATCATGACTCATGCATTGAATGAATATGCGCTTAAGAGAGGCTGTTCGTTGCCTTGGGGTTTCACCAAACCAAGGCTGAATCCTAATCTACTCGAATGACCTAGAGATCTAATTGTTGAATCAATTCTGTGCATAGTTAGATTATCTTCTCAATTTGCTTGCAAGGTGTTTGATCCAATTCCTTAGAGATAGTTTTGTAGTTAGGATTTCAGATTTGTAGTAGACATACATTTCGGTTAATCAGATAAGAGTAGGTTGATATACTACTAGTAGTTGCTACATAAGTCCTCGTGGGAAATGATACTCTATTCATCACTTTATTACTTGTGCGGCTAGTGCAGTTGCTAGTGTAGCAACTACGCATTAGGGGGGGGGGAAGAAAAAGGAAAGGAAAATTTTGAAGAAGAACCTATAGTGAACCAACCCGTAGTTCCCTTTCCAACTGCACTCACAACCAGGCCAGTGCGAAAGACGAAAGAGACTCGTAACGAGGAGATCAGTGAGTTATTCAAGCAAGTCCGTATTAACATCCCTCTCCTCGACATGATCCAACATGTCCCGGCCTATGCCAAGTTCTTGAAAGAGCTGTGTATTCAAAAGAGGGAGCCACGATTGGCCCCACAAAAAGTGATGCTCTCAGCAGATGTTAATACAGTTATGCAAAACCAACTTCCCCGGAAAATGAAAGACCCTGGTGCTCCTCTCATAAGTCAATCGGGCCCTATTGGATCTTTGGGCCAGTGTAAATCTGCTTCCTACTATTATTTATGACAGGTTCAGGATCGATGAGTTAAAATCTACCTCGGTAATTCTGTAACTCGTTGATCGATCAATCAAGACTCCTCGAGGTGTTGTTGAGGACGTCATTGCTAGGGTAGAGGATTGTCACTTCCCAATGGATTTTATCATCCTAGACATGACCCCAACCGAGGAACTGAACCATAACCCGATAATCTTAGGATGTCCGTTTCTAACAACGGCCAATGCAAACATCAACTGTAAATCGGGAGAAATGGACATTTCATTTGGGGAATAGAAAGTCCAGTTAAATGTATTTAGTGCCACTAAGTATCAAAACCTTGGGGAAGACGAGTTCAGGGTAGATATAGTGGACAATCTTTTAAATGCCCTGTCTACCCCTTTGTTAGCCCAATCTGAGCCCTTTTTGTCTGAAGAAGAAAGCTAGTTTGGGAGTGTAGGTGAGAGAAGTGCATGAATGTGTCCGGTTGAAGACGTTAAATTTAGCGTTGGTTGGGAGGCAACACAATGTAGTTTTCATTTGATTTTTGTCTGTAGTGTTAGAGTTTTTGTTTCTTTTCTTGATTCGAGACCAGTTGGCAAACCTTGAACCCCTTAAAAAAATCCTCTTGGTTGTTCCCTTTGGCCCAAGTCCCTTTGCACCAGTCTAGTCATGCCATTAGGAACAATGGCACCAGTCTAGTGACAGGATCAGCCCCTTTGTCGGACAAAGTGAATGATTGGGAAAATGCACTCTCTCTGATAGAAACCTAAACTGTCGGTAGTGGATTTCAAATGTGTTTGAAATTTGGTTTTGCAATATATATTTATATAGAGATATACTTATATATTTTTGTTTCACAAATTGTTTGAAAAAGGTTTTAATTCCCGGGATCCATGTGAATAGAGAGTGCAACATTGTACCTTGCAGTCGAGCGAGAGCTCCTCTCTTGTCGGGCATAGTTTGATTATTAAGGGCTGAGAGGTTAAGTGTATAACCATTGAGGGTTATACCTGATGGGCTAATCTTGCATTTGCCCATAGTCCTTGAGCCTTCATAAGATGGCTGGACCCAAGAACAATTTACTATAAATGTTGGGCCATTAAGAGCCCATGCTGAGGGACTTAGGGGTTCACTGTATTCAACAATGATTTCGACCAGGCCTTGTAATAAAGGCTGGGCTGAACACATGTGACTGATGTGTAGATCAATGATAGGGTCCCACACCATACAAAGAGAACCCAGCTAGTCAGCATTAAAAGTTAATGGGCCTAAAGCCCATTTCAAACTAGGTTAATTGGATTAATTAAATAGGGGCGAATCTGAGTATGGATCAACAGATAAGAATAAGAGGTTAACTCTTATCCACTTTAAGGGATTATCCTTATCACATAAGGAGTTCAGATCCAAATAAAGATTTGGATCAAGAGACTCCTAATCAGATTAGGAGGTCTTCTCTTTAAGGCTATAAATAGAGAGCAGGGCGGATATGAAAGGGACAAACAAAACACAAAAGACAACTCAGTTTGACTGATTGTGTCTTCAATTTTTTCTCTCCCTACTCTTGCTGCCCCACCCTGTTCAATCTCCATTTTCTTGGAACTGATCAAGATTAGATCTTGATTTTGTTTCTTCTAAGAAGAAACAATTCTAAAGATGTGCTCATTACCTCATTCGATTCTTGCTGAGGAATTAGAGGTTCTTATGAAGAACTACCTGCTGATCCTGCCTCATCCTTAGGTGTGTCATTTTCAATGGAGGGAAGATTTGGTACACTCTTTGGGCGTGAACACCTACGTTGGGAGGAGCATATTGTGTGGATTCCATATCAGGTATATCCCTTCCTAACCTTGGTTTCAGATTTGATCCGATTTGATTACAAGAATGAACCTTGAAAATGCAGTTTTCTAAATTGGGTTTACGATTCCCGGATGAGAGTAAAGAAATTTTTGAAAATTTGCCCAACCTTCCTGTAGGGTTTGGCCATCCATATAATGGATCTCCCATCCCTTTAGTGGTATCAGAGCCAGGTTCAAGTCTTGAACAAGATTATATCAGATCTAGATCTGCGGAAATGGGCAGGAGGCGTTCTACCCGATTTGTGCAGTTAACGTTTTTCTGGAAACTAGCTCTAGATTTTTGGGCATATTATCTAAAAAATCAATATTTATTATTCTGTTATATTTATAGAATTGTTCTAAAAATATTTCTTGAATATTTGGGCTACACATGTGATGGAGATCGAATCTTTCTGGTGCCAAGATTGGTGTACCTTGCAATTTCTTTTTCTATTCAAATTGGTTTGTAAATATTTTTTTAGACAAATTGTATAGGAATTCGATGTGATGTAAAAATACAAAAATTAGGTTTTTCTATTTTATTTTCATATGGATATTGCTAGAGTGCACAACAGAGGAGAAAAAGATTTTGCAGAAAGAAGTTCTACGATCTGCAATTTTGCAAATATTTATTTTGCAATCTGTGATTAGTTTTTCTTTGCAGGTTTGTAGGATGTCCAAGAAAATCATAGTGAAACCCTCTGATTTTATTTTCTTGATAATTTGATTATCTAAACTTAATTTATTTTTCAGATCTTTATTCTTGATTGAAATCTTGAACTGGACACCAAAACTTGGGCCAATTTGTGCCAGATTTGGTCCAAACTGGTTGGACCAAATTCTTGGTTCGATGGGGTTGGTTTTTCTGACCCAAATTCGATTTTGGACAGAGGGTTGATGGGCCACTTCAAGTTTTTAATTTGGCCTGTTAAACAGTTTTGTATGCCCTTAGCTTTAATCAGAATGATGTACATTATGAGTTTATTGTAAATGAATAAAAGTACATATTTGATTCATGTTCCCTTGGTTTGTTTCTGTGTAATACCCTTAAACTGGACACTTAATGAGACTCGTGTTAGTTTAGAATGTTCACAGCCAGTGGGTCGGTTTGGGGAGACCTATCCTGATAAGGATGACACTGTTGTGCCACAAAGTCGGTTGGGGTGGCCTGTTTCAACTGCCAGGGTGAGACCCTAGGCACATACAGTGTAGGATTAATTGAATCTTTGAACTAGACCAGATTTCCAGTATTTCCCTGGACCTTGGAGATTGATTGGCAAAACTGGAAAGTTACACCCGACCCCTAGACTCGATTATGCAACTGCACTAGGTGTCAGATTGAGCTATCTTTGATGTACCAATAAGTGAGATCCTTAATGGGGGTAAAAACTTGGGTATGTTGGGACAGTCTGAGAATTCATCTGAGTGGGTGATCCTAGTGACAGGATCAGCCCCTTTGTCGGACAAAGGTAATGGTTGGGGATGCACTCTCACTAAACCAAGACTGCCGACAACCGATTTCAATCGTTGAGATTTGTTTTGCAAAGTATATTTTATATGAGATATAAATGTATATATATATTATGGTTTCTAAAAGGTTTGCAAAAGGTTTTAAATCTCGGGATCCATATAAGCAGAGAGTGCAACACTATTCCTTGCAGCCGAGGGAGATGTCCTTTATTGTCGGGCAGTGTATGATCATTATGGGCTGAGAGGTTAAGTGTAAGATCATTGAGGATAATACCTGATGGGCTAATCTTGCATCTGCCCACAGTCCTTAGGTGTTACAAGGTGGCTTGGCCCAGGGACCACTTAGGGTAAGTGTTGGGCCCATAGAGCCCATTTGATGGGTTTTAGGGGGTGCACTGTCCATAACAGTGTATTCGGCTAGGCCTTATAACAAATGCTGGGCCGAACCCATGTGGCTGATGTGTAGATCAATGCTTGGGTCCCATGCCATACAAGGAAGCCCAACTGGGCAGTAGTTAGGAAGGTTAAGTGAGCACATAAGCTTAATGGGCCTAAAGCCCATTTCGAACTAGACTTATTTAATAAGTTAAATATGGGCAAATTCTGAGATGGGTCAGCAGATAGGATAGGGTCTTAACCCTATCCACTCAGAGAGTCCAAATCTAAATATGATTCAGATCTAGAAACCTATTAATGAGATTAGGAGATGGCTGATCTAATCTGCAGATAAGATAATGGTTTATCCTTATCACCTAAAGAGAGGTCTGATCCAAATATGATTTGGATCAGCAGCTCCTAATTGAATTAGGAGCTGATCTTTTAGGGTAACAAAAGAAGGAGGGGGCGGCAGCCTTTAGAATGAATCACATAATCAGATCCTCTTTAGAGCTGAAACTACAGAAGAAAGATTTATGCAATCCCTACAAAGATCTTTCTTGTCGCCTCCTTCCTGTAGCCGCTAGACATCCAGTTCGATCTCCAGTTGTGGGAGAATTCAAGATTCGATCTTGACATCAGTTCTTTGAGAACGAATTGATAGGAAGTTGTGCTCACGTGCCATCTTGCTGTTTCTTGCGAAGGACAGAATTCTTGGAGAAGAATACTGCTGATTTTGCTCCATCCTGCACTGCGCCATCTTCAGTCGTAGCAGTCTTTGGATCCTTCCTTTGGCGTGAACACCTTCGTTGGGGGATACTATTTCTTTGTATCAGGTATAATCCTCTCCTACTCTTTTTGGTTAAGATCTGGTTCAGTTTATGGTTCAAGAATGATCCTTGAAAATATGATTTTCTAAATAGGGAATGTGATTCCCAGTTGATGGAAGAGAAATTTTTTGAAAATTTCCCACCTTATTCCGCAAGATTTGGGCATCCATACGATGGATCTCTCATCCCTTCATGACCCACCTCTGTAAAACCCAGTTTTAATATGTTAAAACTGCATCAGCCCTGATTTAGCTATATGGGCCGAACTGCTTTTTGCAGTACAACCCATGTACCTAGATAATGCTATATGATAATGTTATGGGCTCTATTGAGCTGATACTAATTTAATCTAATTAAGTAAGGATTTTATAGATATTTTAATTGATTGAATCAATTTTTTTCATGCATGTGATGTTTGGTTGTGTTATATGCTACGTACATGGGCCATGTTAATTTGATAGTGGCTCTTTCGCACACCATGGCTAAATGCATAGCATTGTCATGGTGTCCATAAGATCATTGGATGATCTTCCTATTTAATGGGCCCCACATCACCTTGCTCCCCAAGAGGAACCGTGCAGAACCCTAGCTATTTAGGGTCTATTTAAATCTAGCTTTGAGAAAGTCAGTGGGAGTCACTTTGGTTTGACCTAAATAAAACTAGGGCATAATGTTTCGTTC
The DNA here is from genome assembly GCF_055504915.1 of Nelumbo nucifera. Classification (NCBI taxonomy): domain Eukaryota; kingdom Viridiplantae; phylum Streptophyta; class Magnoliopsida; order Proteales; family Nelumbonaceae; genus Nelumbo; species Nelumbo nucifera. The sequence goes on along the minus strand of NC_142656.1, from coordinate 42,756,968 downwards.
CCTCCATTGAAGTATAAGTGCATGTGATAGAGAGATTCATATGATGAACTCTCTAAAGGCCTTCCATCATTAGCATGAAGATGGGTCATTCAGTAATGTGGAGATGCACCATGAAATTGGGCTATCCATTTGCTAATGGATCTGTTGGATGGTTTCATAAGATGATAGGGGCATCATAGACCAATGTGGGAGGGGCCTATCCTAAAATGGTAGAGTCACTCACGGTACCTTAGCATTCACAAATATGATGGGTAACCACTTACTGGACATAAAGGTTTAACCTAATATGGCAATGAACCTTGTCTGATAGAGGCCAAAGGGAAAGCTCATATGATGAGTGGATATGATCATTCACAGAAGGTGGTGGGGTTATGTAGCTGAAATAGTTGTTTCCATGCCTTGTATGTGGTTTCCCACATTTCTAGAGACATATTTCATAGTCTCTGTCACTGAGATAAGAGGGAAATCTCGGAGATGAACAAATGGAAATGGAACATAGATTAAAATCCTTTTTTATGTACATAACATGTATCAAATCAGGTTGTGGACTAATATTTGCTTTGCCTTTTATCAGAAATGACAAACGAACAATTCGCCAAACTGTTGGATGATAATAAGCTTAAGGGCCCAAATTATGCTGACTGGTTTCGTATCCTTATGTTGGTTTTGACGTCTAAGAAATTGGACAAAGTTGCTAAGAACCCTGCTCTGGATCGTTCGGGTGATAGGGCTTCTGATGCCTGTAGGAGGGAATATCAAGAATGGGAGGAGAAAAACTTTCTTTCCCGGTGCTACATCATAGCCCCCTTAGACAATCAGATACATTGATAGTTCGATTAGATCGAAGTGTCCAAGGATATCTTGGATAGTCTAAGGACCATGTATGAAGAACATAATCATTCTACTCATCAAAAAGTCATAAAGTAGTTTATAACCACGTAAATGTCCAAGAAGCAACTAGTTCATGACCATTGTCTTAAGATGATGGGATACATTAATGAATTGGAGGCTCTTGGATCTGGGCTAGATCATGTCACCAAAGTTGATGCCATCCTGAACTTCTTGCCTCCTTCCTTCAATCAGTTCATAATGAATTATAATATGAGGGAAATATCAGAGATGAACAAATGGAAATGGAACATAGATTAAAATCCATTTTTATATAGATAACATGAATCAAATCAGGTTGTGGACTAATACTTGCTTTGCCTTTTATCAGAAATGGCAAATGGACAATTCGCCAAACTATTGGATGATAATAAGCTTAGAGGCCCAAAGTACGTTGACTGGTTTCGTAACCTTATGTTGGTTCTGACGTCTGAGAAATTGGACAAAGTTGCTAAGAACCCTGCTCCGGATCGTCCGGGTGATAGGGCTTCTGAGGCCCGCAGGAGGGAATATCAAGAATGGGAGGAAAAAAACTCTCTTTCCCGGTGCTACATCATAGCCTCCTTAGACAATCAGATACAACGACAGTTCGATAAGATCGAAGTGTCCAAGGATATTTTGGATAGTCTAAGGACCATGTATGAAGAACATAATCATTCTACTCGTCAAAAAGTCATAAAGCAGTTTATGACCGTGCAAACGTCCAAGAAGCAACTAGTTCATGACCATTGTCTTAAGATGATGGGATACATTAATGAACTGGAGGCTCTTGGATCTGGGCTAGATCATATCACCAAAGTTGATGCCATCCTAAACTTCTTACCTCCTTCCTTCAATCAGTTCATAATGAATTATAATAGGAGGGAAATCTCAGAGATGAACAAATGGAAATAGAACATAGATTAAAATCCATTTTTATATAGATAACATGAATCAAATCAGGTTGTGGACTAATATTTGCTTTGCCTTTTATCAGAAATGGCAAATGGACAATTCGCCAAACTGTTGGATGATAATAAGCTTAGAGGCCCAAATTACGTTGACTAGTTTCGTAACCTTATGTTGGTTCTGACGTCTGAGAAATTGGACAAAGTTGCTAAGAACCCTGCTCCGGATATAGGGCTTCTGAGGCCCGCAGGAGGGAATATCAAGAATGGGAGGAAAAAAACTCTCTTTCCCGGTGCTACATCATAGCCTCCTTAGACAATCAGATACAACGACGGTTCGATAAGATCGAAGTGTCCAAGGATATTTTGGATAGTCTAAGGACCATGTATGAAGAACAGAATCATTCTACTCGTCAAAAAGTCATAAAGCAGTTTATGATCGTGCAAACGTCCAAGAAGCAACTAGTTCATGACCATTGTCTTAAGATGATGGGATACATTAATGAACTAGAGGCTCTTGGATCTGGTTTAGATCATGTCACCAAAGTTGATGCCATCCTAAACTCTTTGCCTCCTTTCTTCAATGAGTTCATAATGAACTATAATATGAACAAGCTAAATATTAGCCTTCAAGAACTCAGCAATATGTTGCAGAGAGCCGAAGAACTGATAAAGAAGGATGTGCCCATAGCCATGCATGTTGAAGGTGGCAAATCGGGCAAGAAGAAGAAGAAGGCAAAGAAGAAACCTTAGAAGAAAATTAGTAAGCCTAAAAAGCAGAACAAGGACAAGGCATCGGATGCTTGTCACTTCTGCAAGCAGACCAGCCACTAGAAGAGGAATTGTCTTCAATTCCTGGAGACCAAGAAACAAGGTAATTTTGAATCCTTTGTCATAGAGACCAATATGTTGGTCACTTCTGCTTCTTGGTGTATTGACTCTGGGGCTTCTACTTATGCAAGTAATACATTGCTGGTGTTCAGGACAAGCAGATGATAGCTATGAATATATAACTCTAGCAAGTGCAATAGTTATTAAGTAGTATAATAATATCGTTCCCATGGGGATTTAACAAAACAAGTATTAGAACCACCGTCTTCCCTAATTATCTGGACAATCGAAATTCAGATTTGAGCAAGAATTACTGAAAATAAACACTAGAAAGAGAAAATAGAAACAAGGGTGATCACTAACCGAATATGCAATGGATGAAATCACTAGGACTTTTGGTCCACCTAACCAATGTAATGAATATTGATGGGTTCGATTAACCAAGATTATTTGTCATTCCCATAAGCTGAGGTTTTCCCAATTTTGTTTAATATTCTCTCTCCAAGAAAAACCATTAAATTCAGATGAATCATGTATATATATCTCTATATACCATTCAATTCACACTATGAATTATTCGGTCGATTATGTGAATTCCTCTCTCGATTCATTCACATAACTCAAATCAATTAAGAGGTTGTCAAGCTCTTAATTGCATTAAACATAATAATTCATAGACTATATGGAAATCACAATCTTGGATAAATCATAAAGATAAAAATATATTCATTAACATTGTTAGGCTTTCCATAGCCCTAGCAAAAAATAAATCAGTTCATGATAAGAGAATTAAAGCAAACAAGGGGAAAGAAAGAACTCTTGAATTCGACCCTGGTGCTGAGATCTCCTCTTCTTGCTGCCACCTTCTTCTTGAAGTTTCTTGAATTCTTGATCACCTTTCCTCTGTTTCTTGACTTCTTGTCCTCTCTTGACTGATTTCTCAATGTAATTGGTGATCTCCCTGGGCTGGTGCCCCCAGCTCTCATATAGCTCACAATTTCTTGGAGTTATCTCAAGAATGGATAATCCAGCCTTGATCCAAACTCCTCCTATCCTATCTTCTCTCCTTATCTAAAACCTTTCTTAATCTTTCTGGAATTACATTTAAAAGTTTAAATCTAAGAGGACTCTCAAACTCTTCAATTCGAATGGGCTGCTTTAATATCTTGGGTCGCCTCAATGTTCTTCTGCGAAATGGGCTTCAGCTGGGAACTGGGCCTCACTATGAAATTGCTCCGTCTTTAGGCCCAGATTTGACTTTGATGTAGGCAGAATTTGTGAAAGCCAAAAACATGAAAGTTGTATCTTTCTCTCTTATATTTTCAGTGGATCTTGAATCATCCTAATCGGAGCTCGGATATGAAAGTTAGGCCCAGATTACTGATCACTACCGAAAGTGTGAAAACCCATCCGATTAACCTTGTTTTTCTTCTTGCGACTTCTTTCCTTGCCCTGCACCAAATTACAAGAAATATGAGTCTAATTAAGTACTAGTTCAGTATAAAAGACAGAATATTAGGGGATAAAATATGATACATTTTATTCTCATCAGTTCAGGACAAGTAGAAGACTGAGTGACGGAGAAGTGATTCTTTACTTGGGGACTTCTGCAAGTGTTACGGCTGTACCCAATTTGAGAAGAAATTTGATTTCTGTTTCAAAACTGTGTGTGAATGGTTATTTTGTTCTTTTTAGTAATGTGATTACAATCAAAAGGAATTACAAATTCCTCGCATATAGAGAACTTGAGAATAGTCTCTGTGTTCTCCATCCTTCTTTGAAAACAAATATAACCGAAACTACATCGCATAATATCCCCAAGAAAAGAACTCGTGATACATTTAATCCCACGTGGTCTGTTTCTGTTATTGTAAATGAATAAAGTACATATTTGATTCATGTTATTGTGATGTGTTTCTGTTTAATACCCTTAAACTAGACACATATGAGACTTGTGTTAGTTTAGAATCATCACAGCCGTTGGATAGATCTGAGGAGATTTATCCTGCCAAGAGCTAACACTGATGTGCTGCTAAGTTGGTTAGGGTGGCTTGTTTCAGCTGCCAAGGTGAGACCTGAGGTGCATGCAGTGTGGGTTTTCCTGAAACCCTGAAGCAAACCAAATTCTAGTATTTTCCTAGACTTTAGAGACAAATGGGCAACCCTAAAATATTACTCCTATCCCCTACACTCAATTATGATACTGCACTAGGTGTCGAATTGTGCTGTCTTTGATGTGCCAATCAGTGAGATCTAGAGGGGGTCAAAACCTAGGTATGTTGGGACAGTCTGAGAATTCATCTGAGTGGGTGATCGTAGTGACAGGATCAGCCCATTTGTCGGACAAAGTGAATGATCAGGGAAATGCACTCTCTCTGATGGAAACCTAAACTGCCGGCAGTGGATTTCAAATCTGTTTGAAATTTGGTTTTTTAATATATATTTATATAGAGCTATACTTATATATTATGGTTTCACAAATTCGTTGCAAAGGGTTTTAATTCTCAGGATCCAAGTGTGTAGAGAGTGCAACATTGTACCTTGCAGCCGAGGGAGAGGTCCTCTTTTGTCGGGCAATGTTTGATCATTAAGGGCTGAGATGTTAAGTGTAAGACAATTGAGGGTTATACCTGATAAGCTAATCTTGCATCTGCCCGCAGTCCTTGGGCCTTCATAAGATGGCGGGACCCAAGGACCATTTAGTGTAAATGTTGGGCCCATTAAGAGCCCATGGTGATGGACTCAGGGGTTTGCTGTATTCAACAATGAATTCGGTCAAGCCTTGTAACAAAGGCTAGGCTAAACCCATGTGGCTGATGTGTAGATCAATAACAGGGTCCCACGCCATACAAAGAGAACCAAGCTAGCCAACATTAAAAGAATGTGAGCTTGAAAGCTTAATGGGCCTAAAGCCCATTTCGAATTGGGTTAATTGGATTAATTAAATAGGGGGAATCTGGGTATGGATCAGTAGATAAGGATAAGAGGTTAACTCTTATCCACTTAAAGAGTCCAGATCCAAATAGAGATTTGGATGCAAAACTGGAAAGTTACACCTGACCCCTAGACTCGATTATGATACTACACTAGGTGTCGGATTGGGCTATCTTTGATATGCCAATCAGTGAGATCCTTAGCGGGGGTCAAAACCTGGGTATGTTGGGACAATCCAAGAATTCATTAGAGTGGGTGATCATAGTGACAAGATCAGCCCCTTTGTCGGACAAAAGTAATGATCGGGGATGCACTCTCTCTGATGGAAACCAAGACTACTGGCAACTGATTTCAATCGTTGAAATTTGTTTTGCAAAATATATTTTATATACGGATATATATATATTATGGTTTCAAAATGTTTGCAAGAGGTTTTAATTCCCGGGATCCATGTGGGTAGAGAGTGCAGCACTGTTCCTTGCAACTGAGGGAGAGGTCCTCTCTTCTCGGGCAGTGTTTGATCATTATGGGCTGAGAGGTTAAGTGTAAGACCATTGAAAGTAATATCTAATGAGCTAATCTTGCATCTGCCCACAGTCCCTGTGTGTTACAAGGTGGCTTGGCCCGGGGACCACTTAGTGTAAGTGTTGGGCCCATAGAGTCCATGTGATAGGCTCAAGGGGTTCATTAGGCTTTCCAATGAATTCGGCTAGGCCTTGTAACAAAGGTTGGGCCGAACCCTTGTGGCTGATATGTAGATCAATGCTTGGGTCCCACGCCATACAAGGAAGCCTAACTGGGCAGCAGCTTGGAAGGCTAACTGAGCACAAATACTTATTGGGCCTAAAGCCCATTTCAAACTGGACTGATTTGATCAGTTAAATAAAGGGGTGGATCTGAGATTAGATTAGCAGATAGGACAGGGTCTTACCCTATCCACTCAGAGAGTTCAAATCTGAATACAGATTTAGATCTGGAAACCTCCTGATAAGATAAGGAGAGGGCTGATCTAATCTGTAGATAAGATAAGGGTCTATCCTTATCACTTAAAAGGAATTCAGATCCAAATATGATTTGGATCAGCAACTCCTAATGGGATTAGGAGCTGATCCTTTTAAGATTATAAAAGGAGGGGGCATAAGCCTATAAGAAGATCACATTCTCACCTACAGAGAAAAGATCATAGAAGAGAGAAAACAACTTCTAGTAAGACTGCGTTGATTTCTCCTTGCCGCCGCCACCATTGCCAATGCATTTCCATGACAGTAGGAGTGATCAAGAACGGTTCTTGATATCAGTCCTTTGTGAAAGGGCTGATTGAAAGTCGTGCTCACATGTTGTCCAGCTGATTCTTGCGAAGGATATGGTTCTTTAGAAGAGCACTGCTGATTCTGCTCCATCTTACACTGCGCCATCTTTAGTGGGAGCAGTCTTTGGTTCCTTCCTTGGGCGTGAACACCTCCATTGGGAGATATTGTTTCTCCGTATCAGGTATATCCCTCTCCTACTTCAGGTTTCAGATCTGGTTCGGTTTATGGTTCAAGATTGATCCTTGAAAATGCAGATTTTCTAAAACAGGGAATGTGATTCCCAGATGAGGGGAGAGGAAATTTTTGAAATTTCGCCCAACCTACCTGCAGGGTTCAGCCATCCATATGATGGATCTCTTCTTCCTTCATAGGCTTCATGGGCTGAATAGCCCTCCTTAAGCTTCTCGGCTAGGCATTTCTCCCTTTTGGGCTGAATTGCCTCCACTTGGCCTCTTTTCCATGGTTTTATGTTGTCTTTCCCCTAAGCTGGTCTCCCTTGATAAATTCCTAAAATCAAGCTAAATTGAGGTAAGAATTCACACAAATCAGCATCAAAATCATGCATAAACATAAGAATTTATGTGTAATTTGCACACACATCAAACACCTCCACACTTAAGCTTTTGCTTGTCCTCAAGCAAAGACATCACCCATAAACTGATTATCCCCCCTTATTATTATTACCATTTACCGGATGCATTTAGGATGAGAATACATTGAGTGGTCTGGAAACCTACATAAGTATTATGATTTATTCCTATGATTAGCCATTCTTATCACATACATAAGAACCAAGGCAAGGGAGAATATGAAATTCTTCATGCTCCAACATTCACTTCCATTCAATATGTAATTCAGCTCATTGACCGCCCTATTTAACCATTACTTTGAGCTTGGTCACAAATCTGTCACTACCCCTAATGGAATGTTCAACCACATTTTGTCGCTTTGAACCTCAACCGTCACCAAAATTTTTTTTCCCTTTTTTTTTTGGCGTGAGTGCATTTTATGCTCCATTTCACATGGGGCATTTTCTCTTTTTTTTTTTCATTTTGGTGTGGGTGTATTTTATGCTCCATCTCACACTGGTCACAGGCTTGAGGCAAACAACAATACTCATATTCCAAGCTGCTAGTTTTACTATTCAGCTCAGAATAGCGGAGTTGGGACTGAACTCATATAATAAACCGCTAGTTTTACTATTCAGTTCATGACAGTGGAGTCATTTGGACTTTGTCCCTTTCTTTTTCTATTTTTCTTTTGCAATTGTTGAACCTCATGCATTGACAGTTCATATGTGAACTAGCTCCAATGATCATCAATTATTCAATCAAGTGCATTGTACACATGAATGTAGTTAGGGCTGGTCATGATGAAAGTCATATTCAGCTCCCTTAACCTCATGAATTGTGATAAGTTTAGATCATTCACAAGAATAAACTCTGGTACTTACGGTGGTTTCCCTCAACTCATTGTACTCTCTTGAAATTCACCTAACAAACAACAATAATCTGGAGGGGATTTTCAGTTCATTCGGCCTATCAATGCATGTATGTATGTGTTGGGATGATTGAAGTGCATAGATAAAGCCTAACTCCCCCACACTTAATATGAACATTGTCCTCAATGTTCCTAGTGTTAGAGAGTGAAAATGAATCCAGCAATGAGAGCAATTACATGAAGAGCATTATCAAGTAATGAGAGGGTTTAGAGGACTTCCCTGAGGAGTGTTCTGAATTCTGCAATAGCTCTTTTGATAGGAAACCTCTACTTTCTAAGAATCACAAGAAAGTATGAGAAGAAACTTATAAACATGAAGAGAGCAACAATCTACCAAACCAGGAAAACTGAATACTACCAAAAAAGAAAAGCAGACGAAGAACAATTAGCAAGAAAGAAAAAAATCATATTAACAATGACAAATGGTTCCTAATATTGTTGTAATAAATCCCCGGCAACGGCGCCAAAAACTTGATGCGTATTTGCTACACTAGCAAGTGCACTATCTGCTAAAGTAATAAAGTGATGAATAGAGTATCGTTCCCACGAGGACTTATGCAGCAACTACTAGTAATATATCAGCCATCTATTATCTGATTAACCGTAATATTAACCTACTCAAAACTAAATGCCTAACTAACAAACAATCTGTAGCAAATTGGATCAAACACCTTTCATGCAATTGAGAAGACAAGCTATATGTGAACAAATTTGGTTCAACAATTAATTCTCTAGGTCAATCGAGTGAATTGGGGTTCAGCCTTGGTTTGGTGCAACCCCAATGTTATGGATAGCCTCTCTCGAGCGCATGCTCAATCTATGCATGAGTGATGATTCTTATATCTCTATCAAGAATTTGATTTTATGCATACATTAAGATCAAGAATTTTAGGGCATCATTGCATTGAATGAAGACCAACTGAACTATACAAGTTATCTCTAACATTGTATTCAATTTGGTTTTTGATTAGCAGATCCGAATTTCTAAACTCTTTCTCAAGCAATCTAAAAACTCCAAGAATTAAGAACAGTTCAGCCAAACAGAAATCAGATTGTCTAAATTCTTCATCAAGCAATTCGGACAGTCCAACATACAAATTCAATTCGGCTAGCTATTTTACTAATTAAAATCCTAATCAAGAAACATCAAGATTGAATCTAATCCATTCGAATAACCCTAGAGAACTAATTACAAATCTGAATTTACATGAAACATGATTCAATTACAGCAAGAAAGAATAATCAAATGAGAAAATATCATGAAACCCTAGCTGAGATCCTTTACCAATTGCACAGAATTCAAGGAAGAAGAAAACCTAGATTGATCTCCTCCAATGGCTTCTTCTCCAAATTCGGATTTAGCACCTCTTCTTCTCTTGAAGCTTCTTGAATCTCCCCCTTTCTTCTCTCTTGCGTGCCTCTCTTTTCTCCCAAAAAGATTTCGAACCAAAGGTGTTGAACCCTTTTTCCCTCTTTCTCTTCTCCTTTTATAGCTTTCTCTTCAGCCACTTTCTCTCTTCTATAAAGTTGGCCGCCTTTAGGATCCTTTGGCTGCACTTTGGGCTGCTCTTGAGCTGTACATGGGCCTCCCTCTTGCTGGGCCGAATGGGCTCCCTTGGAGAGCTTCGGCTAGGCTCTCTCCTTGGGTTCCCCCATGGAGTGTTGCCTAGGCTTCATGGGCCGAATAACCCTCCTTAAGCTTCTCGGCTGGGCCTTTCTCCCTTTTGGGCTGAATTTCCTCCACTTGGCCTCTTTTCCATGGTTTTATGTTGTCTTTCCCCTAAGCTGGTCTCCCTTGATAAATTCCTAAAATCAAGCTAAATTGAGGCAAGAATTTATACAAATCATCATCAAAACCATGCATAAACATCAGAATTTATGTGTAATTTACACACACATGAGTGTGTCACATCAGCATCTGGTTTTAAGAAATGTTGGGGCATTGGGGAAACAAGAATTTGATGTTTTCCCATGCCCCATGCACAAAAATTAAAGCATTTCAGTTTTCTTCCATTTATTTGATAAAGAGTGAAACGAAACAGTTGTTTCATTTTGCTTCATCTAGAATAAATACCAATGCTTATGTAGTGCTGATGTGGTGGCTTTTTTTCAATAAACGCCCATTGAACCAAACACAACATTTGACTGCATTTTCCATATGAAGAATTGGTTCGAACCCTAGAATGGTAACAACCAACAAGTTTGGGAGCAGTAGATTCCAAAAGGGCTCTGGTGGGGCCAGCTTTAGAACACTGCCAAGTTGCCAATTGTTCTCTAGCATGGCAGTCCTCTGGTTTCTTCCTCTCCTGCTGAGGTGGTTGTGGTTTGGCAGCCTCGATCAATGGGCTAAGCCAAGCGAGAGATGGTCCCTCATTTTAATTTTTAAAGGCTTATACAGTTTCCCCCACCCTAACTCCAATTGCAATACATAGTTTAATGTTTCACCAGAATCAAGCATGAATCACAACATCAATTCCTGCATTGATAATTTTGCTGGCAGAGACATATCCGCCATGAAATCAGTTAAAATAAGACATTCCATAGAAAGCTACTCAACCATGATGAACCAAGTTGTCCAAAGTCCAAACCCATTTGATATTTGGATGCGTTCCTTCAACTTCACTATATCGCAATCTTTATTTTTCAAAATAATTTTTAGGGTGAATTATAAAGACATTTTGTAATACCAAACGATAGCATTTGGTGCAATGGCTGTTGATGTTGAATCAATTGTAATACTCTACACCAATAATAAATATTCATGGGTCCTGTTGATGCTCAGATTGGCCGAAGACAACAAGGTAATTTCGCTCCCAAGCTTTGGTAGAGATAGATGAGGGTGTCGAAGGTCCGAAGGAGGGGAAGCCAAGGCCGGGGGCTATTGTCCGAGGCAGAAGGTCTTCTTCGGATGCTGTAAGAGACAAAGGCTGGCACCGAGTACAGTGTGCGATGAGTCCAAAGGAGGTCCTACAAGGACAGAGGTGTCAGAGGCCTCGGATGGGAACCCGAGGCAAAGACTCCAACAATCAAATTAGTACGAGCGTAAGGAGTGTCCAAAGTCCGGAGCTGAAGGGTTCAGGCAATGACTTAAATAACACTTAAGTTCTCTAGAGGGCAGTAGTGGTTGGACGTTACTCAAGCTTAGGAGGGAGTTCAGAGAGTCTAGCTCCTTACCTTGTAGGGGGTGCTTCATATTTATAGTCGGAGTCGCCTGGGAGTAGTTGGTCATAAATGGTCCAAATACGAGCTGTACGAGGGCCTGGCGGGATCATCTGCCAGAGCCGCGCGACACCCTTGGATTGGGTCCGTTCGGTCTATGCCTGAGCCTTGAGTGTCCTTATTGTACACTCAAGCTGGCGCCCTCCGGTTGGGCACGTGTCAACCCCTTATTGGGCAGCTAGATGCACCTACATCACTTGCCCCCACTCCCAAGGCCGATGGGTCACAGCGAGCAGACCTGTTGGGTCGCTCGGCATCGTTTCATCTCTCTGAGGTTGGGTGTCAGTTGTCAGATGTCGTTTCGTCTTCCTGAGGATAGGCATCAGTCAAGCGCTGTTTTGTCTTCCGAGGTGAAGCGACAGGTGTCGCATCCTGGATGGACAGCGAAGGCAGGAGACTTGTAGCCATCGGTTTGCACAATATCTGAGCCATCCATTTTCCTATAAATAGGGGGCTTAGTCATAGTCCTCCCGTCATTTGTTTCTACGCGCCTTGGTTATCAAGTGAACAGCTCCCAGACCTTCAATCCTTCAACAACTTCATCCTCCTCCTTTCCTCTTTCCACTTTTAGGTAATTCTTTGCAATGTCTTTCTCAAACTCTGGTCCCGAGTTCTTTGAACTTCGAAATGGTTCAGAGGGGAGCTCTCCTTGGACCCCTTCCCCTCTCTCTTCCTTGGGTCCCCTAGCCGTAGTTCCCTTTTGGCAGGAGGTAATGGTGCTGAGGGAAAGAGTAGCCTCCAAGGATGTCAAGGGCAACCGTCGAGGGGATGACACTCCTCATGAGAGCGTTGCATTAGTATCGCCCAGGGAGCATGAGGGGTCCCCTCAGGCCGAGGGGGAGGGGGTCCCGGAGACCGTCCTAGGACACGGAGACAGGAGCGCTGCCCGAAGGGTGGCTGCAGCTAACACCCCCCTCTCAGAGTTTGATAGCTCCTTAGAAGTGGACCAGGTTAGGTCTTTGGCTAGGAAGTTCCACATACCTCGGTCAGAGACACTTAAGGTTCCTGGCATCAGTTAGTGGTCATGGACCCCCGATGAGGGGGAAATCTGCGTATACCAGCATTTTTTGGAGTTTGGCCTTAGGTTTCTGATGTGTGCACAATTTACATATAAATTCTAGTGTTTATGCATGGTTTTGATGCTGATTTGTGTGAATTCTTACCCCAATTCAGCTTAATTTCAGGAAATTGTCAAAGGGGACAAGTCTAGGGAAAAAGAGCATAAAAACCATGCTAAAGGAGGCCAAATTGAAGGTGACACAACCCAGCTGGGAGCAAGGCCTAGCCGAAAGGTCAAAGGAGGGATATTCAGCCCTTAAGGCCCACGTAGCACTCTTTGGGAGAACCCAAAGAGAGAGCCCAGCCGCAGCCTTCCAAGGAAGCATATTCTGCCCAGCAAGGAGGAGGCCCAAATTACAGCTCAAAAGCAGCCCAAATTGTAGCACAAAAGCAGCCCAAATTGCAGCTCAAGAGCAGCCCAAATTGCAACCCAAAAGAAGCTAGGGGCGGCAACTTCTAGAAGGATCAAGAGAAATTAAAGGCGCCAAACTTTCTAGATGAGAGAACTTTCTAGATGAGAGAAAGGGGCTGTAGAGAAGGCTATAAAAGGAAAAGAGGAAGAGGGGAAAAGGGGTCAAAATCCTTTTAGGCAAATTCCTTTTGGGGTGAAGAGAAAGATAGGCGCAAGAGAGGAGAAGAGAGGAGAAGATTCAAGAATATTCAAGAGAAGAAGAAGCTGATTTCGAATTTGGAGAAGAAGTCATTGGAGGAGATCAATCTAGGTTGTCTTCTTCCTTGATTTCTGCACAAGTGGTAATCGAATTCAGCTAGGGCTTTCATGTTTATTTTCTCCATTAATTCAATCTTTCTTGCTGTAATTGAATGATGTTTCATGTAAATTCAGATCTGTAATTAGTTCTCTAGGGTTATTCGAATGAATTGGATTCAATTTTGATGTTTCTTGATTAGAAATTCAATTGTAGAACTATTAGTCAAGCTGCTATCTTGTAATCTCAGATCTGAAGTTTCAGTTCATGCAATTGTGACATCCGAACTTCTATTCTGTAATCTCAGATCTGTAATTTCAGATCCTTGTAAGGTCTGAATTGCTATTTTATAATCCCAGATTTGTAATTTCAGATCATGAAATTGTAATACCTGAATTGCTTGAGAGAGAATTCAGGTAACTTTAACTCAGTTTGGCCGATTTGTTCCTTAGAAATCGTAGAGAGCTTGAGAAAGACTCTAAGATTTCAGATCTACTAATCAAGAACCGAATTGAGTGCAAGGTTAGAGATAACTTGCACAATTCGGTTGGCGATCATTCAAATCTGAAATGATGCCCTAGAATTTCTAGATCTTAATGCATGCATGGGGATTAGATTCTTGCTAGAGATAGAAGAATCATCACTCATGCATAGAATGAACATGCGCTTGAGAGAGGCTATTCATTGTCTTGGAGTTTCACCAAACCAAGGCTGAATCCTAATCTAATCGAATGACCTAGAGATCTAATTGCTGAATCAATTCTATGCATAGTTAGCTTGTCTTCTCAATTTGCTTGCAAGGTGTTTGATCAAATTTGTTAGAGCTAGTTTAGTAGTTAGAATTTCAGATTTGAATTAGATTTAAATTTCGGCTATTCAGATAAGAGTTGGTTGATGTACTACTAGTAGTTGCTACATAAGTCCTCATGGGAACGATACTCTATTCATCACTCTATTACTTGTGCGGCTAGTGCACTTGCTAGTGTAAGCAAATATGCATCAAGTTTTTGGCGCCGCTGCCGGGGACTTCCCTTGCTGATATGAGTAGTTTTCTTGCCTAGTGTTAATTGCCTCTTTCTTAGTTTGTTGTTCTAGTTTCAGTAGTGTAGCTAGTTTCAGAAGTTCAGATTTTTTTTTCTCTCCTTGCCGAATGTATCTAGTTTTAGGTTGCTGTTGACTGTAGCTTATTAATTCTATAAGTTACTTTGATGATTTGATAGATTTCTGATCTTTGTTTTGCAAAAAAAAAAAAAAAAAAAGAAACTCTATAGCTTGTTGTTCCATTTCTGGTTTAATAGATCTAATATATTTCTGATTTGAAGTAGGATTCAGATCTGTATTTTCTGATATCTGTAGTTTTCCCTTCTGTTGCTGATTTGTTTAGTTTTGATTACTGATCTAGTATTTCCAGTTGAACTGATTTCTGGTTCTTTATATCTCATAAAATCAGTGGAGTTCAGATCTGTACACATTAGCTTTCAGTGTTGAGTGCAGAAATCAGATCTGAGCACACAGAAAATCTTAGGCTGATATCCAGATCTGTGTATATTAATCTTCATTGTTGAAATCAGAATTTCTTTCCGATTGTCTCTATGTTAGGTTGCTCTTCTTGCTTCAAGTGTGCAATCTGCTAGAGTTGATAGGCTACTTCTCTGATTTCAAGCTAGTATATCAGAGTTCAGATCTGTCCATATTCAGCCTGCTGATTGTTGTTGTGTTTAAAGCTTTGTCTTCTTAGATAACATTCAGTCTTTGCTTTGTAAATTGCTGTTAGATCACTCGGCATTAAGGCACCTACTCGCCAAGAAGGATGCAAAACCGAGGCTGATTAGGTGCATCATCTATTTGCAAGAATTTGATGTTGAGATCCAAAACAAGAAGGGTACCGAGAACCTAGCTGCTGATCATCTTTCCCATTTAGATAATGCGGATTTAGAAGAGAAGACAATCAACACCATTCGAGAGGAGTTTCCAGATGAACAACTCTACTTCATTCAGGAAAATTCATCACCTTGGTATGCTGATTTTGCAAATTACCTTGTTGTACATGTTATCCCTCCTCATCTTTCATATCAGCAGAAGAAGAAATTCTTCTTTAATGTGAAACACTATTTGTGGGAGGATCCCTTGTTGTACATGCTATGTGCAGATCAGATCATAAGGAGGTGTGTACCCGAGGAGGAGATGGAGTCGGTGCTCTGGTACTGCCATGATAGTGAAGCGGGAGGCCACTTTGGAGCCAACCGCACTGCAACCAAGGTTTTGCAATCCGGTTTTTATTGGCCTACCTTGTTCAAGGATGCTCATAGGTATGTGTCTGCATGTGATCAATGTCAGAGAGCAGGTAACATTTTCCAGAAGAACGAAATGCCCCTCACTAATATTATGATTTAAGAAATTTTTGATGTATGGGGTATAGACTTCATGGGACCCTTCCCGAATTCTTTTGGCAATAAGTACATCCTATTGGCTATTGATTATGTATCTAAATGGGTGGAAGTCATGGCTTTACCCACAAATGACTCTAAGAGGGTAGTACATTTCCTGAAAAAGCTATTCACCCGATTTGGCACACCCCGAGCTATCATTAGTGATAGGGGAACTCATTTTTGTAACACCCAATTTGAGTGGCTGATGCAAAAATATGGTGTTACACACAAATTAACTACCCCATATCACCCTCAAACCAGTGACCAAGTACAATTAGCTAATAGGGAGCTCAAGAGAATTCTGGAGAAGACTGTAGATTCTACTAGGAAAGACTGGGCAATCAGGTTAGATGATGCATTATGGGCATATAGAACTGCATATAAAACACCCATCGGCATGTCTCCCTACAGGTTAGTTTTTGGAAAAGCATGTCATTTACCTGTTGAATTGGAACATAAGGCGTATTGGGAACTAAAGTTCTTAAATTTTGATTCACAAGCAACAGGAGCAGAGAGGCGGCTGCAGCTAAACGAGTTGGATGAGTTCAAGACTTGCCACCTATGAGAATGCCAAGGTTTACAAGGAGAGAACTAAAAGATGGCATGACAGGAACTTGGTGAGACGTGATTTTCATGTGGGCTAGTAAGTGCTGTTGTACAATTCCCATCTCTGGTTGTTCCCAGGCAAGCTGAAATTGAGATGGTCTGGACCTTTCACCATCACATAGATTTTCTCCAATGAAACCGTAGAGGTCACCCACCCGGCACAGGGCACATTTAAGGTGAATGGCCAATGCCTCAAGCCATATATAGTGGGAGGAACATTGCCTACTCCATCCACTATATACTTAGATGACCGATGATCTCATTAGACTATCGAAGTTTCGGATGAGTTGTCATAAACTTTCTTGTTTGTTTTCTGCTTTTCTTATTCTTAGCATTTGAGTTTAGTTTTTTTTTAGTTAGGATGTTAAATTGGTAGGCTACTGTTCTCTCTCTAGTTTTAGGTGATTCTTCGCAGCTAGAGGCTTCCCATCAAAGGAGCTATTGCAGAATTCATAATGATCTTCAGGGAAATCCTCTAAACCCCTATCCTTACTTGATATTGCTCTTCAAGCCTTTACCTTCATTGTTGGGTTCATTTTCACTCCCTAACACTAGGAACATTTAGGACAATGTTCATCTTAAGTGTGGGGGAGTTAGGTTGTATCCATGCACCTCACTCATCCCAACACATACATACATGCATGAATAGGCCGAATAGACTAAAATTTCCCCCCGATTTTTGCTGTTTATTAGGTGAATTCTAAGAGGGAATACATTGAGTCGAGGGAAATCAAGGTAAATGTCCAAGTTTATTCTTATGAATGATCCAAACTTATCACAATTCATGAGGTTAAGGGAGCTGAATATGACTTTTAGCATGATCGGCCCTAGCTACCTTCATGTGTAGAATGCACTTGATTGAATAATTGATGATCATTCGAGCTAGTTCACATCTGAACTGTTAATGCATGAGGTTCAATAACTGGAAAAAAAAAGAGTGTGAGATGGAGCATAAAATGCACTCACACCAAAGAAAAAAGAAGAAAGAAGAAAATACCCCATGTGAGATGGAACATAAAATGCACTCACACCGAAAGAAAAAGAGAAAATGCCCCATGTGAGATGGAGCATAAAATGCACTCACACCAAAAATGTGATTGAACACTCAGATAGATGCAGTGACAGATTTGGAACCAAGTTCATAGTAATGGTTAATTTTAGAGGCCAAGGTGCTGATTTGCATATTGAATGGAAGTGAATGTTGGAGCATGAAGAATTTCATATTCTCCCCTTCCTTGGCTCTTATGTATGTGATAAGAATGGTAGTTCATAGGAATGAATCAAAATACTCACACAAGTTTCCTGACGGCTCAACACATTCTCATCCAAAAAATTCATCCGGTAAAGGGTAATAATAAGGGGGGATGATCAGTTTATGGCTGATGTCTTTGCTTGAGGACAAACAAAAGCTTAAGTGTGGGGGTGTTTGATGTGTGCACAATTTACATATAAATTCTGGTGTTTATGCATGGTTTTAATGCTGAATTGTGTGAATTCTTACCCCAATTTAGCTTGATTTTAGAAAATTATAAAGGGGAAAAGTGTAGGGAAAAAGAGCATAAAAACCATGCTAAAGGAGGCCAAATTGAAGGTGATATAGCCCAACTGGGAGCAAGGCCCAGCCGAAAGGTCAAAGAGGGCTATTCGGCCTTTAAAACCCATGCAACACTCTTTGGGAGAACCCAAAGAGAGAGCCCAGCCGCAGCCTTCCAAGGGAGCATATTCCGCCCAGCAAGGAGGAGGTCCAAATTGCAGCTCAAAAGTAGCCCAACTTGTAGCTCAAAAGCAGCCCAAATTACAGCTCAAGAGCAAGAGGGGGAAGGGGGATGAAGAGAAGGCTATAAAAGGAGAAGAGGAAGAGGGGAAAAGGGGTCAAAAACCTTTTGGGCGAATTCCTTTGGGGGAGAAGAGAAAGATAGGTGCAAGAGAGGAGAAGAGAGGAGAAGATTCAAGAATATTCAAGAGAAGAAGAAGCTGATTTCGAATTTGGAGAAGAAGTCATTGGAGGAGATCAATCTAGGTTGTCTTCTTCCTTGATTTCTGCACAAGTGGTAATCGAATTCAGCTAGGGCTTTCATGTTTATTTTCTCCATTAATTCAATCTTTCTTGCTGTAATTGAATGATGTTTCATGTAAATTCAGATCTGTAATTAGTTCTCTAGGGTTATTCGAATGAATTGGATTCAATTTTGATGTTTCTTGATTAGAAATTCAATTGTAGAACTGTTAGCCGAGCTGCTATCTTGTAATCCCATATCTGAAATTTCAGTTCATGCAATTGTGACATCCGAACTGCTATTCTGTAATCTCATATCTGTAATTTCAGATCATGAACTTGTAAGGTCTGAATTGCTATTTTGTAATCTCATATCTGTAATTTCAGATCATGAAATTGTAATATCTGAATTGCTTGAGAGAGAATTCAGGTAACTTTAACTCAGTTTGGCCGATTTGTTCCTTAGAAATCGTAGAGTGCTTGAGAAGGACTCTAAGATTTCAGATCAGCTAATCAAGAACCGAATTGAGTGCAAGGTTAGAGCTAACTTGGACAAATCGGTTGGTGATCATTCAAATCTGAAATGATGCCCTAGAATTTCTAGATCTTAATGCATGCATGGGGATTAGATTCTTGCTAGAGATAGAAGAACCATCACTCATGCATAGAATGAACATGCGCTTGAGAGAGGTTGTTCATTGCCTTGGGGTTTCACCAAACCAAGGCTGAATCCTAATCTAATCGAATGACCTAGAGATCTAATTGTTGAATCAATTCTATGCATAGTTAGCTTGTCTTTTCAATTTGCTAGCAAGGTGTTTGATCAAATTTGTTAGAGCTAGTTTAGTAGTTAGAATTTCAGATTTGAATTAGACTTAAATTTCGGCTAATCAGATAAGAGTTGGTTGATGTACTACTAGTAGTTGCTACATAAGTCCTCGTGGGAACGATACTCTATTCATCACTCTATTACTTGTGCGGCTAGTGCACTTGCTAGTGTGAGCAAATACACATCAGTTTCCCCTTCATCCTTTGATCTCTGAGTTGCTAGAGTAGTATGGCATCACCATTAGCCAGCTCATCCCCAACGCCCTTAGGACTGTGATAGCTATGCTAGTGTGGGCTCAGCTTCGGGGTGTGGAGTTGACCTCAAAGAAGTTCCACGCCATGTTCATGTCGAGGAAGCATGCTTCTGAGGCGAACATGTACTATTTCCATCCTCGGAGGGGAAAACCTGTGCACCACCCTTCATCCGTCAATGGCTGGAAGGAGAAGTTCTTCTATGTCTCTTGCCCCAAAGGTTGGAGGTTTATGTCGAGTTGGGGAGAGGCCAGCGTAGTGGTTGATAGGTGTCCACCTCCGCTCCGGGATGAGGAAGCCGCTGACGTAGCCTACTTGATCGTATTGGGGACAATCCGAGCCAAGCCATTAGTGGAAGAGGAGGTTTCATTAGTGTTCGCGAGGCTCAGCCCTACCCCCCTTGGTAGGAGAGACCATACATTTTCTTAACACATTTTCCTTGTCCTCATTCGGTGATGCTTATCCGCTTTCTTTGTTTGTAGAGGTGCCGATAGATACAAAGAAGACGTTGATAGAGCATGCTCACACCATGCAGAAGGGGTGGGTGAACCAGAAGGGAGGTGCACAGATGCCACAGAGGGCGCAGATGCCATAGAGGCCTGCAAAGGGCACACCTATAGGGAATGAGCAGGTGCCTGCTCCCACCAAGGGGGCATCTTCACAGCAGGTCTCCACCAAGGGGGCCGTTCCAAATGTCACTACCAAGGGGGCAACTTCGTAGGTCTTAGCAAAAGGGACGGTTCCACAAGTCCCAGCTAAGGGGACATCCACACAGGTTCCCACCGAAGCGAAGGGGCCGACCGAGGGGGGCCCTAAGCCGAAGGAAGCCGCAAAGGAGCCCGCCAAGGGGGCCAAGGCAAGTAAGAAGAGGCCTACCGAGGAGGCCCTCTGAGGACAAATGCCAAAGAAGGTGGCCCCAGGTAAGCATCCTACCAATGACACCATGATGAGGGAGCCTCCCACCAAGGAACACCACATGGTGCCCTCATCTGCCCCCACCTTTACGCAAGAGCCCATCGGAAGGTACGAGCTTTAATCTAAGATCTTCTGGCCCTGGTGGTCAATCTGTGAGGGGGACTCAACCACAAAAGAAGGGGTCGGTCAGGCCCTGGTGAATGGGGCAATTCTCTCGAGGGATCACTTCCGAATGATGAATGGCTCACCATGAGTGGTCTACAACAAGGGGCTACAACACTTGGTCGAGGTAAGTTCCTGCATTGACTGTGGTGTTCTTTTGTTTTTCTCTGTTATAACTTTTGCTGATGATCCTCGTTGTGGGCCTGCCTTCACTTCGTTGGGTTGGGCGACAAGATGAGCCTCAACCTGGCCCATCTAGAGAAACTTGTGAAGGAGAAGGAGACGTTGAAGGAGAAGCTCCAGAAAGTTGTCGTTGCTGCCGTTGAGAAGTTCCAAAAGTTCAAGAAGGGCTTTAAGGATGAGCAGGTTGTTCGGGAGTGTCTTGAGGGGAAGCTGAAGGTCGTGGAGAAGAACCTCTCCAAGGAGTAAGAGGAGAGGGTCCACCTCAAGAGCATCATCTCAGAGGCCCAATGGCAGGCGGCCCACGCCGAGGGGTGCATTGTTGAGGCCGAGAAGCGAGCGGCTGAAGTTAAGAGAAAGGTAGCCGAGGCAGCGAATTGGGTGGACGAAGCTGAAGGTAAGACTGTTGAGGCACTCAAGCGGGCAGCCAAGGCTGAGAAGAAGGTGGCTAAGGCTGAAGGGAAGACTGTTGAGGCACTAAGGAGGGCCAAGGTGGAGGAGCTCACCGACTATGCATCTGGGATGTATCTGGATGGGATCAAGGAGGCTAACGGGGCCCCTCCCCTAGCAAGTGGTGAGGCTTAATGGAGTTTTCTTCCTTTTTCTTTCTGCTTTGATGTACATGTGATCGGCTTGAGGGGCCGCCAAACTTTTTGTAAAGGCTAAAAATTTGACGAAGTGTAATGACAAAACCAAGTATTCTTTTTGCATATTGTGCCTCTTTTTGTTTTTGTGCAATGTGTTATTTTCTTTCTCCTTTCTTTTTCATTTTTTTTTCCGAGGGGTCCTTGCCCCTCCCAACAACGAGACCATAGTGCACACACACAAAAAGTATCTTATATTGGATCACTACACGCACGCCTTAAGTTGTTAGGAGGGAAATGCCTCTTGTTAATGCCTTTCTTTCACCTTAGAGTTCGAGGACCATGACATTCCTGAGGACGAAAGGGGTCTCTGGGCTCACAAAAAGTATCTTACTGCTTCGGTACCGTAGGTTAGGCCGAAAGGGGTCTCTCCCGTGGCCGTCCGAGGTGTAGTTCAGTATGCCTAGAGAATACTGTGTAGCTCGTCATCCCACAAGCCTTTGGTTCGGTCCAACCTGGTCTTTAATCCATCCAGGATGGTTCTGTTTGTGACCTCGACTAGGCCATTCGTCTGAGGATAGCCCACCGATGTGTACTGATATCTGATGCTGAATGAGGTACACCATTCTCAGAACTTAGCATCATCGAATAACTTCCCGTTGTCAGTGAAAAGCATGTAGGGGAGACCAAAGTGGAAAATGATGCTTTTCCAAAAGAAGCTCTGGATTGCTCGGGCTATAATGGTGGCTCATGGCTCCTCAACTTGAGCAATGCCTCCAGTGTTGTCACACAATAGTGGATTGGGTGATGTGCTGGATGGAACTACTCCTAATTACTTAATGAACTTCTTCATCCAAATGGTTTCCTTGGCAGCTTCACTTGCGGAAATGTACTCGGCCTCGGTTATAGAATCTACTATGGACCCCTATTTGTTACTTTCCAGCTAACAGCACATGATCCTATCATGATGATATAACCAGATGTAGACTTTCTATCATCTGGATCTGATTGGAAATCGGCATCAGTATACCCCTGGATCTGTAGTGAACTACCATCGAATACCAGACAAAACTCTTTTGTTCTTCGAAGTTATTTTAGTATGTTTTTCACAGCGGTCCAATGCTCTTGCCCTATGTTAGATTGGTATCTGCTTACCACACTCACTGCCTGAGCAATGTCAGGATGAGTGTTACTTCTCCGTCACACAGTCTTCTAGTTATCTTGAACCCCTGCAGTGAGTTACACGCATGAGTCAAAGCCCCGAAGTCAATACACCAGGAAACAGAAGTGACCAACAAATTGGTCTCAATGATAAAAGATTCGAAATTACCTTGTTTCTTAGTCTCCAGATATTGAGGACAGTTTGTCTTCTAGTGGCGGTCTGTTTGCAAAAGTGGCATGCATTTGATGCCTTGTCCTTCTTTTGCTTTTTCGGTTTTCTAGTCTTCTTCTGAAGCTTTTTCTTTGCCCTCCTCTTCTTCTTACCCGAATTGCCACCTTCAACAAGTCTAACATTTATCTTATTTATGTTATAATTCATGATAAACTGATTGAAGGAGGGAGGAAAGGAATTTAGGATGGCACCAACCTTGGTGACATGATCTAGCCCTAACCCGAGTGCCTATAGTTCATTGATGTAACCCATTGATGAGAGTAGAATTTATCATATTTTTATCCCCAATTACTCTGTCTTTTATACTGAATTAGCACTTAATTGGACTCATATTTCTGTTCAGGGCATGAAAGAAGGCATCAAGAGCAAAGAAAGACAAATCGGATGATTTTTCACAGTTTCGACATCATTCAGTAATCTGGGCCTAACTCGTGTCTCCGAACTCCGAATGGGTTGATTCAAGATCTACTGGAAAGATCAGAGAAAAAGTCACAACTTTCATGTTTTGGGCTTTCACAGATTCGGCCTGAATCAAAGTCAAATCCGGGCCCGAAGTCGGGGAAAATTTGTAGGAAGGCCCAATCCGCGGCTGAAGCCCAATACGCAAAGGAGGTCTATTATGAATCCAAGAACAAGAAACTAAGAAGAATCCTTCTAGATCTAAATTCTTGATGTAATCTTAGAGTGATAAAGGGATTGAGTTCAAGAGATAAATAGATAAGATTAGAATTAGGATAGGACTTTCTATTTCTTGTAAAGATCAACTTCAAGAGAAAGTAGGAGACCACCCCCTCCCCTTTAATCTTTATAAAGGAGGGAGCGGAGCAGCTTTAGGCATCACTGAATCACTCAATTTCTGATTTGAATCAATAAGCAAGGATCAATTAGTCAAGAAGGGTTCAAGAAAGGTTCAAGAATTCAAGAAACTTCAAGAAGAAGGTGGCGGCAAGAAGAGGAGATCTTAGCATCATGGGCGAATTCAAGAGTTCTTTCTTCCCCTTTGTTTGCTTTAATTCTTCCATCATGAACTGATTTGTTTCTTGTTAGGGCTATGGAAAGCCTAACCATGTTAATGAATATATTTTTATCTTCTTGATTTATCCAAGATTGTGATTTCCATATAGTCTATGAATTATTGTGCTTAATTGATTTGGGTTATGTGAATGAATTAAGAGAGGAATTCACATAATTGACAGAATAATTCATAGTGTGAATTGAATGGTATATAGAGATATATATACATGATTCATCTGAATTTAGTGGTTTTCTTGGACTTAATGCACTTCCATCTTGAGAGCTCTACTCGAGAGATCGAAGGGTTACCTGATGGGCGTAGGTTTAGTATATCTCGAGAGAGAATATTAAGTAAATTTGGGAAAATCTCAGCTTATGGAAATGACAATTAGTCTTGGATAATCAGACCCATCAATATTCATTACATTGGTTAGGTGGACCAAAAGTCCTAGCGATTTCATCATTTGCATATTCGATTAGTGATCACCCTTGTTTTTATTTTCTTTGTTCCAGTTTTATTTTCAGTAGTTCTTGCTCAATCCTAAATTTCGATTGTCCAAATAATTAGGGAAAACTGTGATTCTAATACTTATTTTGTTAAATCCCCGTGGGAACGATATTATTATACTACTTGATAACTAGTGCACTTGCTAGGGTTATATATGTTTATAGCTATCACCCATCATCTTAAGACAATGGTCATGAACCATCTGGCTCTCGGTCATTTTAGCGGTCATGAACAGCTTCAAGACCTTCTGATGAGTAGAATGATTCTAGTCTTCATACATTGTCCTCAGACTATCCAGGATATCCTTAGACACTTTGATCTGATCGAATTGTCTCTATATCGGATTGTCGAGGGAGGCTATGATGTAGCACCGGGCAAGAGAATTCTTATCTTCCCATTCTTGATACTCTTTCCTACGTGCCTCAGAAGCCCTATCACTCGAACGATCTGGAGAAGGGTTCTTAGCAACTTTGTCCAATTTCTTGGACGTTAATACCAACACAAGGTTACGGAACAAGTCAGCATAATTTGGGCCCTTAAGTTTGTTATCGTCCAACAACTTGGTGAATTGTCCATTTGCCATTTCTAACAAAAGGCAAGGTAAATTATTAGTCCAAAACCTAAATTGATTCATGTTACTATATAGATATGGCTTTTAATCTATGTTCCATTTCCATTTGTTCATCTCTGAGATTTCCCTCCTATCTCAGTGATGGAGACTACGAAATTATGTCTCTAGAAATGTGGGAAACCACATACAGTGCATGGAGTCAACTGTTTCAGCTACATAACCCCACCACCTTCTGTCAAGGATTATATCCACTCATCTAATGAGCTTTCCCTTTGGCCTCTATCAAACAAGGTTCATTGCCATTTTAGGTTAAACCTTTCTATCCAATAAGTGCTTACCCATCATATTCATGAACGCCAAGATACCATGAGAGAGTCTTCCATTTTAGGATAGGCCCCTCCCACATCGGTCTATGCGCTCTAACATCTTATGAAACAATCCAACAGATCCTACAGCAAATAGATAGCCCAATTTTATGGTGCATCTCCTCATTATTAAAGGACCCATCTTCATGCTAATGATAGAAAGCCATTAGAGAGTTCATCATATGAATCTCCTTATCACATGCATTTATATTTTCAGGATGGAACGAATAATTACGCCCTACTTTTATTTAAGTCAAACCAAGTGGCTCCAACTGACTTTCATAAAGCCAGATTCAAAGTGGACCCAAAATGGATAGGTTTTTGGAGTGTTCCTCTTGGAGAGAAACTGAAGTGGGCCCCACTGAGAAAGGGAGATCATCCAATGATCTTAAGGGCACCATGGCAATGATGTGCATTCAGCCATGGTGTTTGAAAGAGGCACTATCGAATTAACATGGGCCAAGCACTTATGGCCCATGTACGTAACACATCACATCACATACATCATATGCATGAAATCCATAATTGATCCAATCAATTAAATAACTGTAAAACCCATAATTAAGATTTAAAACCTTTTCAGCCCATTAAAGCCTATAATATTGTCAAATAATATTATCTAGGTATATGGGCTTAACTGCAAAGAGTAGTTCGGCCCATATAGCATTTATGTTGAATTGGGCTAAAGCAGTTTCAACAAATCAAAACTGGGTTTTACAGATGTGGGCCAAATTGCATCTTGCAATCAACCATCAATCCCTCGGCCCATGAAGGAAATTTTAGGGCTGAGAACAGCCCCCATCAAACCATAGATTTGGTCCAACCAATTGGTCCAATCTGGTTTGAATGGGTCTAGGGTTTGATGTTTAATTCAAGATCTAATTCAAGAAAATGATCTGAAAATTAAAGAGCTGATAAATGACAATAAAAGTCAGCAAACAAGCACATTCATGGGCAGTTCGTGTGGATCCAAACCTACCAAAAAAAAGTCAGTCATAGCTTGTAGATTCAATTTCTGCAAATCGTATATCACAAATTTCTTATCTGCGTAAATCTTCTCCTCCATGCGAACCAGCTTCATCTTCAATGAAATAAAATAGAAAAACCTAATTTTTCTATTAATATTACATCATAATCAAATCCTATACATTCTGTCTAAAAATAAAAAAAATTAATTACAGTCCAAGAATGAATAGAAACATAGATGCGCAGATTTCTTGCGCCGCAAAAAGATTTTGATCTCCTCCATACGAACAGCCCAAGATTCAAGAAATATAAACAGAAGAATTCTGAATATATAACAAAATAATATAGATTTAATTTTTAGATCAATCGCCCAAAACTGGGAACTAATTTCCCAGAAAAAACACTAACTGCGCAAATCAGATAGAAGACCTTCTGCCCATTTGCGCAAATCCAGATCTGATCTAATTCGGTTCAAGACTTGAACCTGGCTCTGATACCACTGAAGAGATGAGAGATCCATCATATGGATGGCCAAACCCTGCAGGAAGGTTGGGCGAAATTTCAAAAATTTCTCTCTCTCCCATCTGGGAATCGCATTCCCCATTTTAGAAAACTACATTTTCAATGATCATTCTTGAAACAAAACCGGACCAGATCTGAAACCAAAGGAAGGGAGAGGGATACACTTGATACGAAGTAACAGTAACTCCCACTGGAGGTGTTCACGCCCAAGGAGAAGACCAAAACCCTCCTCTACTGAATTTGACACAGTGTGTGGTGAAGCAGGATCAATAGGATGGATCTTCAACGAGAACCAAAATTCTTCAGCAAGAATAAAATAAGGGCTGATGAGCACGACTTCAAATTGTTTCTTCAACCAATAAACAATATTAAGAACCTTTCTTGGTCAAATCTACAAGTGGAGATCGAACTGGGTAGGGATGGCAAGAACAGGAGAGAACTCTATAGATTGTTGTGTATAAAACTGAGGAAGTCGCCCCCTATTTATAGTCTTCTTTGGATCAGCCACCTAATCTAATTAGGAGAGAGTTTCTTGATCAAAATCTGATATTTGGATCTGGACTCTTAAATGGATAAGACTTATTTTATCCTTCATCTAATCCTAATCAGATTATAATCAGATCTTGCCCCTTTTAATTAACTAACTTAAGCCCAATTCGAATTGGGCTTTAGGCCCATTAAGCTTATGTGCTCACTTACTCCTTAACCTTCTGCCTAGTTGGCTCTCTTTGTATTGCGTGGATCCCTTACATCGATCTACATATCAGCCATATGGGTTCAGCCCAACCTTTGTTACAAGGCCTAGTCGAATTCACTATAGGAGACAGTGAACCCTTGAGTCCATTACCATGGGCTCTTAATGGGCCCAACATTTACACTAAATGGTTTTTGGATCCAGCCACCTTATGAAAACCAAAGAACTGTGGGCATATGCAAGATTAGCCCATCAGGTATTACCCTCAATGGTCTTACACTTAACCTCTCAGGCCCATAATGATCAAACAATGCCTGACAAAAGAGAACATCTCCCTCAACTGCAAGATATAAAGCTGCACTCTCTACTCACATGGATCCCGGGAAATAAAACCTTTTGCAAAACATTTTGAACCCATAATATATATATATATATATATATATATGTATATCTCTATATAAATATATTTTGCAAAAACAAATTTCTACGTTTGAAATCAATTGCTGGCAGTTTAGGTTTCCATCAGAGAGAGTGCATTCCCCAATCATTCACTTTGTCTGACAAAGAGGTTGATCCTATCACTATGATCTCCCACTCAGATGAATTCTCGGACTATTCCAACATACTCAGGTTTTGACCCCCTCTAAGGATCTCACTGATTGGCATATCAAAAATAGTCCAATCCGACACGTAGTGTAGTACCATAATCGAGTCTAGGGGTCTGGTGTAACATTCCAATTTTTCCCATCTATCTCCAAGGTCCAGGGCAATACTGGAATTTGGTCCAGTTCAGGGTTTCAAGAAAACACACACTGCATGTACCTCAGGTCTCACCCTAGCAGCTGAGACAAGCCACCCCAACCAACTTGGCGGTATGATGAGAATAAAATGTATTATATTTTTATCCCCCATTATTCATTCTTTTACATTAAATTAGCACTTAATTGGACTCATTACTCTTTTATTTCGATTCAGGGCAAGCAAGAAGGCGAGAGAAGGAAAACAAGGCTAATTGGATGATTTTGCATAGTTTCGGCACCGTTCAGTAATCTAAGCATGACTCTCACATCCGAACTCCGATTGGGATGATTCAAGATGCATTGGAAAGATAAGGAAGAACTATAAAACTTTCATGTTTCAGCCCAAAGTCAAAGCAGATTCATAGAAAAGCCCAGCTCACAACTGAAGCCCAATTCGCAGAAAAGCCTTGGAGCGGCCCAAATTATTAAAGAAGCCCAACTCGAATTCAAGAATAAAGAGTCCTATCAGATTCAAATTTCAATTGTAATCCTAGAAAGATAAAGAAGATTGAGATTACTAGATAAGAGATAGGATATGATTAGATCAAAACTGATTAGGACTTTCTATTTTTGAGGATAATCTCCTAAGAGGAGTTGGAGAGAGCCCCTCCTCCTAAAGCTATATAAAGGGGGGGGGGAGCGAACCAGCTTTAGGCATCAATCAATAAATCAAACAATCAAGCAAGCAAGCAGTCTATCCATCTTGGAAGCAAAGCAAGAAGGAGACGACAACTATGAGTGGCTGAGCTTTTCTTTTCTGATTCAAGGGGGATTGTTGATTCGATTGTGTCATCATGAGGTTATGTGTTTAATTTAAGTTCTTGCTTTTAATTCAAGTATTCATTGATTCTTGTGCATGCTCTTATGGAAGTTAATGTTGATTAGTTTGACAAATTAATTAATGTTGATCTTCATACTGCTATCCATAATTCGATGATCCATAATTGTCACGAATAGTGGTACAAGTAGCAATTAGGTTAATATCTTTTTGGGTCAATTGTTCGTGACAACCTTTGAACAATGTATTGGCATGTTTTAACCTAAAGGGAATCAACGGAACAAGATTTGATAATTGCAGCTATCTCAATTATTTTTATTTTGTTTAATTGTTTTCATGGAGGTTATTGCTATCATTAATTGATATGGAACGCTATCGTGCCCATTCAGTCAATGATAAGTGTTGATCGAATGTTGGGTTTGGTCAACTAAATTATGAAAACACGAGGTCTATTATGGCTATCCTAATAAATCCGACGGTTAAATGCTTGAAATGCAAGACTGCTGATTTTTACCTATGATCGATGACCAATTGACTCAATTCGAACCCTTGGATCAGAGTTGGTAAGACTGAATATTCCTTGTTAGTTGTTATTTGCTCTTTTGTTATTTTAGAATTTTAATTATTCAAATTTCTCACTCTTTAAATTGCGCATTTGACTGAGAAATTAATTACTGGCTCCCTATGGGATTCGACCTGGTACCACTATTACTACAATTTTGTTGTAAAGTGGGACTAGAGTTAATTTTCAGGGCTTCGACGACCCGTCATGTTACATCAGTGTCAACCATGGCAGGATAAATCTCCCCAAATCTATCCAACGGCTGTGAAGATTCTAAACTAACACGGGTCTCATAAGTGTCCAGTTTAAGGGTATAACACAGAAACACACCAAATCACATGAATCAATTATGTACTTTTTTCATTTACAATATATGACATAATGTACATCAATCTGATTGGAGCTAAGGGCATACACTGTCTAACAGCGCTAGCATTCCTCCATCCACTAGAAATCTTTCATCTTCTTAATGGCACGGAAGAAGGGAAGGTAGCGGTCAACCGACTTCGACAAGAAGCAGTTGAGAGCAGCTATTCTGTCGGTGAGCCTCTGAATCTCCTTTACCGAACAAGGGGTTGCCATGTCTAGTATGGCATGTATCTTGTCTGGGTTGGCTTCAATGCCTCTTTGGGTGACGATGAAGCCCAAGAATTTGCCCGAGGTGACGCTATTGGACAGTTTTGTATGCCCTTAGCTTCAATCAGAATGATGTACATTATGAGTTTATTGTAAATGAATAAAAGTGCATATTTGATTCATGTTCCCTTGGTATGTTTCTGTGTAATACCCTTAAACTGGACACTTAATGAGACTCATGTTAGTTTAGAATGTTCACAGCCAGTGGGTCGGTCTGGGGAGACCTATCCTGATAAGGCTGACACTGATGTGCCACCAAGTCGGTTGGGGTGGCCTGTCTCAGACGCCAGGGTAAGACCCAAGGCACATACAGTGTAGGATCAATTAAATCTTTGAACCGGACCAGATTTCTAGTATTGCCCTGGACCTTGGAGATTAATGGGCAAAACTAGAAAGTTACACCCGACCCCTAGACTCGATTATGATACTACACTAGGTGTCGGATTGGTCTGTCTTTGATGTACCAATCAGTGAGATCCTTAGCGGTGGTCAAAACCCGGGTATGTTGGGACAGTCCGAGAATTCATCTAAGTGGATGATCATAGTGACAGGATCAGCCCCTTTTTCGGACAAAGTTAATGATCGGGGATGCACTCTCTCTGATGGAAACCAAGATTGTCGGCAGCCGATTTCAATCGTTGAGATTTGTCTTGCAAAATATATTTTATATGAGATATAAAAGTATATATACATTATGGTTTCTAAAATGTTTGCAAAAAGGTTTTAATTCCCAGGATCCATATAAGTAGAGAATGCAACATTATTCCTTGCAGTCGAAGGAGAGGTCCTCTCTTGTCGGGCAGTGTTTGAAAATTATGGGCTGAGAGATTGAGTGTAAGACCGTTGAGGATAATACCTGATGGGCTAATCTTGCATCTGCCCACAGTCCCTGGGTGTTACAAGGTGGCTTGGCCCAGGGACCACTTAGGGTAAGTGTTGGGCCCATAGAGCCCATTTGATGGGTTTCAGGGGGTGCACTGTCCATAACAGTGTATTCGGCCAGGCCTTGTAACAGAGGTTGTGCTAAACCCATGTGGCTGATGTGTAGATTAATGCTTGGGTCTCACGCCATACAAGGAAGCCCAACTGGGCAGTAGTTAGGAAGGCTAAGTGAGCACATTACCTTAATGGGCCTAAAGCCCATTTGAACTGGGTTGTTTTAATTAGTTAAATATGGGGCGAATTCTGTGATGGATTAGCAGATAGGATAGGGCCTTAACCCTATCCACTCAGAGATTCCAGATCTAAATGTGATTTAGATCTAGAAACCTCCTAATGAGATTAGGAGAAGGTTGATCTAATCTACAGATAAGATAAGGGTTTATCCTTATCACTTAAAGGGATGTATGATCCAAATAAGATTTGGATCAGCAACTCCTAATAGGATTAGGAGCTGATCCTTTAAGGTTGAAAAAGAAGGAAGGGGCGGCAGCCTTTAGATTATCACAAGATCATCAGATCACTACAATTCTTTACAGCTGAAATCACAGAAGAAAGAATTAAGCAACCCTGCAGAATTCTTTCTTGCCGCCTCCTTCTTCCTGCCGCCTACCTGCCAGCTCGATCTCCTGTTCAGTGGGAGAAGTCATGATTTGATCTTGATATCAGTTCTTTGTGAAAGGACTGATAAGAATCTGTGCTCACATGCCATTTTGCTATTTCTTGCAAAGGACTAGGTTCTTGGAGAAGAACTCTGCTGATTCTGCTCCATCCTGCACTGCGCCATCTTCAGTGGGAGTAGTCTTTGGATCCTTCCTTGGGTGTGAACACCTCCATTGGGAGATATTACTTCTCCGTATCAGGTATAATTCTCTTCTACTGCTTTTGTCCAGATCTGATTCAGTTTATGGTTCAAGATTGATCCTTGAAAATTTGATTTTCTAAATAGGGAATTCGATTCCCATATGAAAGGGAGAGAAATTTTTTTTGAAATTCGCCCACCTTATTCCTCAAGATTTGGGTGTCCATACGATGGATCTCTCATCCCTTTAGTGGTATCAGAGCCATGGTTCAAATCTTGAACCAATTCATTTCAGATCTCAACCTGCGCAAATGGGCAGAAGGCGTTCTACCCAATTTGCGCAAATAAAGGGTTTTGGGAATTGTCCCAAAATTATGGGCGAATAATCTGAAATTAATTTTATATAAATCTGATTATTGTTTAGAATTGTTCTTTATGATTTTCTTGATTTATGGGTTGTTCGTACAAGAGGAGATCGAAATCTTGGTTTGCACAGGGAACCTGCGATTTTGTAGTTTATGGATTATTTTATTACATTTGGTCTGTAAAATAATTTTTTTATTTTTAGACTGAATGTATAGGTATTCGATATGATGTAATTATTAATAGAAATTAGGATTTCTATTTATTTTATTTTGGATCGAAGATGGCGGCGCAGAGAATGAGAGTTCGTAGATGGGAGAATCGCAATTTGCGATTTGCAGTTTATGAAACTGCAAACTGTGATCTAACCTCTGTTTTGTAGGAAAGATTGTGCGAACAGCCCTGTTTGACTGATTCTTGTTTATCTTTTATCAGTATTTAATTTCAGATTATTTTCTTGAATTAAAGATTTAATTAAAGATCAAACCCTAGACCCATTCGAACCAAGATTGGTTCAAATTGTTTGGACCGAATCTAGGGTTCGATCAAGGCTGAATATCAGCCCTAATTTTTCCCAAAATGGGCCTGAGGATTGATGATTAATTAAATGCTTAATTCGGCCCAACCTGTAAAGGCCCAGTTTTAAGTTGTTAAAACTGTTAAAATCCCACTCTACGGATAAAGCTATATGGGCCGAACCCATCAACCCTAATTCGGCCCATATACCTGGATAATATTAATGGTTAATATTATGGATTAAATATGGGCTTGGAATGGGCTTTACAGATAATTAATTGATTGGACCAATTTATCCTTGCATGTAATGTATGTATGTGTGATGTGCTACGTACATGGGCCATAAGTGCTTGGCCCATGCTCAATCGACAGTGGCTCTTGCGCACACCATGGTTGAATGCACATCATTGCCATGGTGTCCCTTTTGGTCATTGGATGACCTTCCTCAGTGGTGGGTCCCACACCTCATGGAGAGGTTACATGCGGGACCCTAGCCGATTTGGGGCCACCGAAATCTGGCTTTATGAAAGTTAGTGGGAGCCACTTTGGTTTACCTAGATCAAACTAGGGCGTAATTTACTGTTCCCTCCAGCTAATATGAGTGCATGTGATAGGGAGATTCATATGATGAACTCTCTAAAGGTCTTCTTCCATCATTAACATGAGGATGGGTCCTTCAATAATGAGGAAACGCACCAGAAAATGGGTTATCCATTTGTTGTTAGGCTTGTCTAAGTGTTTCATAAGATGATAGGGGCGTCATAGACCGATGTGGGAGGGGCTTCACCAGAAAATGGGAACTCTCTCACGGTACCTTGGCGTTCACGAATATGATGGGTAAGCACTTACTAGTTGGCTCCATGCACCCTATGTGATTTCCCACATTTCCAGAGACAACCCGTAGTCTCCGTCATTGAGAAATGAGGGAAATCTGAGAGATGAATAAATGGGAATGGAACATAGATTAAAATCCATATCTATGTAATGAACATGAATCAAATTATGTTGTGGACTGATGTTTGCTCTTTTATCAAAAAATGGCAAACGGACAATTTGCAAAGCTGCTTGATGACAACAAGCTGAAGGGCCCAAACTATACCAACTGGTATAGGAACCTTATGTTGGTTTTAACCTCTGAAAAATTGGATAAGGTAGCCAAGAATCCTACCCCG
This sequence comes from Nelumbo nucifera, assembly GCF_055504915.1. Classification (NCBI taxonomy): domain Eukaryota; kingdom Viridiplantae; phylum Streptophyta; class Magnoliopsida; order Proteales; family Nelumbonaceae; genus Nelumbo; species Nelumbo nucifera. Next base: position 42,723,080 of record NC_142656.1, on the reverse strand, counting down.
GATCGTCCAGGAGATAGGGCTTTTGAGGCCTGGAGAAGAGAATACCAAGAATGGGAGGAGAAAAACTCCCTTGCCCGCTGCTATATCATTGCCTCCTTGGACAACCCAATATAGAGGCAGTTCGATCAAATCGAACTTGCCAATGACATATTGGACAGTCTCAAGACAATGTACGAAGAGCAGAATCGTTCTACTCGACAGAAGGTCTTGAAACAGTTCATAACCGCACAAATGTCCAAGGGCCAACAAGTTCACGACCATTGTCTTCGGATGATGGGTTATATCAATGAACTGAAGGCTCTTGGATCCGGGCTAGATCTGGTAACACAAATCGATGCTATTCTCGACTCTTTGCCTCCATCCTTTAATCCATTCATCATGAATTACAACATGAACAAGCTGAACGTCAGCTTGCAGGAACTCAGCAATATGTTGCAGAGGGCTGAAGAATTGATTAAAAAGGATGAGCCCATTGCCATGCTTGTTGAAGCTGGCAAATCGGGCAAGAAAAGGAAGGCAAAGAGAAAGCCCCAGAAGAAGGCTACCAAACCCAAGAAGAAGAAGAAAGACAAAGCATCGGATGCCTGTCACTTCTACAAGAAGACCGGCCACTGGAAAAGGAATTGTCTTGCCTACCTGGAATCCAAGAAAGGTAATTTCAAATCTTGTGTTATAGAAACCAATTTGTTGGTAGCTTCTGCATCCTGGTGCATTGACTCTGGGGCTTCAACTCATGCGTGTAACTCACTACAGGGGTTCAAGGTAAGCAGAAGACTGAGTGAAGGAGAAGTTACGCTCTATTTGGGGACTTCTGCAACTGTTGCAGCCACAGCCATAGGAACCGTGGAGTTAATTTTTAGAGAAGGAATCATTGTACTGAAAGATTGTCTTTATGTACAAAATTTAAGAAGAAATTTGATTTCTGTTTCAAAACTGTGTGCAGATGGTTATTCTGTGTTCTTTAGTAATACAGTTACTATTAAAAGAAATAACATATTCATCGCATACGGGGAACTGGAGAACGGTCTCTATGTTCTACATCCTTCTTTAGAAACTAACATAACCGAAACTACGTCGGCTAAAATCCCCAAGAAAAGAGTCTATGATACAGTTAACCCCACGTGCCTGTGGCATTACCGACTTGGCCACATCGGTGTTGACCAAATCACAAGGTTGGTAAAGGATGGTCCTTTGGGTTTTCTAACTGTAGAAGATCTTCCCACCTGTGAGCCTTGCCTACAAGGTAAGATGACCAAACGGCCATTTAACGGTAAGCCTGAAAGATGTACAGGCACACTTGACCTTATAAATACTGTGATGTATGTGGTCCCCTGAGTGTTAGGACACGGAATCAACACGTGTATTTCATCACCTTTACAGATGATTTTTTACGATATGGTTACGTGTACCTAATGAGACACAAATATGAATCCTTTGAAAAGTTCAAGGAGTTCAGACAAGAGGTAAAGAAACAGTTAGGGAGAGAAATTAAAGCCCTTCGATCAGATCGAGGTGGCGAGTATCTCTCTGACGAATTCAGGGACTACTTAAAGGACAATGGCATAGTATCACAATTGGCTCCTCCTGCTACACCACAACTTAACGGTGTTTCGGAGAGGAGGAATAGGACCTTATTAGATATGGTCCGGTCACTTCTTATACACTCAGAGTTACCTACATCCTTTTGGGATTACGCATTAGAGACTGCGATTTACATGTTGAATCGGGTTCCAACCAAATCGGTTCTAAACACTCCATATGAACTTTGGACCAGAAAGAAACCAAGTGTCAGACACTTGAATATTTGGGATTGTCCAGCACACGTTAAAAGAACAAGTGCAGACAAGTTGGAATCCAAGACCAGTCGTTGCCTATTTGTAGGCTACCCAGAAGGCTCTGTGGGTTACCTATTCTCTGACCCAAGTGAGCAGAAGGTGTTCTGCAGTCGAAATGCACAATTCTTGGAAACCGATTACATTCTGAACACCCATCGTCAGGAAATAGTTCTTGATGAGGAGAGCTCAGGAGCAGTGGGAGATGTCCCACAAGTTCCAGGTAGTGACCAACCTAGAAGATCCACTCGGGTATCCAGGCCACCAGTCTGTTATGGTTATGACCAAGATAGTTACCTGGTGGAAACCTTGACTAGTGAGGAGGATCCCATGACTTATGCGGATGCTATGTTGAACATAGATTTCCAGAAGGAGTCTGGACTCTAGTAGATCCACCCTTTGGGGTAAAAGCAATTGGTTGCAAATGGATTTACAAGAGGAAGAAGGGCCCCGATGGAAGAGTTGAAACCTTCAAAGCTCGTCTGGTGGCAAAAGGGTACACTCAAAAAGAGGGCATCGATTATGAGGAAACCTTTTCGCCTGTGGCCATGCTTAAATCCATTAGTATACTGCTAGATGTAGCAACATTCCATGATTATGAGATTTGGCAAATGGATGTCAAAACGGCATTCCTGAATGGAGATCTTACTGAAGATATCTACATGCAGTAGCCGCAAGGCTTCATTGTTGCGGGTCAGGAGCGCATGGTATGTAAACTTATTAGATCCATTTATGGACTTAAGCAAGCTTCTAGGAGTTGGAACATCCGTTTTGACTCTGTTGTCAAATCATTTAACTTCAAGCAGAATCCGGAGGAGCCCTGTGTTTACAGGAAATCCAGTGGGGTTAAGGTTACCTTCTTGGTTCTGTATGTAGATGACATTCTACTCATTGGGAATGATGTAGGAATGTTAACTACGGTGAAAGTATGGATTTCACAGCAATTCTCCATGAAAGATCTTGGAGAAGCCTCCTATATACTGGGTCTTCGACTCTATAGAGATAGATCAAAGCGGATAATAGGATTATCCCAATCTGCTTACATTGACAAAATACCCAAAAGATACAGCATGGAGAACTCCAAGAAAGGAAATGTTCCTTTCAGGCACGGAGTCACTCTCTCCAAGAAGATATCTCCTAAGACCTCTGAGGAGATTGAGGGCATGAAGGACGTTCTCTATCCCTCTGCCGTAGGGAGCATCATGTATGCCATGCTGTGCACTCGTCCTGACATTGCTCAGGCAGTGAGTGTGGTAAGCAGATTCCAGGCCAACCCAGGGCAGGAGCACTGGACTGTTGTGAAAAACATACTTAAGTACCTTCGAAGGACAAAAGAGTTTTGTCTAGTATTCGATGGTAGCTCACTACAGATCCAAGGGTATACTGATGCTGATTTCCAGTCAGATCCAGATGATAAAAAGTCTACATCTGGATATGCTTTCATGATAGGATCGTGTGTTGTTTGCTAGAAAAGCAGCAAACAGGGGTCCACTACAGACTCCATGACCGAGGCCGTGTACATTGCCGCAAGCGAGGCTGCCAAAGAAGTCGTGTGGATGAAGAAGTTCGTTTACGAGTTAGGAGTAGTTCCGTCCAGCACATCACCCATCTCGTTGTTGTGTGACAACAATGGAGCCATTGCTCAGGCTCAGGAGCCACGAGCCAACTCGAAGTCAAAGCACATCGAGAGGAAGTACCACATACTACGGGAGATTGTTGGTAGAGGGGACGTCCTGATTCAGAAGGTAGCGTCAGCGGAAAATGTAGCAGACCCATTGACGAAGCCACTATCACAGAAAGTGTTTGAGAAACGCATGGAAAGCATGGGACTCCGACTTGTACCTGATTGGACCTAAGTGCAACTGGGAGCTGTTGGACAGTTTTGTATGCCCTTAGCTTCAATCAGAATGATGTACATTATGAGTTTATTGTAAATGAATAAAAGTGCATATTTGATTCATGTTCCCTTTGTATGTTTCTATGTAATACCCTTAAACTGGACACTTAATGAGACTCGTGTTAGTTTAGAATGTTCACAGCCAGTGGGTCGGTCTGGGGAGACCTATCCTGATAAGGCTGACACTGATGTGCCACCAAGTTGGTTGGGGTGGCCTGTCTTAGCCGCCAGGGTAAGACCCAAGGCACATATAGTGTAGGATCAATTGAATCTTTGAACCAGACCAGATTTCCAGTATTGCCCTGGACCTTGGAGATTAATGGGCAAAACTAGAAAATTACACCCGACCCCTAGACTCGATTATGATACTACACTAGGTGTCGGATTGGGCTGTTTTTGATGTACCAAACAGTGAGATCCTTAGCGGGGGTCAAAACCTGGGTATGTTGGGACAGTTTGAGAATTCATCTAAGTGGGTGATCATAGTGACAAGATCAGCCCCTTTGTCGGACAAAGGTAATGATCGGGGATGCACTCTCTCTGATGGAAACCAAGACTGCCGGCAGCCAATTTCAATCGTTGAGATTTGTCTTGAAAAATATATTTTATTTGAGATATAAAAGTATATATACATTATGGTTTCTAAAATGTTTGCAAAAAGGTTTTAATTCCCAGGATCCATATAAGAGTGCAACACTGTTCCTTGCAACCGAGGGAGAGGTCCTCTCTTGTCAGGCTGAGAGGTTGAGTGTAAGACCATTGAGGATAATACCTGATGGGCTAATCTTGCATCTCCCCACAGTCCCTGGGTGTTACAAGGTGGTTTGGCCCAGGGACCACCTAGGGTAAGTGTTGGGCCCATAGAGCCCATTTGATGGGTTTCAGGGGGTGCACTGTCCATAACAGTGTATTCGGCCAGGCCTTGTAACAGAGGCTGGGCTGAACCCATGTGGCTGATGTGTAGATCAATGCTTGGGTCCCATGCCATACAAGGAAGCCTAACTGGGTAGCAGTTAGGAAGGCTAAGTGAGCATATAACCTTAATGGGCCTAAAGCCCATTTCGAACTGGGCTGTTTTAATTAGTTAAATATGGGGCGAATTCTGTGATGGATTAGTAGATAGGATAGGGCCTTAACCCTATCCACTCAGAGATTCCAGATCTAAATGTGATTTAGATCTAGAAACCTCCTAATGAGATTAGGAGAAGGTTGATCTAATCTGCAAATAAGATAAGGGTTTATCCTTATCACCTAAAGGGATGTATGATCCAAATAAGATTTGGATCAGCAACTCCTAATAGGATTAGGAGCTGATCCTTTAAGGTTGAAAAAGAAGGAAGGGGTGGCAGCCTTTAGATTATAACAAGATCATCAGATCACTACAATTCTTTAGAGCTGAAATCACGAAAGAAAGAATTAAGCAACCTTGCAGAATTCTTTCTTGCCGCCTCCTTCTTCCTGCCCCTACCTTGCCAGTTTGATCTCTAGTTCAGTGGGAGAAGTCAAGATTTGATCTTGATATCAGTTCTTTGTGAAAGGACTGATAGGAAGCTATGCTCACGTGCCATCCTGCTATTTCTTGCGAAGGACTAGGTTCTTGGAGAAGAACTCTGTTGATTCTGCTTCATCCTGCATTGCGCCATCTTCAGTGGGAGCAATCTTTGGATCCTTCCTTGGGCATGAACACCTCCATTGGGAGATATTACTTTTCTGTATCAGGTATAATTCTCTCCTACTGCTTTTGTTCAGATCTGGTTCAGTTTATGGTTCAAGATTGATCCTTGAAAATATGATTTTCTAAATAGGGAATTCGATTCCCAATTGAAAGGGAGAGAAATTTTTTTTGAAATTTTCCCACCTTATTCCGCAAGATTTGGGTGTCCATACGATGGATCTCTCATCCCTTTAGACGCCAAAGGCACACTTGCTTGGGTTAAGCTTTATGTTGAACCTGTGCAAAGTGTCAAAGGTCTTGGCCAGGTTCGAGGTGTGTGCTTCGGCTCTCAGGCTCTTCACTACCATGTCATCTATATATATGCTTCAACGTTCCTCTTCACTTGGTTCTTGAACACCTTGTTGACAAGACATTGGTAGGTGGCCCCTGCATTCTTGAGTTCGAACGGCATTACTTTATAACAATATGTGCCTTGCTCGGTGATGAATGAGGTCTTCTCCTTGTCCTCAAGATGCATCTTTATTTGGTTGTATCCAGAGAATGTATCTATGAAGCTAAGTAGCTCGTACCCTACAACGACGTCGACGAGGTGGTCTATCCTCGGCAAAGGAAAACAATCCTTCGAGCAGGATCGGTTAAGGTCTGTGAAGTCAATATAGATCCGTCATTTCCCATTAGCTTTCTTCACCAAAACCACATTTGACAACCAGTTAGGGTAGTGTACCTCTCGGATGAAGTCAGCGTCGAGTAGTTTGTCAACTTCCTATCCTATAGCCTTCCATCGCTCTAGTGCAAAGTTTCTCTTCTTTTTCCGAACTGGCCTAGTGCTCGGGTCCACGCTCAGCCTGTGAGTAATGACTGAGGGGTTAATTCTGGGCATTTCAGCGGCAAACCAAGTAAAGACGTCGGTGTTAGTTTTGAGAAAACTTACCAGTTCGGGGAAAGGTTGGACCTGACGCGGACTATTTTTTCAGGGTCTACCTCATCTAGGGGGACCAAGACAAGGTCCTCGACTGGATAGCCTCGGCTCATTGGCTCCTCCCTGAGGTCAAGGCCCTCCAGTGATAGGGCCTCCTTGTTCTTGCCCTTCAGCACTGCCACATAGAACTAGCAGGCGATCTACTGGTTCCCACGAACAACTCTGATGCCGTGCTCAGTGGGGAACTTGAGGGCCAGGTGGTAGGAAGACATGGTTTCCCTCAGCACATGAAAGGTAGGCCTCTCCATTATGGCATTGTAGGGGGAGACAACCTTCACTACCAGGAAATCATGCATCCAAGTCACCTGGTCCGGTTCAGTTCCCACTGTAATGGGCAAGGTGATCTTTCCCTCCAGTCTGATGACACTATCAGAGAAGCCGACAAGGGGAACATCAGCTAGCTAGAGCCACTTGGGCATGAACTTCATCCTTTCGAAGGTGTCATATAAGAGGATGTCAGCCGAGGAGCCTCTATCCACTAGGATCTTCTTCACCATTTAATTGGTGATGATTGCTACAACTATGAGGGCATCATCATGGGGGACTATGACCCCCTTTAGGTCCTCGTCCGTAAAGACAAGGGCCTTCAAACAGTTCAGTTCCTTTGGAGCATCCGAGTACATCTTCTTCTTTGGGGCTGGCCCCTGGGTGTTCAACTGCCTAGCGTAGGCCTTGCGGGCCGAGGCCATGCCCCTGAAGATGACGTCAATGATGCCTGTCACTTGCTAGGAGGACGAGGCTCCAGCCTCTCCTCCTACGAACTGCTTAAGGTGCCTGCGATGGATGAGGGACTCTATCTCATTCTTGAGATCATAGCAATCCTCCATATCATGCCTGGTGCCGCGATGGTACTTGTATTACTTTTTGGGATTTCCCCTCCTAGGATTCCTTTTCAACTTCTCAGACCACTTTACGTACTTCTCCTCCTCGATTTGCATAAGTATCTGGGCATGGGTGGAGTTAAATGGCGTGTACTCCTTGTACACTAGGGCCGAAGTCGGTGGATTCTTATTATCCTTGTTGTTGTTGTTGTTGTGATGGGGGTTGTCTCCACCCTTCCTTTTCTTTTTGGGAGGCCCGTTGTGGCGCTCGGCTTCCCTTTCCTGATGGTCCCCAGCTGAAGCCTATTCGGCTGCAATGTACTTCTAGGCCTTCTTGAGGAACTCCAGTTTTGTCTTCGGCGGGCCTTGATTACCGAGCACTTGAGGGCCGAGCTGGGGAGGATCCCGTTGATGGTAGCGTGCATGGAGACCCTGGGGTCGAGGTCTCAGACGTCGAGCTCTTCTTTCTTGAAGCGATCGATGTAAGACCAGAGACTCTCTCTCTCAGTTTTTGTTTGACTAACATTAGCGAGACTACGCTTTTCTAGCGTTGTTTGCTGCTAATGAAGCGAGAAAGGAATAAGCTAGTAAACTACTCCCATGAGCTAATCAACTGAGGTGGGAGGCTGGAGAACCAACGGCGAGCTACCCCCCTAAAGGTGGCCTGGAAGGTTCGATAGGCCAAGGCGTCGGAATACCCATAGAGTATCGTGAGCGCTCTAAAACCTTCCAAGTGGTCGTCAGGGTTGGAGCTCCCATCGTACGTCTCTAGTGTGGGAGCCTTGAAGTGTTAGGGAAGAGGCTCCAAGATGATGTCTAGGGTGAAGGCATCCATCCTCCTCATCTGACTTCTTTGGTCGGCCGAGGCATCGATTCGGCTTTCATGAACTTATTGGAGCTCATCTTTGATGGCCCCGAGCTCGGCTCGCAGCTCTGTGATGTGAGGGTCGGTGAGAGCCTGTGCCCCCCCCCCCTTGTCTTTGTGAGCTAGGTGAGGGTCGGCTCGGACTCCGGAGTGCTCCAAGGCAGGACCACGCACCCCCCGTTTGGTGTTGCGGTGGTCGTTCAGGACAGAGCGGAGGTCGAAAACTGGAGGGGGAGAGGCGTGGCATTGGCCCTCGGCCCTAGAATGGGCGTTGCGGCGGCCAAACCACCCACCGTTGTCTTGGGTGCTATCCCTTTTGCGGCGGTGGTACTGCTCGGAGGGCTGGTGGCTATCTTCAAATGCCACTGGTTCTTCCTTCCTCCGGCTGGGAGGCCTTTCGCTCCCCCGAGGTGTTCTGAGGGGTTAGTTGCTGCCCGACTTAGAGGGCTCAACCCATCGAGTATTGGCTCGGTCGAGAACTAGTAGTTCGGTCAGCTCGTGCTTGTTCCATGCGTTGTGCCAAGTATTCCAAACGATCGAGGACCACCTGGAACTACTCATTTGTAACCAAGTTCTGAGTGTTCCTAGCTCTTCGTACCATGGTGTTTGAAGCTGGGGAGACTTTAGTTCTTAATGCCTTAGGGGATCGACTTAGCAATGATTCCCATAGACGGCGCCAATTGTTGTTGCTCAAATTGGCCGAGGACAACAAGGTAATTTCGCTCACGAGCTTCGGTGGAGATGGTCGAGGGCTTCAAAGGTCTAAAGAGTGAAAGTCGAGGCTGAGGGCTATTGTTTGAGGCAGAAGGTCTTCTTCGGATGCTGTAGGAGCCAAAGGCTAGCACCGAGTATAGTATGCAATGGTCTGAAGGAGGTCCTACAAGGACAAAGGTGTCAGAGGCCTCGGGTGGAAACCCGAGGTGAAGACTCTGACAATCAAGTTAGTACGAGTGTAAGGAGAGTCCAAAGCCTAGAGCCGAAGGGTTTGAGTGAGGACTTAAATAACACTTAAGTTCTCCAAAGGGCAGTAGTGCTTGGAGGTTACTCAAGCTCTCGGGGGAGTTCAGAGAGTCTAGCTCCTTACCTTGTGGGGGGTGCTTCATATTTATAGTCGGAGTCGCCTGGGAGTAGTTGGGCCTGGATGGCCCATATATGAGTTGTACGAGGGCCTGACAAGATCGTCTGCCAGAGCCACGCAACGCCTTTGGATTGGGTCTGTCCGATCTACGCCTGAGCCCTGAGTGTCCTTATTGTATGCTCAAGTTGGCACCCTCTGGTTGGACACACGTCAACCCCTTAATGACCAGCCAGATGCGCCTATATCAGGTCCCAATATGAGAGGTGTAGGTTTCATGTATTTTATTACTAGTATGGAGAATTATCATTGATTTCATATCATAGCTATTGTGTTCAATTAATCCTTTTTCACAGTTACTCCCTAATTTTTCATTTACGATAAATACCTCTGTGAACTTATACTTTATGACAAATACTCCTTTTGTTAGATTTCCATCAGTTAATTTCTCTTGTGGCTGTTTAAAATTTTTAAATTCGCAAATTACCCTTTTCTTGTTTATTTGAATGAGTTAAGATTCAATTAGATTTCTAGATATAACATTGAAATTATCTCAGTTTGCTCTAATAGATCCTTGTATATTTTCTTATTAGTTTTAATATTCAAATGGTAAAGATTTCTTTGTGATAGATATAAATTTAAGGTTTCATTTGTTTTTTCTTAATTTATTGGAAAAAGGAGTGAATAAATTTTTATATTTTAAGATGAAAAGAGACTTTCTATATTAGTGAAATAATTCTTGTTATTTTAATTAATTGATTTCGTTTGAAGGAAATAGAAGTATTTTTGAATCAATTATAACTTAAGAGAAAAAGGGTGTTGAAAAGAAAATATGAAAATTTCAAGTGAATATTTTGATAATTTAAATGCATTTTGTCATTTATGGGGTAATTTGGTAATTATCACTGAACTATAGTAAGGAGGTCTTTGTAATTTATCCATGTTACAAAAGTTAACGAGAAACATCAGGATTACAGCGATGATGACGATAGATGATTGTAATTAAACTGTGTGTAGGGGCATACATTTATCCTATCATTCCTCACAGAAGTCAAATGTCGTTTTTGTAGGACTGACCAGTGATGTACACTTAACGCCCACAGCTTGACAGACTCAAAAATGACTTAAGGCTGTGTTTGATTGCAGTGTAATTTTATTTGCATTAATAGAAATGTACGAGGAGTGCAAATGAAAGAATGTAAATTTTGGTTTAATTTTGTTTTGGGTTTTGCTTTATTCTGTTTCAGGTCATAATTTATTTCATTTGCACTATAATTAAACAAAATAAAGTAAATTTTAAAATAAAAATAAATCATAATTTGCATCAAAATCATTTGCATTACCATGATTTTATATCAATGCAAATAAATTTATATTGCAACCAAACACAGCCTAAACTCCATGACACAATCGAGGGAGACAAACAGTTGACATGAAATTCGGAACCTGGCTTGAATCTTAAAACATCGTGCCATACAAAGAAGTTCCTCTTCAATGGCTGGATTGATGTCTCTCAAGGAAACCCAAGTGCAAGATCAGAATGGACGTACAAGTGATAAGCCTATATATGCCTATATATCTTCTGGCCTCCAAACATAGCTAAATCTTCCATTGTGATCACAATGGACCTACAGTGTTCGCTGTTACAGTGGAATCTGACTCCAGTAAACAAGACCCAGATGGAATCACCAAACCTTCTATATATGAGGACGTGCTGATCGAGACCATGATCAATGGACTCTCAAAACTAGGAACATGAAACCTTTTTTATCCAATGCTCCAAGCCTCCAACCATGGTTCAAAGTAAACCACGCAAAAATATATATATTCAAAATTTGGTTTTTGGATAGTTTAATATTCATATTTATTATTAAAAAATAGTGGGATCTTGAAACACCTGTAAATAGGTATATCAGGACCCAAAAAATACGATACGATATACGTTCAATACAATACGATACAGTACCTGTAAACAGGCATAACAGGCCATAAAATAGAGCCCAAAACCCTAGAATCTTTACATCAGTTCAGATCCTGTATTTCGATACATCACAACAGGGGTTGCTTCAACTCCAACTATCACATGGATAAAAAGTGTACCTAGGAAATAGTAGAAAAGCTATTTTTATAAATTAGATATTTAAAAATAACAAGTTTATTTGAATTTTATTTTTATAATATCGAAAAGATTGATACCTGAAAAACTTATAATATCATAAAAGTGATAACCAATGTTCTCATCAAAGTTCAACCGGAGAGGATAGATCGGTGGTAATCAATCTAGTATTAGAGAGTTAGAGAGTTTTACTAATATTAACAAGGGTTAGGTGATGATCAATCCACCGATATCATAAAAGTGGTAACAAGTCACGACATATGTAGTAAAATTTGTGGGGGGCTTTTGAATCTTTTGATTGATCAAAGGTGTAATGTCTTTTCCGCAGTGTAGATTTTCCCTATTAAAATACACGTCTGGGTGTTTTATGCTCATGGACCACCTCTCCTCTTTTGCAAGAGGATTTTGCTTGATTATTTTCTGGTATTATATCTTTCTATTTCCCTATTAAAAAAAGGGAAGCATTTTAGTCGTTACAAGTCATTTACTCATTTTAGGCCACCTCTTATCAAATCGGACCTACTAGTTTAAGGTATGATTCATTTTAATACATACTAAATAAGATCCAACCTTTAGAAAGCTAATTTTTAAAATATTAGACCAATTCAATATTATCAAACGCCACCTTACGTCCATTCAGAAAAAGAGAAAGAGAGAAATGAGTGTTTTTTAAGCAAACAGTTGGATTGTGTTAAAAGAGAAAAATGATGGTTCAAGGGCTCTACTTGAAGTCTTGAACCCTTTGGAAAGTTTCGAAAATGATGCATATAGATCAGATAGTCCAGACATCTGATCTTGTTGACTCTTGTGTGGTCCACCTATTGTTATCAGGTGGGTCTCAATCCAGGACCGGATCCTGATCTTCTAAATATCTGCCACGTGTCCTAACCAATCCCTTTGTTCTTGTATTTGTATGCAGTGCAAATGCTATAAATGTGTAAAGCTGTTTAATTTATAGACCATATTTTATGGGCCGAGTTGCTGCACTGAGAAGCACCCTCAGCTTTTCACTCCTCTCCATTTAACGGTTGCTTCAAAAACTTGACAAAGGAACCTCTAACCAGAGCTATAATCATGGAAATTTTGCTTGAGTTAATGGCAATTAGAGGTGTTATTTTGGATGGCTCAACGTCTGATGGGGCCCATCAAGGACACTTTCTGGGCCAAGCCCATTAATTGTTCTCTTCTCATCAAATGAACCCAAGGACAACGGACTTTTCCTTCTGATCAGTTCACATCAGCGCCCCACTAGGGGCGCCCCACAATGCCCCACGTAACATCCCGACCTTACAATGGTAACATCTCCAGATGATAGTACGGAAAATGACGAGACTTCATCCAGAGATATTCCCAATAGAGGGTCGGGATGTGCTGTGGGGCGCCCCCTTATGGAGCGCTGATGTGAACTCTTTCCTTCTTGCAAAAGCAACGGCTTGGTCGGTTGTTGGTTCACTCTGGCTCTGGTCTACGTCAATGAATCCTGACCATTCATGTGATCTCTCCCTTTACCAGCCAATAGCCACATACAATTGCCAATGCCATCCGAAGGATGGGGTGTGTGCAGTGTGCCTATTAGACCCGGTCTGGACCGACCAGTCAACCGGCCTAAAACTTCCAACCAATACCAGCACTCTACACCGATGCCTTTTCTCACAAAACAAAGGTGGTTTTGGCTGGAAAAAACTCTATTACGGCCCAAGATCCAATCCCTTGAACCCGACCCGATAGACTGCTTTCAGTACCCTTTTAGTTTTAGACTAGGGATGATCATGTGTCGGGCCAGGTCTTGAAGGTAACAATGATTTTAAGGGCTGTCTCGGCCCAGCATCTGGGCTTTCCTATATTAATTTATAAGGTAAATTGCTGAAACCTCCCTTAAAGCTTTTGGACCATTGTAAGCCTCTCTTGAAATTCGGTAATTACAATCACCCCTCTTGAATGTTTTGACAGTTGCGGGTAGACTCTCACTAGTAGAATCTTCTAAAAAGTGGCATGAAAATGTCCAAAATACCCATATAATTACTGAAGGGATGAGAGATCCATCATATGGATGGCCGAACCCTGTAGAAAGGTTGGGCAAAATTTCAAAAATTTATCTCTCTCCCATGTGAGAATCGCATTTCCTATTTTAGAAAATTGCATTTTCAATGATCAATCTTGAACCTAAACCAGACTATATCTGAAACCAAAAAGTGAGTAGAGGGATATACCTGATAGGAAGTAGTAATAACCTCCAATGAAGGTGTTCACGCCCAAGGAAAGATCCAAAGACTGCTTCCACCAAAGATGACACAGTGTAGGATGAAACAGAATCAACAGGATGGTTCTTCAACAAGAATCTGATGGAGGGCTAGTGAGCACGACTTCATATTACCTTTTCTGCCAAAAGGTAATATCAAGAAATCTTCTTGATCGCTCCCACAGGTGGAGATCGAACTGGTATGGCGGCAAGAGCAGGAGATAAGGAGACAGTGTAGTCAAACTGTGTTGTCTCTTTCTGGAAATCAGTAGTCAATCAGATGATTTCTGATGTGTATTGTGGGTTTGCCCTGCTCTCCTATTTATAGCCTTAAAGAGAGGTTCTCCTAATCCCATTAGGAGTTTCCTAATCCAAATCTCATATTTGGATTTGGACTCTCTTTAATCTAATTAGAAGTTTCTTGATACAAATCTTTATTTGGACCTAGACTCTTTGAGTGGATAGGGATAATCCCTTATCCTATCTGTTGATCTAAATCCCAGAACCGCCCTCTTTTAATTAATCTCATTAAGCCAGTTCAAATTAGGCTTTAGGCCCATTAAGTCCATCTGCTCACTTACCCTCCAAACTGCTGCCCAATTGGATATCCTTGTATGGCATGGGACCCAAACATTGATTTACACATCAGCCACATGGGTTCAGCCCAGCCTCTGTTATAAGGCCTGGCTGAATTCACTGTAGGAGATAGTGAACCCCTGAGTCCATCACCATAGGCTCTTAATGGGCCCAACATTTACACTAAATGATCCCTAGGTCAAGTCACCTTATAAAAACCCAAGGACTGTGGGCAGATGCAAAATTAGCCCATTAGGTATTATCTTCAATGGTCTTACACTTAACCTCTCAGCCCATAATGATCAAACACTGCCCGACAAGAGATGACATCTCCATCGGCTACAAGGTATAGTGTTGCACTCTCTACTCACATGCATCCCAGGAATTAAAACATTTTGCAAACATTTTGAAACCATAATATATATGTATATCTCTATATAAATATATTTTGCAAAACAAATTTCAATGGTTAAAATCGACTGCTGGCAGTTTTGGTTTCCATCAAAGAGAGTGCATCCCCGATCATTCACTTTGTCCGACAAAGGGGCTGATCCTGTCACTATGATCACCCACTCAGATGAATTCTCAGACTGTCCCAACATACTCAAGTTTTGACCCCCTCTAAGGATCTCACTGATTGGCATATCAAAGACAGCCCAATCCGACACCTAGTGCAGTACAATAATCGAGTCTAGGTCAAGTGTAACATTCCAGTTTTGCCCATCTATCTCCAAGGTCCAGGGCAATACTGGAATTCTGGTCCGGTTCAGGATTTCAAGAAAACCCACACTGCATGTACCTCAGGTCTCACCTTGGAAGTTGAGACAAGCCACCCCAAACCAACTTGGCGGCACATCAGTGTCAGCCTTGGCAGGATAAATCTCCCCAAATCTATCCAACGGCTGTAAAGATTCTAAACTAACACAAATCTCATATGTGTACAGTTTAAGGGTATTACACAGAAACACACCATAATAACATGAATCAAATATGTACTTTATTCATTTACATTAAATGTCATAATGTACATCATTTTGATTGGAGCTAAGGGCATACACTGTCTAACAGTTACTATTGAAGTTGGTTTCTCTAGGAAAAAAAAGAAAACAATACATACTTTATAAAACAAAAAAAGAAAAGGAGGATTTAAAGTTGCAATTATCTTTGAGCAATTGATATTGAAGGGCAAATTTGAAAAAAGAAAAAGAAAATAATACAAACTTTATACAACAAAAAAAAGAAAAGGAGGATTTAAAGTTGCAATTACCTTTGAGCAATTGATATTGAAAGGCAAATTTGAATAAAAAAAGCAATTTCAGAAAAGTGATTGGAAGGGGTTGGGGTAGTGATTCATATATAGAGAAAACTTAGAAAATAAACATTTTTATCAGAGTAACTGTGTGGGTATTTTGGACATTTTCATGTCTCTTTTTAGAGGATTCTAAAAGAGGGGATCTACTTGCAACTATGTCAAAAAATTCAAGGTAGGTGATTACCAAACTTCCAGGGGAGGTTTTAATAATTTACCCTAATTAATAAAAGGGTAAATTACAAAAACCCCTTTGTACTGTGGGATCAGTGACAAAGACCCCCATGTACTTTTTTTTGCGACTAACACCCCCCTGAACTTTAGCCGTTAGACAAAGACCCCCTCCGTTAGCATTCAGTCAATTAACTTCGAAAAAGATTCTCATCCGATTGTTTTAAGTTTTTTTAAATGCCCAAACTACCCTTTTCTTTTATTTATGCACTTGCACTATTCATTCTCTTCTCAACTAAAGTTAACTAAAATGCGATTGGTAAAGACAAGCCCAATTTAGTTTTCTATACATTTAGAACCTCCAAACTCCATAGCCCAATTCAGTTTTTTGAGATAACAAATCTGTTCATTCTTGTTCCTTTATTGCCTCCTCAAGTTCCACGAGCAACACGTCTTCCAACAATGAACCATGGAACCTGTTCTGTCACTGCTTTAGGGCCATTTCATGTTCTTCCTCTTCCAACAATAAATCACCTTTGGTAGATTCTTTTCGTTTGCAACACGAAGAATTACAATTTTTGGAAACTGCTGGTGCTACAGATAAAGCTTGTTCTCACAATTTAAATCATTTGGGGGGCACTGAGGGTAGAAAGAAGATGGTCTCCCCCACCAACACCACTCATCAAAGGTGACCAAAGACATAAATTTTGTTTTGTTTTCTTCATTAAACGAACTAAAACGCAAATTTTCTTCTGATAGACAAATCCATTATGGTTCCTTAAACACATACTATAGGTGTGGTGGTCAAGCTACGTTCGAGGGGTCTTCTTGAAGGACGAAGGAAGACCGGGTGCAGGTTGGGGGTTTGGAGATTAGGGTAAACGGAAGTGATAAGGGAGCATGGTAGGAAGATTGGATGATTCGAATGATGATCTCTTGTCATGGGATGGACTCTCATTTATAAGGAGGGATCCCAAGGTCCCGAAAGGAAGGCATTGAAAGAGTTTGATTCCCATTAGAAAAGGGAATATTAGATTTATTGTCGGTCATTAAGGAGCATTGTTAGGGTTTCACCTCGTGTCTTATGAGATCTCTTAAGGACTAATTTTCCTTTTGTCTGAGGATTCTCATAATCCACGTATGCTACTTCTTTTCGTGACCTACTTAACAGATGTGGCGCTAGTGACGTCACTATCTAACAAGTGTATTTTATTAAACTTTCATGGCGCCTAATCACGCGCATGACTTAAAATTGCACGTGCGATCAATATTTAATTCCAGTTCACAATGATCCGTGGTTTTGTAATAGTCTTGGGTTCATCACAAAACTCCGCTTGACCGAAGTTCATCATGGAACTATACACATCCGAGGTTTATCATAGAACCGCACACGTCTAAACTTCATCATAGGTCCTCATTATCCATCGTTTATTCTTACTTTTGTCGAGTACAAGTTTATCGCGATCATTCAATGAGTTATAAGCTCATAACAGGTAATCGATGGGTTATGAACTCATTGCAAGAGTCCATGTGGTATCAATTTGGTGTCTTTTGTACTTTGATGGTATGAGCGAGCACTATGTACCTATACATACTTGTACAATGGTTTTTCCTTTTTCGGTGAGATTTTTTTCTTTACAGGTAATTTCACATGTGAGATAACAAAAGTATTTCCTGATGACAAGCAATGAAGGTATTTTTGGATTAGTTATGTTTTAAGAGAAAATGGCAATAAAAAGAAAATAGAGAAGTTTAACATGGTATTTTGATAATTTAATGCGTGACTTAACGGCTGGGGGAGTATTTGTGTAGGAGGTCTTTGTAATTTATCCTTAATAAAATTCTGATTTTTAAAATTTAATTTTATAATCAAATTATAAATAATTATAGAAATATATTATAGCAAATATTTAAAAGATATTATACTATATATAAAATATTTATCATATTTGGTAAAAGAATATTTTCCATTTCTATATAAGATTTCTAAACCGGGCCGGGCCGGGCCATAAATGAACATCCCTTGACACAATGGCCAAAGAAAGGAAAACAGAGGAAAGACAAGTTTGTTTGATGGTATATTGATACAATAAATAAAGTGGTCCCACCGATTTCGCTTATGATCCAAGGACAACGAGAAGACATGGCCCACCAAGATTTTGGAATTTCCAAGATTAAATAAAGCGGAAGCGTAGCCTACTCGGAGGCGTACTCTACACTTCAACAACGAGTCCAAGTTTAAAAGTGAAAGAAAAAATAAACCTTAATTAACGGAAAATTTCTCTTGTCGCTTTTCTCTTTCCGTTTTCTCACACAGAAGAATGCCAGTACACGCGCATTCCCTTCTCTCTCTTACAAGTTACAAGAAGCATCCAGTCATCCACCCAACTGTCGGCGGGTGTGCTCGTGATTCTCCCTCAATCTCTCCGTCTTTCCTCGCTCTCCGACAATTTTAGTTTCTTCCATCATCGCTCTCTAAACAACGCGTGGCACCCAGATCTTATGTCTCGAAACACATTCTCTGAGTTTTGAGTGCTATTTTGATCCTTTCAATTGCTACTGCCTCTTCTTCTGTTTGGGAAGACTGCTGGGTCTAAGTGTTGGAGCAATCCGGGGGGAGAGAGGAATGCTGTGTAGCCGGAAAATGTTTAGCCTTTTTATAAAGAAAGATGTGAGGAAGATACTGAAACGTAAGGACAGTGATGCCGGAGAAAAAGGTAACTACTCTCTTCTTTCCCTTTTCTGTTAACTATAGATTTGCTTGAGTTACGGATGTGGGTATTTGATTTTGGAGTTTTTTAGTTGCTTTTCTATTGTCGGCATTTTGTTTTGTGGTTAGAGTTCTGGGGTTACGTTGATTTGATTTAGAATGCAGTTTTACATTTGAAAAAGGAAGACAAAAAAGAGGTTCCTTTTTACTTGGTGAACTTAGAATTTTTCGTGCTCTCTCCCCTAATCTGTAGTTAGGGTTGATGGGCTTTGGTAGATTCGGTCTAGGAATGGAAGTGTTAGTTGAAAGAACAGTTGCGATGAATCAGAGAGATGGGTCCTTTCACTATGGGGGGAATGCGGTTTTATTTTGTTCTTGGGTTATGGGCTTTCTTTCATTCTTTTTCCTAGTTTATTTGCATTCGGGGTCATAATTTTATTGTAATCATTTTTTACCCTTATCATCTCTAGAGAATGCGATAAGGCGTGCCCTATGATAAGTTAATATCATCACCACCATCTTGGGGGAGGGGGAGGGGGAGGGGGTTCAGTAGGTCTATCTGAATTGAACATTGCAATCTATTTATTAATAGTAGGTAGGTAGATTTCTTTTGAGAGATAAGGCTGGGCAGTTTGTAAACTGAACCTAAGAGTACGAATTTACATTTGGGTGGTGAATTGCATTCTGAACATAAGCTACCTATCATTGAAGGTTAAAATTAACTTAGTTAAGAGTGACTATGAACTTGGATTTTTAGTTTTTTTTGTCAAATTTTCAATTGTCGAAGCCAATCTTTTATATTAACTTTCAAAGAGCTATATGTTCTGTTATTTAGCTCCTAATGTACTGAGTTGGGCTATTTCAAATAAAATGTGTTGTGTTTTTCTTTTTAATTTTCATTTATTGTTATCAAAGTTCTTTTTATGGCCTTAACTTTCAATCTGTTTGAGTACTGAATTTGAATTTGCAAAATGTGATTGAGTTCTTTGGATGGAAAAGTCACCTACTTTCTATATTCTTCTTCAATTGGTCACTTAAATTTTGGGTTCATTAAAATCATAGAATTATTTGGTTATCATGAAAAGAATGTCAACCAACCTCATACTTGTTACAATCTGCTTAACTTAGTAGTTTAGGCTGAATTCTTAAAACAATAGGAAGTACCGGAGTATATATATTTACCATTGCATCATGGACATTACTAATAGGATGTTAGGACGTTAACCCTAATGTTTTAGGAATGAAAGTGATTTATTTGTGAAAAGATTCAGGGAGTGACTTGGGAGAAGATAGAGTTGTAAGTTTCATCGTGCAAACAATCAGGAAACAACCTGGAAGTGATGTGAAAGCATAATTTTGGTAGATATAATAATCCCTTGGGGTAATGGCCTAGCTTGAGATAGAAATTAATGGAGTGGTTTAAAAGATTAAGAAAATAAGGGCAGATAAATAGAAGGGAAATATCTTATCTAATCATCGTTAAATGTGGAGCAAAGAAAATAAAACTTCTTTTTTATATAAGCTGCACCCTTTTCCATGTAGAAGGGGTGGGAAACAAAGTTGTGGTCATAAAAGAAGCAGAAGTGTAACTAATGGATGAGATAAGTTTCTGCCTTTTTATGAACAAACAGATCCATGAAGAAAGAAACAACAGATAAAAAAGACCATCATGGAAACAGGAGCCTTTTATTAGGGAACATAAAATATAATAAAGATATATTACATCACCTAGAGACTCGTAGAAACCTGTTTGTTGAAGCTTAACACCCATTTCAAGAAGATTTTTTGAGCTTAACTTGTTGCTTCTGTTCTATTTGCCTTTTGATTTTGGATTTCCGATCTGATGACTGTCAACGAGTTAATTGTATTTTGTGTAGTTTAAATTATTCAGCAATTTCTTTTCAGGTAATACTTTGGAGAGAATCTTCATGTCATCATTTTCCCTTTCTGTCTCTTCGTATATGCATTTTCTAACTTTTTCTTACTGTCCAATCAATTCAGGAAGAGCCTTGGAAGATCTTCGTGCTTCATTGTATAATGAGCTGCGTTCTTCTGAAGGTGCAAAGCGTCAGCAACAACGAATATGTGGTCCAACCATAGCACTTACATTCAATTTCTTGGTTTCTGTTGGGATAATATTGATGAACAAATTGGTCTGTCTTTTTTACCTTACTATTTAATTTGATTCAATAACACTTGAGTGTTTTAATAGGTTATAACGGACTCGATGCTTTTTTGTTTTATTATTAGGTCCTTGGCAAAGTTGGATTCAATTATCCTATCTTCCTAACATTCATCCACTATGTATTGAGCTGGTTTTTAATGGCTATTCTCAATGCCCTTTCACTGCTTCCTGCATCCCCACCCTCCAAATCGACCCCATTCTCTTCTCTTTTGGCTCTTGGCATTGTTATGTCTCTCTCCAATGGCCTTGCTAATGTCAGCTTGAAGTACAATAGGTGAGATATTGCATTTTTTTTTGTGTTTTTATAACTTTATATTATGTTGACATTTTCTAAGTCATTGCACATATGTTTTCAGTGTGGGTTTTTATCAGATGGCTAAGATTGCTGTAACCCCAACAATTGTTCTAGCAGAATTTTTGCTTTTTCAGAAGACAGTTTCATGCCAGAAGGTAACTAAACTACTAGCATTAACAAATTCAAGCGATATTTGTTTTTTAGATTGTATGGATTCAACTTGGTTGTTGTCCTGGACATGGCTGTAGCTGTCTCACAGGGAGACATTTAGCTAAATAATAAATGAATGTTAAATTGTGCTTGGTGTCTATTTGGCAATGGATGTAATCATTGAGCTAGTAATTGAAATACAACTCAGCAAATATAGACAAATAAAAACAGAAAAATATGGACAACAATAACTTTCTTTCTTATTTTACTATAATTGTTCGTCAAGATAATTAATTACTTTCTAGCTCATTGGAACCAGTATGGTTACTTTATTTATGTTAATTGGATTAAACTATATTTATGACTGAACTAACATAACTTGGAACTGTACACGTGGTTAGACGAATAAAGACAGGAAATGTTTTGTGTGGGTGGAATGTGGAGAATAATTATATATAGGGGTTCTCCTGGTCCTGGATCTCCTATTTGTGGGGCACCACACAGATTAACTGTAACTAACATCATCCCGGATCCTAGCTCTTTAATTAATGTTATTCTATTCCTTGATTTGATCTTAGGCAATTAGATATCTCTTTCATATGGTTATGATCATCCCAGAAGTCCATATTTGGCAAATGGTCCATCTAGCCATGCATATGATGCTAACAAGTATAGAAAATATAAGAGAGCTCCTTGTTCGTGATGCATTTTATTTGTCAGTTTCCTTGCTACTATTATCATCACCTTAAGAAGGAAGTGTCTCCTATCTCCATGAATGTGTGATTAGGGCTGTATTCACTGAATCTTGCAGGTTTTAGCACTTACTGTAGTATCTATCGGTGTTGCTGTGGCTACTGTTACAGATCTCCAATTCCACCTCTTTGGTGCTTGTGTAGCATTGGCATGGATAATACCCAGTGCAGTCAATAAGATCCTATGGTCAAATCTACAACAGCAGGAAAACTGGACTGCTTTGGCGTAAGTTGTCTATTCCATCAAAGTTGTCTTAATATGTTTTTCACTCTGATGCTTATCCTTTCCAACAGAAAATTAATTATATCTTTCCTAATGTGCAACCATTGAGCAGGTTAATGTGGAAGACCACACCAATCACTTTGTTCTTTTTGGTGACTTTAATGCCATGGCTCGACCCCCCAGGTGTTTTATCCTTTAATTGGACCTCTAGTAGCACAGTGACAATCCTTATGTCAGCAGTCCTTGGATTCTTGCTTCAGTGGTCAGGTGCTTTAGCATTGGGGTAAGTCTGTGTTATTTAGTCTGTTTTTATATGATGATAATATCTTTGTCTCTACAGTAGATACTGGGTTATCCAATCAATTAAAGAATGGGTTTAAAGAAAATTGCTGTCTTATGATCAATATAACAAATTCCTGTTCGAAACTGGCCAAATCAACTAAAAACTGAATGGTGGTATGGCCTTGTCCTATCCAAAGATAGAGTTAATGGAAGCATGCACGCAGTTCATATTTGGATAAACTTTGCTCAACTCGGTAACTTGATTCAAGCTTTAAAAAGGCCATTACTGAATATTGTTACCAATTATCTGCAGTCTTATGAGGGGTGAACTGGATATGGACTTTACCCCTGGCATTTTTAGCATGAAGTAGCCACTCCTAGACTCAAATCCTGCCTGATATTCTCATGCTTAACCGAAGTTATATGTTTGTATTTATTTATTATTTAAAAAAAAAAATTATCAATACTACTTGCTAGACTAATCAGGCCTATCTTGCCTCTTTCCCTTAATTTTTCTCTCCTCATGTACTGGTTTTGAAGATCTCTCCCTGAACACTTTTTGCAGGGCAACTTCTGCTACCACTCATGTTGTTCTTGGGCAGTTTAAGACATGTGTCATACTTCTTGGAGGCTTCCTTCTCTTTGGTTCTAATCCTGGCATAACAAGTATATGTGGTGCAGTTACAGCCTTGGCTGGTATGTCTGTATATACTTATCTTAATCTTCTCGGTTCACACCAGCAACCAAACAAGACATCTCCTAGACAAGCATCCTTCTCTTTGGTAAAATCTAAATTGAGCAAAGAAAATGGTGAGATGCATGATGGAGATATTGATGGGGAATCTGTATGAAGTGGACTTGGAAATCTGATTCTGGTGAGGCTGACTTAAACATGATAAGATAAATTAGTTACTAACCCTCTTCTCTGATGTTTATATTACTGTCCTTCACCTTTTCTTTCAGTCTGGAAAATGCAACGACATATGATGTAGATCAATTACCCTTGTTGGGCATATTAGGTTTACCAACATATTAAGGGTCTTCAGTCTTCACAAGGGAAAACCCTTCCAAGTTTTCCAACTTAGGCTTCAAATAGTTATACCTTTTTTTTTGTCTTCGTACCTCAGGTTACAATTGTTTATCTTACATATATATAATTGAATTCAGAGCTTGTGAATACAAAATTCATTTGATTTGCTATTGACACTTTTCCGATTATTCCATCCCATTTCTAGTTGATTATTTAAAGTAGCAGAATTCTTCTGTGATTTGAATTGTTCTGGATGATTTCCATATAAACATCTAAATTCTCATTCAATTGCCATCCACTGGTGGAGCGTGGTAGCCTCAATTCTCATTAAATTGCAGATCAACCGACTCCTTGTACCCTTATTAAGTAGGGCCTCAGTTACAGAATACACATCAAACCATCAGTTTGTTTTGAGGCAGATTAATATCAATTGTGCTGCACTCGATCTATCTCAATCGGTAATTAATTTGTGGTACAATAATGATTCCAAGGCGGGGGCAGAATAGATGGATGGCTATCCATCAATCCATGTGCTTCTGGGGCTGACGCTATAAATTCTCATTACTGCATTTGTTTCATCTGAGGGACATGGTAGAACAAAATCCATGGATTGCAGGTTCCACGCTGGGCCTCTTTGGCGAAATGCTTCCTCAGGGTCGCTTTCTTGCCCAACTAGCAGCACCCTGTTGGATATTGTCTTCAATGTTTTGGTCGTGGTGTAATTGCATGGGGCCCTTGGTGTTTTCACAAAGACAAATCTCGAAGTTATGATCTAGAGTATTGGTCCAAGATTGTCGTCACCCAACCCAATGGTTCAAATACAGGAAGGAGTTCTGGGTTCTGGACTCCTGGGCACTCCAGGCCAAGATTTGTCTTGTCCAATTTGAGTTCTTCACTCGTTCAATGAACGACCAATGCATCCTTTCGCGTGTCCTTGATTCAAATCAGCAGATGTGCCACATCAAGGTGGTGTTTGATAAGTATTTCTGGAAAGAACAGAAGACGTATGCATAGAAAGACCCAAAAATGCCAAATTTTGGAAGTTTCAAATGAAGAAGCATCCCAGTCTTTGTAAATGATAAATAGCCAGACTAAGCTCTTTTGGTCACCTGGGCTGTTGAAAGATCTTTCTAAAAAGACTTGTCAAATCACACCTTGGTAAAACTTAAAAAGAGGACTGGTTTAATTAACAGAGTTCATTGTTAATCTCTGGCATTTCACCTCTAGCTCTCCAAATCTTCTCAACCCATGCTTGTAAATGAGAACGGGTGGCAGTGCCGCAGTGTATTTCTTAATATGTATGATCTCTTTTCCCCATTTCCAATCCTTCTTTCTCTTCCCCTTTTCAGATTCATTAATTATCACGAGGCAGTGCTCAAGGAGGGAGAGCTCAGATTATACAAGTGGGTACGCTGAAATGGAATTGGAATAAGAAGAGACAGAATGAGAAAAAAATGCTAATCTGGGTTCGATTGGATCATATAGAAATGCATTTTTTTATCCGAAATCCGAAATGGAATTGAAATAGGACGAAAGAGAAGGGAAAAAATGGTAATCTGGGTTTGATTGAGATTAGTTTACGGGGAATCCCGACTATGGCATCCCAACTGCTGGCCCCTCTACCTTCCTTGCTTGTCATTCCCTCGATTTGATATGCAGATGTTGCGAGATGGTTTCTGACCATGAATGCAATCCTATCTCCATTGCACACACAAAGTAAGCAATAACAAGAAGATTCAAGAAAAACAGGAATGCTGGAGTTCTAATCACTGAACCTCTTATGAAGGGAAAGGCTGTTTGGTTGGTCAGTTTGGAGGTGATCAAATGAAAGAATTTATAACACACAAAGCACTCTTTTTTGTGTTTAAAATGAGCCCAGATTTCCTACTCACTTTTCCTACCCACTCTCTACCCGCCGTGAATTGCAGCCACATCTCTCAATTCATAATAAAAATGTGTGGCTCCAATTCACAGCGGGTAGAGAGTGGGTAGGAAATCCTGAGTGGTTTAAAATGCCATTTGGGGCTAGAGATCAAATGTAGGGGATAACAATGAAATATGTTCAAGGGTTGGTTGGGCCTAGAGGTGTCAATTGGACTGGATTTGGTCCAACCTGGTCCAGTCCAATGTGAGTCCACTTACAAATGGATTGGACCTAATCCAGTCCAAATCCAATACAAATCCAATCCATTAAAATATAAATGGACTGGATTGGATCCAATCCAAACCGAATGAAATATCAAAATTATATAAAAAACAAAACATATAAAAATTACAAAAAATATTAAAATGAAGAAAATCTAAAGATTACAAAAATATACCCTTTGGCATTGAAAAATCACTTTTGTAAAAGTGCTTTCATAAACGTACTTTAATAAAAGTACTTTCATTAAAGTGCTTTTACAAAAGCACTTTTATGAAAGTATTTTCATATAAGAGCTTTTGATTTGTAAAAGTACTTCCGTAGAAGTGCTTTTATAAAAGTGCTTTTGTAAAAAAGCTTTCATAAAAGTACTTTTAAAACTACTTTCACAAAAGTGTTTTTATAAAAGTGCTTTCGTAAAAGTCCTTTCATAAGAGTGTTTTTATAAAAGTACTTCTGCAAAAGTGCTTTCGTAAAAGTACTTTTATAAAAGTACTTCGTAAAAGTGCTTTTACAAAAGTACTTTCTTAAAAATTCTTTTGTAAAAGTGCTTTCGTGTAAAAGTATTTTTGTAAAAGTGCTTTTATAAAGCTGCTTCTGTAAAAGTATTTTTGTAAAAGCTCATTTTGGAAAGAGTACAAATGCAAATATGTACAACGTAAATATATACAAAATGATACAAAATATAAGGTTTTGCACTACATATTTGCATTTGTACTCCTTCCAAACTCAGCCAAAGTACTTTTCATAAAATTACTTTTATAAAAGTGCTTTTGTAAAAGTATTTTTGTAAAATTACTTTCATAAAAGCGATTTTGATGGCTTCAGTTTTGGTCGGTTTCAAATTGGACAAGGGTTTGGACTCATGATCGCATTATTGGAAATTTGGTTTAGGTCCAATTCAGACCAATAAAAATATGGACCAATTTTTTTTTGGATTGACCCAATCCAATAATTGTAATGGACTGTCCAAATTCAATTTGATAAGGTTTGGATTGGATTGGATCCAATCCAAAACCGGCCGATTGACACCCCCATTCATTTTAAAAAATTAAAGGGTAAATTATAAAGACTCCCCTTGTATTATGGGGTCAGTGACAAAGACCCCTTTGTACTTTAATTTGAGACAAAGACCCCCCTGAACTTTTACTTTGTGACAAATACCCCCTCGGCCATTAAGTCAAATGACAAAAGGCATTAAATAACCAATATACCCCATTAAAGTTTCTCTATTTTCTTTCTCTTGCCTATTTTCTCATAAAACCTAATTGAAGGATTTGTAGGTATCTGTGTTTATGTGCATTGCCTTGCAATGATTAGCAGCTATGGTATTTCTATACTTGTTCACTAATTGATTGCTTGCTCCTCTCTCTTTCTCTCTCTCCATCATTCCTTGCAAACATTAGCCTGGAATAGCAGAAGAGGGCCACTTAGAGTTTCCCAAAATTGCAAGCAGGGCCTGTAGTAATGAGTATTCATCTATCTAGATGCATGATCTTCAAACTAAAATTGCCAAACTCAATGCTTTGTTGATGAGATCAGTAAGGTTGTTAGATGTCCCGATCACTGGAGATTGATTAGCATTTGAGGAATTGTCAATCCATTCCTAGGTTGACAGAAGATACGAGTAGTACTACCATCAATATGAGCTTCCTTGGGTTAATAAGGTGAATGGCCAAAATATAATTCTGATGGAATCTATGTTTATTAAGCAACGTCATCTTATGCCTTCTTTTCCTTCTCAACAGTGTCTAAGCTCATGGTTATAAATGTATAACAGGATTGTTCCATCAACTAGAAGTTAAAAGTTTTCCTAAAGGAAGAGAGATAATGTCAGAGGTTGTGGTCAGCTTTCTTCTCAACAAGTTGGACAGTTATCTTACAGTGGAAGTGAAACTATTGAAAGGAATGAGAGGAGAATTGAGGCAGGGTTGAATTAGAAATCATAAATGCCTTTCTTAGATATGTTGATTCAAGGCAAAAGAGTGACCAAGCAATGAAGGTTTGGGTAGGGCAAATGCATGATGTGGATTATGATATCAAAGATATCCTCAACAAGTTTGTCCTTGGAAAAGAACAACAATCTGACAACAATGACTGCTTTGTTTTACTACATAAATTTGGTTGTAGGAGATACCAGTTTAACAACTCAATTAATCGCCTCCAAGAATACAAAAGATAATAGAAAGAAGTGAGAGATACCATGCCAACATCTCAAAGGGAGACTTAAGTTCTAAGGATGTCTGGTATGATCCATGGGTGGATTGTCTTTTGCATGAGGATACAAGGTTCGTCATGAGCAGAAATGGGTGTTAGGAAAGTTTTAAATGAAAAAATGGTGGAAATGAGAATCTTTTATTCTCTAAGTTATCTGGGAACTCTAATGGAGGGGGCCTTTGTCGCAAATTAAAATACAAGGGGTCTTTGTCACTAACCCCATAATACAAGGGGGTTTTGTAATTTATCCAAATTTAAAATACTATTATCAATAAATTGGGGTGTGAACCGTCCCTGTCCACACTATTTTGTAGATGGGGTGGTCCACCCAAAACCAAACACACCGTTCTATTGTGGACAGGACCAAAGAGATGTAATCCTCTTTTACTAGTGTGGCACATCCATTGACTTGGATAGTTAGACCAATAAGGGTGCATGAAAACAAGGTTCAAAGTATCAACACAGGTCGATATGCCAGTAGGGTGTATCGACCCGTATTGGTACTTTTTTTATGTTTTATTTTATTTTTCAAAACCGGTTCAAAGGGGCCAATTTAAGCCCCGACTACCCTTTGAATGGTCTAACTTGATACAACCGCTATAGGGGTGTATCGGGAAGCTATCAGCCGATACAGGCTGAAAGGTATCGATACTTTGAACCCTGCATGAAAGAGAACATTAATTTGTCCATTGAAGGAGCAAACAACTCCTCCAATTTTATGGTCCAAACCATACTCAGCTAAAGCCTTATATAAATTACAATTTCCGGTTGGGAGGTGATGAGGGATAATTTGGCCCGACTTGTGATATGATAACACGTGGAGTGACCCATTGACCTTGTGACATCTCAGCATCCTTGGACACCTCAACAGCCCAAGTCACCTCGAACACCTCGGGTCACTTAGCTAAAACCGAGGCCCGAGCAACTCATCACACACACTGACCTGCCGAGGTGCCACGTAGCCTTCTTCTAGAAGCGAGCTAGTTGTCTCCGATCTCTTCGGGATCACGTCGCACGCCAATGGATCTTATCGCTATCCTGTCCAAATCGGATGGACTTCGATCAGCCTTATTAGCTTACACGGATCCCATCTTCAGGTGCAAAACAGACTCCGAAGTGCGCAGGCCAAATCTCGGACACGTTTTGTGAGGCCCATGGCAGCTCGCCTATATAAGGGCATTACCTCCAGCCTCACAAGGTATGCACGATTTAGCTCTCTTACTAGCATTCTAAGTTCTCAACTCTCTCAAAAGCCTCCTACGCTAACTTAAGCATCGAAGTGACCACACCGGGTAAAGTACCCTAGGACCTCTATTCTACTTGTCTTGTAGTTCGAACAGACTACACAATAGACTGACGTTCAAGCTACCTTCTAGTAGGGAGCAACCAGATTGTGCTACATCAATTGGCACCATCTATGGTAATGCAACATAGTTCGTTCTCATTACCTAGTTTTCTCACTTTTACTGATCAATGGCTTCCTCAAGCAACAACTAGTTCACCAATGTTAACAACCAAGTCACAGGGGGGCAAGAATAGCCCGTAGTAAACCCTAAAGTCTAGTCTGTGACCATAGGGCAGTTCATAGTGCCCCTGACCCTGCTAGGAGTACCAACAGTGCCAAACCCGACCTTCCCTCTACACCAGGTGAATGCCCCTCCCTTTGGTTGACCCCTTAATGGTTCCCATAGGGATCGATGTGTGGCAATTCCATGAACTGGTGCAATACGTCCGTGGTATGAACCTTCAGATGCAGACTTGGGAGGAATGGTTTGTCGCCCTAGTGCAGTAGCAACCACAGCTGTAGCAACCACCACATCAGTAATAGAACGCAAATCTAAACAACCAACAACAGCAGAACGTGAACCAGAACAACTAGAACCAGCAACATCAGCATTCAGGCGACTAGCAACCCAACGTTATGAATTAGGACTAAGCCCTAGATCCACCTCGCCGCACTAACGACTGAAACCAAGTCCTAGTGGAGGAGCATAGTAGAGGCACGACACCGATCGGAATAGAAGGAAATAGTACCACCGTGGTGTCAAGGAGGAGATGCCGCCGATGCTCACGTCATAACACTAGGAGAAGCCACCTTGCTCCCACCAACAACGAGGAGGCAGAGAAGAAAGAAGAAGTTAGCCAGGTCATCACGTAGCCAGCATCACCATGCATGACCCAAACTTCATCACTGGCACCAAAGATCTTGACAGCCCCATGGCCTAAGGACTTCAAAGCCCCAAGCTAGGAGTCATATGATGGTACGATAGACCCTATAGACCACATTAATAGATTCCACTCCCTGATGCAGCTTCATGGGGTGAATGATGCGAGCCTCTGCATGGCCTACCCGATGACGTTCCGAGGAACAACTCGGATGTGGTACTCGAGATTGGTCTTGGGCTCGATCAAGAGCTAGAACTAGTTCCCAGACCTATTCACTACACACTTCGCCACCAGCAAGAGGTGTCCTAAGTCCGCAACCTACTTGTTGAATGTCATTTGGTGCACCCAGGATGCGTCGTCAAACACCCGGGACACAAGTTTAATAATTTATATTTTTCCAATCCTCAAAACTAAATAAAGAACGTAGTTTAGTGGTGAGGAAGGGGTCGAATCCTTAGGGAAGCAAGGTTAAAAATTATTATTTTGTTCTAGACAAATAAGAAAAAGAAAACAAAATTGGGATTTGCAGAAAATAAGAAAATAAAATTTATTAAAGCTGAAATTTAATATTTAGAATTGAAAAAGACAAAAAATAAAATTCAGAAATTAAATAAAACTGAAATTAACAAGAAAATAAATAAAAATATGCTGAAATTCGGATCCAGTGGTGATAGCTTTCCGGGAAGACAAACTGTAAGGCGTTCCTCCTTCGTTCAACCCTCGAACCCCTCGAGACACCTTAGCCTTGAGCTGGGCAAATTCAAGTATGCAAAAGACAAAGAAAAACAGAAATTAAATCAAACCAAAATTGAAAATTGCAGAAATTAAATTGCTAGAAAAACTGAATAACAAAATGAAAGAAAATAAAACAAAATAAAAATGGTGGATCTGCTCCAGGGGCGGCACTTGTAGGTTGGACGAACTGCTTGCAGGAATCCCTCTTGACAAGAACTAGGCGTCCTCCTTCTTGTAACCCTTGAACCCCCCAAGAAGCCTTGGCCTTGTGAACTGGGCTAACCAACCCCTTCTCAAGGGCCCCTGGGGTCCTTTTTATAGAGAAGGGTGGACAAAACTGGGATTAGAGAGAAAGAGAGGGGCAACTAGGGGACTTATGTAGAAAATGGGCGCCCCTAGGGTTTAGGAATGGAGGGTTAGGATTAAACTAGCAAGATCCTACGACTAGAGTGAAAAGGAGAGGGCACCTATACGTATGGATGGCTGGAATTTAAGCTCCTAGGATTGAATGGTGGAGATTTGGGTGCCTAGAGCTGAAAGGTGGAGATTAAAAGGAGTGGTTGGTGCCTTAGGGTTAGGTTGCTAAAGAGATGGCACCCTAAAATGGAGGGTGGAGATTGCAAAGTGAAGATTTAAGGGTATGAGAGGTTGCTAAGGCTTGGATGGTAGAGATTAGATGTTAGGGAGGAGTGGAAGGTGAAGATTTAGTAGTTAGGGGCGGCTAGGGTTTGTTAGAGGTGAAAAGAATTAGTGGGGAGGTGCCCTAGGGTTTGCTAAGGAGAGGGGAGTATGCTAATACAGTAGGAGGGGCGCCTTTCTGGGTTTAGCAGGTAGGAGGCGCCCTCTTGTGCTCAGTTTTCACAGAAACACTCCCTCTCTCAATTGGATTCTCACTAGCTTCCCAAAATTTGCAGAAAACTTTGTAAAATTCTTAGTTTTTACCTAGAATTTGCACAAAGACCCTCATAGGTCACAACATTGAACTTAACCGGAAAAAGGGTATAGATTAGTCAATCTAAGGTCTAACATACCCCTAAATTGATGCCCTTAAGGCATCAAAATATAGAGTTATGACACCCCCAACTTAACCATTGCTAGTCCCTTACCAATGCAACCTTAAAATTACACTGAGTAAAGAGATCATTCTTATTGCAAGATCATCTATGAAAAAATTAGCCAAATATCCTGATTAAAGAATTCTCAAACTTTGTATAGATCAGTATTGGCTTTAAGGGGTAAAACCATCATGCTTTGTTTAAAACCATCATGCTTTGTTTAAGGTGGAAGGTCATTGCTAGTCCCTTACCAATGCAACCTCAAACTTTGTATAGATCAGTATTGGCTTTAAGGGATTAAAGAATTCTCAAACTTTGTATAGATCAGTATTCACACACATTTTTATTGCTACCTTCCACCTTTAACGCAAATATCGACACTTGACTTAGGTGAAGAGACCCGATTACTAAGTCTAGGGTGTCAATTGACCTTTTATTCTCCCTGTTTTCTTTTTTTCAAATTGTTCAGGGTAGTTCCACTGTCTCTAATGACTTAAAGATTTTTTGTCTGATTTATCAATCTTTCTCTTCTTATCTTTACAAGGGAAAACTTGGGAGTATTTTCAATTTCTAAATGACTTCGACAACATTCAAACAAGACCAATTTAACTATTGTCACTTGCTACCAATCTCTACAAAATTCAGTATTCTTTTATTAGTTTCCTCAACTTTTTCTTATCTTTACAAGGGCAAACTTGGGAGTATTTTCAATTTCTAAATGGCTTCGACAACATTCAAACAAGACCAATTTAACTATTGTCACTTGCTACCAATCTCTACAAAATTCAATATTCTTTTATTAGTTTCCTCAACTTTTTCTTATCTTTACAAGGGCAAACTTGGGAGTATTTTCAATTTCTAAATGGCTTCAACAACATTCAAACAAGACCAATTTAACTATTGTCACTTGCTACCAATCTCTACAAAATTCAATATTCTTTTATTAGTTTCCTCCACTTTTTCTGTTCGGGAATCTCTTTTAATGGAAAAAGTTTTAAATTTTTTAGTGAAATTTTAATTCTACATATTTAAAGGCTTAGCTTCTCAATTTTTTTTTTAAAAAAAAATTTCTCTCAATTTTTCAAAATTTTCTCTCTTTCCTTACTCCCGAACTTAAATGCCATTGTCTTCAATGGCATGACTAGAATGATGTAAAAGGGACTTGGGCCAAAGGGAACAATAAAGAGATAAGGATTCAATAGGGGTTCAGGATTTGCCAACTGAATTCTAAAACTTATTCAAAAGAAAAGATAAACTCTAACAAGACAACTAAGATAAAACTTTGTTGGGTTGCCTCCAATCAGCGCTAAGTTTAACGTCTTCAACCAAACACATTCACTCACTTCTCACATCTACACTTCCAAACTCGCTTTCTTCTTTACATAGACAGGGCTCAGATTGGGTTAAACAAAGGATAGACAGGGCATCTACAAGGTCGTCCACTACATCTACCTTGAACTCATCTTCCCCTAGGTTTGGAAACTTAGTGGCACTAAATACATTTAATCGGACTTTCTGCTCCCCAAATGAAATGTCCATTTCTCCCGATTTACAATTGATGTTTGCATTGGCAATTGCTAGAAATGGACATCCTAAGATTATCGGGTTATGGTTCAGTTCCTCGGTTGGGGTCATGTCTAGGACGATAAAATCCACTAGGAAGTAACAATCATCTACTTTGACAATGACGTCCTCAATAACACCTCGAGGAGTCTTGATTGACCAATCAACGAGTTGTAAAATTATCGGGGTAGGTTTTAACTCGTCGATCCTAAACCTTTCATAGATAATAGAAGGGAGCAGATTTACATTGCTCCCAGGATCCAATAGGGCCCGATTGAAAGTGATTCCAGAGATGACACAACTTATTAGAGGAGCATCGGGGTCTTTCATTTTCTAGGGGAGTTGGTTTAGGAATACCGTACTAACATCTGTCGAGAGCATCACTTTTTGTGGGGCCGATCGTGGCTCCCTCTTTTGAGTACACAACTCTTTCAAGAACTTGGCGTAGGCTGGGACATGTTGGATCGCATCGATGAGAGGGATGTTAATATAAACTTGCTTGAATAACTCTCTGATCTCCTCGTTGCAAGTCTCTTTCGTCTTTCGCAATGGCCAACCTGTGAGTGCGGTTGGAAAGGTAACTACAGGTCGGTTAACTATAGGTTTCTCGTCTAAATTTTTCTTTCCTTTTTCTTCCCCCCCAATTATGGTCTTCTTGCTCCTTTTCTTATTCACTAATGTTTTCAAATTTCCTTTTCTCATACAGGTCCTCTAAATTCCTCCCACTCCTTAAGTTCGTAATAGTCTTGGTATTTTCAAACTAAGGGTTCTTAGGAGGTGGTTGAATCTGCTATGGAGGAAAACCCAGTGGTTTATTTCTAAGATTCACAACTGGTTGACTTAGTAGTTGTCCTACTTCTCTCCTCGCATTAGCTTTGGCTAGTTGTCGTATTCAGCTCTCTAATCTAACGATGGATGCTACTGAGTTAGAATCAGCTGCATGAATTTGTCATCAACTGTACTGGTCTAAGGAGGTTGTGGGTAAACCTGATAAGGTTGGACTGGCTGGTTCCTAGGGTAAGTCTGCTGGAATTGGCTTTGCACTTGTGGCCTCCGAAATTGGTGGGCCATGGAGTCAGATGGATGGTACTGTTGGGACTGTGTGTTAGGTTGATGTGTCC
Organism: Nelumbo nucifera; assembly: GCF_055504915.1. Lineage (NCBI taxonomy): Eukaryota > Viridiplantae > Streptophyta > Magnoliopsida > Proteales > Nelumbonaceae > Nelumbo > Nelumbo nucifera. The sequence continues at coordinate 42,688,898 of NC_142656.1, read as the reverse complement.
TCCAAGAAAAGTTAAGGTGATTTCTCCACCCAAGGTTGTAAGTATTTGAAAATGGGTCATTATTAGGCCTCAAGAAACTCTGGGTTGTTTGAACCTGTTCTTGGATAAACGGTGGAAACTAGGCCACCATTGGACAATCATCAACTTGGTGGGCCAGACTGGCACAAATGGAAAAAACTTTAGGATAAGGTGTAGATGGGCCCGGTTGCTGGTTATAGGTGAAGAATTGATCAAGCTTTTGGGCTAGAAGATCTACCTTGTCCAATTTTCTAGAGATTGCATTCAGGTTCATTCTTGCCTCGGGCTCTATATTGTTCTTAACTTCATAGAGCCTCGCCCTCTTTGAGGGTCCCACCAACCTCTGATAGGAATATAATGATGCATTGTTGATGGAATTTTCACTTAATGTTTCGAAAAGAGCATATGCTTCATCCTCACTTTTACTCATAAATGCCCCCCCAAAGGATGCATCTACCATTTGCCTATATTGATCAGTCAAACCTTCATAGAAGGCTTGGACAATTTGCCACTTGGACAGGCCATGGTGTGGGCACTTTCTCAACAAATCTTTCATTCTCGCCCAAGACTCATGAATTTGTTCACCCAGTGTTTGGGTGAATCCAATGATGGCTCTTCTCATGGTGTTGGTTCATCCTATAGGGTAGAACTTTCTAAGGAATTCTTGTTGCATTTCTGCCCAAGTTCTAATAGGTCTCCCTATAGTTCCCAAGCAGTGCTTGGCCTTGTTTTTCAATGAGAAGGGGAAAAGAGTTAATCTAAGGGAATTGTCATTAAAGTTTTGGATCCTTACAATGGAAAAGATTTCCAGAAACTCATCTATGTGTTTGTATGGGTCCTCACTCAGGTTTCCGTAGAAAGAGGGGAGCATCTGGATTGTGCTTGATTTAATCTCATACTACAAGGCTTGGGTATCCGACAACTGTATGTAGGATGAAGGGTCATACTAGGTCGGAGTGAAATACTCCTTCAGCTTTTTGGGCTGTTCATCATCAATCCCGGCCATTTGGTTGCATTGCTAGTGATGGAGGTATCTCTTTATCTCAAGTATGGGTTCTACTATTTCTCTTCTCAGAGATCTCCTTCCCAACATACAACTCAGAAGTCCCTTTTTCTTCTTTTTTTGAAATTTGAAATTTAAATTTTGAATTTTAATTTTAAATTTAGATTTTGAAATTTAAATTCTGAAATTTAAACACAATTTTGAATTTTTAAATTATTGATTTTCTCTTTTTTTATTTGAAATCTGAAATTTAAATTCAAATTTAGATTTTGAAATTTAGATTCAAATTTAGATTTTGAAATTTAAATTCAAATTTGAATTTTTAAATTTAAAAAAAATGCAAGCATTTCACACACGGCCTTGGGGCTGACTTAAGGTTTCCTAAACTAGTGGTTCAACCAATATGAATCCTCTTAGGTTCACATGGAATTACACCACTTCCTTTGGTTAGCTAGGTAAGTGGTGGGGATGTGAGAGGCTCCCCTTGCTCTCGCAAGGACCTAATTAAGTAACCACAAAAACCCGCTTAGGCTTAGTCGGTTAACCTCTTTCCTTAGACACCAACCGCCGGTTATGGAACGTAAATACAAGCTTCCCTAAATTCAGTACACTTTTGAACCAAATGTGTGGAGCCTCCTAAAGGATCTTGCTATTCAAATTTTAAATTAAGGTTTAGGGTGAACCGTACGTGAAAGGGTGGTGGTTTTTGGGCCAAGAAAGGGTGATGAAATCCCCATCTTATCTTATTTAAATTAGATTGCCCTTAAATGGATTAACGGAAAAACACAATAAACAAAATAAATGCAACTAATTACAATGCATGAACAGTAATCTCTAATATGCAATTCAGCAATAAAATAAAAAAACAAATTAATTCAGAAAAGAGAGCAATTAAAAAAAATGAAAAACCCTAACACATTAACAACTAACAAGATGATTTCAGCAATTAAATAATCCTATATGATGCATGCTCTTGAACATATCAAACCCTAAACGTTGGAATGAAAATGCAAAAAAATTTAAAATATTATTTTTTTGAAATTCGAAACTTGAAATTTAAATTCAAAATTCAATTGTTGAAATTTAAACACAAACTCAAAATTTAGAATAATTTCCTAATTAACAATTAATTACTCAATTAAATAACTAATTAGATCTAAAGACGAAACAAAAGAAAAAAAATAATCCTAAAAAAAATATAGCCGAATCTATTAAGAAATAAAAATAAAAATAAATAACCAATGATTCGATAACACTAATCTACCAAGATAAATTCGAAAATAAAAAGAAAAATCAGAAATAAGTGAAAGAATGGTAGGATCCATTGTATGGACGCTAAAAGGGTTGCGGAATGGGTGGGCGAATTTCAAAAATTTCCTACCTTTCTTCCTACTGGGAATCGTATTCCCTGATTTTAGAATCAAAATTCAAGGATCCTACTTGAACCAAACCAAACCATATTATAACCAAAAGAGAAGGGAGGGGTTATACTTGATCCAGAGAAGCAGTATATCCCAACGTTGGTGTTCACGCCCAAAGAAGATTTCAAGATCAGCTCCCACTGAAGATGACACAGTGATGATGGAGCCGAACCAGCAGCGTTCATCCCACGAACCAGGTTTTTCTAAATGTGAGCACCACACAAACAATCAACAACCTTTTTTGATCTTCTCTAACTGAGAACTCGAACTGCCAGAAAAGGTGGTGGCGGCTACTAGAGGAGAATGCTAGAGAAGAAGGTGGAAAACTTCTATTTTCTTCACTAGAGTTATCTGAGATCCTATCTCAAGAATGCAGAGAGTGTTATGCTAAAACACCTAGGGTTCGAATTCAAATAATTTGAATTAGGGTTTCCTCCTCTTTCTTTTAGATTAAGAAACCTCCTAATCATATTAGGAGTTGCCCTTATCCAAATCTGTATTTGGATTAGGACTCCTCTTAATCCTATCTGTAGATTAGATCAGCATTTGGGCTTAACCTAATCACAGATCCGCCCCTTTAAGTGACTGATCAAATCAGCCCAGATTGAAATGAGCTTTAGGCCCAATATGTATTAAGTGCTCAATAATCTTCCAAACTGCTGCCCAGTTGAGCTTCTTTGTATGGCGTGGGACCCAAGCATTGATCTACACATCAGCCACATGGGTTCGGCCCAGCCTTTATTACAAGGACTAGCCGAATTCACTGGAAAGCCCAGTGAACCCCCTGAGCCCATCACATGGACCCTATGGGCCCAACACTTACACTAAGTGGTCCCTAGGCCAAGTCATCTTATAAAAACCCAAGGACTGTGGGCAGATGCAAGATTAGCCCATCAGGTATTATCCCAAAATGCCTTACACTTAACCTCTCAGTCCATAATGATCAAGCACTGCCCGACAAGAGAGAACCTCTCCCTCGACTGCAAGGAACAGTGCAGCACTCTCTACTCACATGGATCCCAGGAATTAAAACCATTTGCAAACATTTTGAAGCCATATATAAGTATATATCATATATATAAATTTTTCAAAACAAAATTCCAACGATTGAAATCAACTGTCGGCAGTTTGGTTTCCATCAGAGAGAGTGCATCCCCGATCATTACCTTTATCCGACAAAGGGGCTGATCCCGTCACTATGATCACCCACTCAGATGAATTCTCAGACTGTCCCAACATACCCAGGTTTTGACCCTTGCTAAGGATCTCACTGATTGGCATATCAAAGACATCCCAATCCGACACCCAGTGCAGTACCATAATCGGGTCTAGGGGTTAGGTGTAACATTCCAGTTTTGCCCATCAATCTCCAAGGTCCAGGGCAACACTGGAAATCTGGTCTAGTTCAAGGGTTCAAGTAATCCTACACTACGTGTGCCTTGGGTCTCACCCTAGTGGTTAAGACAAGCCACCCCAACATTTGGCAGCACATCAGTGTCAGCCTTGGTAGGATAAATCTCCCCAGACTTATTCAATGGCAGTGAACATTTAAAACTAACACAAGTCTCAATAAGTGTCCAGTTTTAGGGTCTTACACAGAAGCATACCACACAACATGAATCAAACATGTACTTTATTTATTAACACTAAATATCAAAAGTACATCAAAACTGATTGGAGGTAAGGGCATACAAAACTGTCTAACAACTCCCACTTGCAATTAGGATCAATCTGGTACAAGCCGGAGTCCCATACTTTCCACGTATTTCTCAAACACTTTCTATGTGAGTGGCTTAGTTAATGGGTCTGCCACATTATCCGCTAATGCTACCTTTTGAATCAGGACATCCCCTCTACCAACGATCTCCCGCAGTACATGGTACTTCCTCTCGATGTGCTTTGACTTTGAGTGGGCACGAGGCTCTTTAGCATGGGCGATTGCTCCATTGTTGTCACACAACAATGGGATGGGTGATGTGTTGGACGGAACCACTCCTAATTCGTGAACAAACTTCTTCATCCACACGGCTTCCTTGGCAGCTTCTCTTGTAGCAATGTACTCGACTTCGGTTGTGGAGTCTGTCGTAGATCCCTATTTGCTGCTTTTCTAGCAAACAGCACACGATCCCATCGTGAAATCATACCCAGATGTAGACTTTCTATCATCTGGATCCGACTGGAAATCGGCATTAGTATACCCCAGAATTTGTAGTGAACTACCATCGAATACCAAACAAAACTCTTTTGTCCTCTGAAGGTATTTGAGTATGTTCTTCACAGCAGTCTAATGCTCCTGCCCTGGGTTGGCCTAGAATCTGCTTACCACACTCACCGCCTGAGCAATGTCAGGGCGAGTGCACAGCATGTCATACATGATGCTCCCCACGACTGAGGCATAGGGAACGTCTTTCATGCCCTCAATCTCCTTAGAAGTCTTGCGAGACATCTTCTTGGAGAGAGTGACTCCGTGCCTGAAAGGAACATTTTTTTTCTTGGAGTTCTCCATGCTGTACCTTTTGACTATTTTGTCAATGTAAGCAACCTGGGATAATCCAATTATCCGCTTCGATCTATCTCTATAGAGTCGAAGACTCAGTATATAGGAGGCTTCTCCAAGATCTTTCATGGAGAATTGCTGTGAAAGCCATACCTTGACCAAAGACAACATTCCTACATCATTCCCAATGAGTAGGATATCGTCCACATACAACACCAAAAAGGTGACCTTATCCCCACTGGACTTCCTGTAAACACAGGGCTTATCCGGATTCTGCTTGATGTCAAACGATTTGACGACAGAGTCAAAACGAATGTTCCAACTCCTAGAAGCCTGCTTAAGTCCATATATGGATCTATTAAGTTTACACACCATGTGTTCCTGACCAGCAGCAATGAAGCCTTGCGGCTACTGCATGTAGATATCTTCACTAAGATCTCCATTCAGGAACGCGGTTTTGACATCCATTTGCCAAATCTCGTAGTCATGGTATGCTGCTACAGCTACAAGGATCCTAATGGATTTAAGCATGGCCACGGGCGAAAAGGTTTCCTCATAGTCGATGCCTTCTTTCTGAGTATACCCTTTCGCCACCAAACAATCTTTGTAGGTCTCAATCTTGCCATATGGGCCCTTCTTCTTCCTATAGATCCATTTAAAACCAATTGCTTTTACCCCGGAGGGCGGATCTACTAGAGTCCAGACTCCATTGGCCTCCATCGAGTCCATCTCAACTCTCATGAACTCCACCCACTTCTGGGATTCTATGTCCAACATAGCTTCCGCGTAAGTCACGGGATCCTCCTCACTATTCAAGGCTTCCACCAGGTAACTATCTTGGTCATAACTGTAATGGACTGGTGGCTTGGATACCTGGGTGGATTTTCTAGGATGGTCACTACCTGAAACTTGTGGGACATCTCCCACTGCTCCTGAGCTCTCCTCATCAAGAACTATTTCCTGACGAAGGGTGTCCAAGATGTAATCAGTCTCTAAGAACTGGGCATTTCGGCTGTAGAACACTTTTTGCTCACCTGGGTCATAGAAAAGATAGCCCACCGAATCCTTTGGGTAGCCTACAAATAGGCAACATCTAGTCTTGGATTCCAACTTGTCCGCACTCGTTCTTTTAACGTGCGCAAGACAACCCCAAATCTTCAAGTGTCTGACACTTGGTTTCTTTCCGGTCCAAAGTTCGTATGGAGTTTTTGGAACCGATTTGGTTAGAACCCGATTCGGCACGTAGATAGCAGTCTCTAATGCATATCCCCAAAAGGATGTGGGTAATTTCGAGCGTGTGAGAAGTGACAAGACCATGTCTTATTCCTCCTCTCTGAAACACCGTTAAGCTGCGGTGTTGTAGGAGGAGCCAACTGTGATATTATCCCATTGGCCTTCAAGTAGTCCCTGAATTCGTCAGAGAGATACTCGCCACCTCGATCCGATTGAAGGGCTTTAATTTCTCTCCCTAACTGTTTCTCGACTTCTTGTCTGAACTCCTTGAACTTTTCAAAGGATTAGGACTTCTGTCTCATCAGGTACACGTAACCATATCATGAGTAATCATCGGTGAAGGTGATGAAATACACGTGTTGGTTATGAGTCCTAACACTCAGGGGACCACATACATCAGTATGTATAAGGTCACGTGTGCCTGTACATCTTTCAGGCTTACCGTTAAATGGCCATTTTGTCATCTTGCCTCAGAGGCAAGGCTCACAAGTGGGAAGATCTTCTACGGTTAGAAAATCCAAAGTACCATCCTTTACCAGTCTTGTGATTCGGTCAATACCGATATGGCCAAGTCGGTAATGCCACAGGCACGTGGGACTAACTATATCACGAGTCCTTTTCTTAGGGATTTCGACCGACATAGTTTCGGTAAAGTTAGCTTCTAGAGAAGGATGTAGAACATAGAGATCGTTCTCCAGTTCCCCGCACTCCGCCTTCTGCTTTGAACCCCTACAGTGAATTACATGCATGAGTTGAAGCCCCAGAGTCAACACACCAGGACACATAAGTGACTAACAAATTAGTCTCAATGACACAAGTTTCGAAAGTACCTTTCTTAGATTCTAGGTAGGCAGGACAGTTCCTTTTCCAGGGGCCGACGTGCTTGCAGAATTGACAGGCATCAGATGCCTTGTCTTTCTTTTGTTTCTTAGACTTAGTGGCCTTTTTCTGGGGTTTCCTCTTTGCCCTCCTCTTCTTGCCAGATTTGCCAACTTCAACAAGCATGGCTATCGGCTTATCCTTTCTGATCAGTTCTTTGGCTTGTTGCAACATATTACTGAGCTCTTGAACGCTGACATTCAGCTTGTTCATATTGTAGTTCATTATGAACGGATTGAAGGACGGAGTCAAGGAGTTAAGAATGGCGTCTATCTGTGTGACCAGATCTAGCCCGGACCCAAGGGCCTCCAGCTCGTTAATGTAACCCATCATCCGAAGGCAATGGTCATGAACTTGCTTCCCCTTGGTCATCTCCGCGGTCATGAACTACTTTAGGACCTTTTGGCGAGTACAACGGTTCTGCTCCTCGTACATAGTCTTTAGACTATCCAATATGTCTTTGGCAAGTTCGATCTGATCGTACTTCCTCTGTATTGGATTATCCAAAGAGGCTATGATATAGCAGCGGGCTAAGGAGTTTTTCTCCTCCCATTCTTGGTATTCCCTCCTACGGGCTTCTGAAGCCCTGTCTCCCGGACGATCTGGTGCAGGATTCTTTGCCACTTTATCTAGTTTCTCTGAAATCAGGACCAGCATAAGGTTTCTGTACCAGTCAGCATAGTTTGGGCCCTTAAGTTTGTTGTCGTCAAGCAACTTAGCAAATTATCTGTTTGCCATTTTATGATAAAACAACAAAACGTTAGTCCACAACCTTAGTTTGATTCATGTTACCAACATAGATATGGCTTTTAATCTATGTTCCATTTCCATTTGTTCATCTCTGAAATTTTCCCTCCTATCTCAATGACAGAGATGGCGAAATGTCTCTGGAAATGTGGGAATCACATAGGGTGCGTGGAGCCAATAGTTTCAGTTGCATAACTCCACCACCTTTCTGTGACAGATCATATCCACTCATCATATGAGTTTCCCTTTGGCCTCTATCAGACAAGGTTTAGAGTCATTTTGAGGTAAACCTTTCTGTCCAATGAGTGCTCACCCATCATATTCAGGTTACACCAAGGTACCGTGAGAGAGTTCCCATTTTCTGGTGAAGCCCCTCCCACATCGGTCTATGACGCCCCTATCATCTTATGAAACACTCTCACAGATCCAACAGCAAATGGATAACCCAATTTTATGGTGTGTTTCCTCATTACTAAAGGACCCATCATCGTGCTAATGACGGAAGGCCTTTGGAGAGTCCATCATATGGATCTCCCTATCACGTTCACTCATATTTTCTGGAGGGAACAAAACTACGCCCTAGTTAATCTAGGTCAAACCAAAGTGGCTCCCACTGACTTTCATAAAGTCAGATTTATGGTGGCCCAATTTGGCTAGGGTTTTTGCACGTGTCCCTTTTCAGGGTTGTGGAGCCCACCTTGACAGGAAGGGGTCATCCAATGACCGTAAGGGACACCAAGGCAATGATGTGCATTCAGCCATGGTGTGCGCAAGAGCCACTAACGAATCATCATGGGCCAACTGCTTATGGCCCACAGTCCCAGCACATCAAACATCCACACATCACATGATATGGAAGAATTGATCCAATCAATTACTCCTTGTAAAGCCCATTAAACAGTCTATTTAAAAACCACAACATTAACAAGTAACATCATCTAGGTATATGGATTGAATTGCAGTTAGCAGTTCGGCCGATATAGATTTCATGTAAACTAGGCTTTTGCAGTTTTAACCCCTTAAAACTGGGCTTTACAGGTTGGGCCGAATTGGTTCTTCCAATTAAAAATTGATTTCAGACTTGAAAGTGGGAAAAACAGGGCTGAGAACAGCCCCTTTCGAACCCTAGAAACAATTCAAGAAAGATCTGAAATGGCCCAAAAACCAAAAACCAATCTTTAATTCAAGAAACAATTCAAGAAAGATCTGAAATTAATATTCTGATTTTAGACAAACACAAATCAGTTATGGACTGTTCGCACCACCAGCAAAACAGATGTGAGTAACCAAGGTTGCAGTTTCACAAACTGCAAAACACAGAGTGCGAAGTCATCATCTGCAAAACGCAGAAGGTGATATCACGATCTGCAAATCTCCAGCGCTACCGCCTTCTCTAATCAAGAAAATAAAAAATAGAAATCCTATTTCTATTAAATAATTACATTCTTGATTGAATCCTATACATTCAGTCTAGAAAAAAAAAATATTTTGCAGACTAAATAGAATAGAAACTGCAAATAAAGATTGCGCAGACAATCTGCGCCAATTCTGCACTTCGATCTCCAAGTGCGAACAGTCCATTAAATCAAGAAATAAAATAAGAACAGTTCTAAAAAAATTCAGATTTAACGAAAATTAATTTCAGATCAATCGCCCATACAAGAAACAATTTCTTGAAACAAAACTGCAATATGCGCAATACCCAGATAGAACAGCTTCTACCGAATTGCGCAGGTTCAGATCTGATCTTTTGGTTCAAGATTCGAACCTGTGGCTCTGATACCACTGAAAGAATAGTAGGATCCATCGTATGGACGCCAAAAGGGTTGCGGAATGGGTGGGTGAATTTAAAAAAAATCCTACCTTTCTTCCAACTAGGAATCGTATTCCCAGATTTTAGAATAAAAATTCAAAGATCCTACTTGAACCAAACCAAACCAGCTTTGAACTAAAAGAGAAGGGAGGGATTATACCTGATCCAGAGAAGCAATATCTCCCAACGTTGGTGTTCACACCCAAAGAAGATCCCAAGATCAGATCCCACTGAAGATGACACAGTGATCATGGAGTCGAACCAGCAGTGTTCATCCCACGAACCAGGTTCTTCTGATTTACTCGATGGAAAACTGTGAGTACCACACAAACAATCAAGAACCTTTCTTGATCTTCTCTAACTGAGAACTCGAACTACAAGAAAAGGTGGTGGCGGCTGCTGGAAGAGAATGCTAGAGAAGAAGGTCACGAACTGCTATTTTCTTCTCTAGGGTTATCTGAGATCCTATCTCAAGAATGCAGAGAGTGTTCTCCTAAAACACCTAGGCTTTGAATTCAAGTAATTCAAATTAGGGTTTCCTCATCTTTCTTTGTGATTAAGAAACCTCCTAATCATATTAGGAGTTGCCCTTATCCAAATCTGTATTTGGATTAGGACTCCTCTTAATCCTATATGTAGACTAGGTCAGCTTTTGGGCTTAACCTAATCTCAGATCCGCCCCTTTAAGTGACTGATCAAATCAGTCCAGATTGAAATGGGCTTTAGGCCCAATATGTATTAAGTGCTCAATAGTCTTCCAAACTGCTGCCCAGTTGGGCTTTTTTGTATGGCGTGGGACCCAAGCATTGATCTACACATCAGCCACATGGGTTCGTTCCAGCCTCTGTTACAAGGCCTAGCCGAATTCACTAGAAAGCCCAGTGAACCCCCTGAGCCCATCACATGGACCCTATGGGCCCAACACTTACACTAAGTGGTCCTTGGGCCAAGTCATCTTATAAAAACACAGGGACTGTGGGCAGATGCAAGCTTAGCCCATCAGGTATTATCCCAAATGGCCTTACACTTAACCTCTCAGACCATAATGATCAAGCATTGCCCGACAAGAGAGAACCTCTCCCTCGACTACAAGGAACGGTGTTGCACTCTCTACTCACCTGGATCCTGGGAATTAAAACCATTTGCAAACATTTTGAAGTCATATATAAGTATATATCATATATATAAATTTTGCAAAACAAAATTCCAACGATTGAAATCAACTACCGGCAGTTTGGTTTCCATCAGAGAGAGTGCATCACCGATCATTACCTTTGTCCGACAAAGGGGCTGATCCTGTCACTATGATCACCCACTCAGATGAATTCTCAGACTGTCCCAACATACCCAGGTTTTTACCCCCGCTAAGGATCTCATTGATTGGCATATCAAAGACATCCCAATCCGAAACCCAATGCAGTACCATAATCGGGTCTAGGGGTTAGGTGTAACATTCCAGTTTTTCCCACCATCTCCAAGGTCCAGGGCAATACTGGAAATCTGGTCCGATTCAAGGGTTCAAGTAATCTTACACTGCGTGTGCCTTGGGTCTCACCCTGGTGGCTGAGACAAGCCACCCCAACATTTGGCAGCACATCAGTGTCAGCCTTGACAGGATAAATCTCCCCAGACTTATCCAATGGCTGTGAACATTTAAAACTAACACAAGTCTCATTAAGTGTCCACTTTTAGGGTCTTACATAGAAGCATACCACACAACATGAATCAAACATGTACTTTATTTATTTACACTAAATATCAAAAGTACATCAAAACTGATTAGAGCTAAGGGCATAGAAAACGGTCTAACAATAAGTTGAGACGACCACACCTGAATCGCTACCCAATATTTTTCTTTTTTTTTTTGTGCGTAGTTCGGTAATGTTCCGACACCCTGCCTTCGACTGCTACGTCTTGCAAAAACAAAGAAGAATTATGAGAGTTTTATTTCTAAAGATCAGAAAACTAACGAAATAAAAAAAAATAATGTAAATGGATCCGAAACAAAGAAATAAAAATTTTCAATCCGTTGCTTCCCCGTCAACGGCGCCAAAACCTTGGTGTGCCCAGGATGCATCGTCAAACACCCGGGACACCAATTTAATAATTTATATTTTTCCAATCCTCCAAACTAAATAAAGAATGTAGTTTAGTTGTGAGGAAGGGGTCGAACCCTCAAGGAAGCAAGGTTAAAAATTACTATTTTGTTCTGGAAAAATAAGGAAAAGAAAACAGATTTGGGATTTTTAGAAAATAAGAAAATAAAATTTATTAAAGCTGAAATTTACTATTTAGAATTGAAAAAGACTAGGAATTAAATTCAGAAATTAAATAAAACTGAAATTGACAAGAAAATAAATAAAAAAATATGCTGAAATTCGGATCCAGTGATAGTAGCTTTCCGGGAAGCCAAACTGTAAGTTGTTCCTCCTCCATTCAGCCCTCGAACCCCTCGAGACACCTTACCCTTGAACTGGGCGAATTCAGATCTGCAAAAGACAAAGAAAAATAGAAATTAAATCAAACCAAAATAAAAATTTTAGAAATTAAATTGCTAGAAAAATTGAATAACAAAAAGAAAGAAAATAAAACAAAATAAAAATGGTGGATCAGCTCCAATGGCGATAGTTGTGGGTTGGACAAACTGCTTGCAGGAACCCTTCTTGAAAAAAACTGGGCGTCCCCCTTCTTGTAACCCTTGAACCCCTTAAGAAGCCTTGGCCTTTTGAATGAGGCTAACCATCCCCTTCTCAAGGGCCCCTGGGGTCCTTTTTATAGAGAAGGGTGGACAAAATTGGAATTAAGGAGAAAGAGAGGGGTGGCTAGTGGGTTTATGAAGAAAATGGACACCCCTAGGGTTTAGGAATGCAAGGTTAGGATTAAACTAGAGGGATCCTACGAATAGAGTGAAAAGGAGAGGGCACCTGTAAGTATGGAGGGCTAGGATTTAGGCTCCTAGGATTGAATGGTCGAGATTTGGGCGCCTAGGGCTGAAAGGTGGAGATTAAAAGGAGTGGGTGGCACCCTAGGGTTAGAATGCTAAAGAGATGGTGCCCTAGAATGGAGGGTGGAGATTGCAAGGTGAAAATTTAAGGGTATGAAAAGTTGTTAAGGCTTGGATGGTTGAGATTAGATGTTAGGGAGGAGTAGAAAGTGAAGATTTAGCAGTTAGGGGCGGCTAGGGTGTGTTAGAGGTGAAAAGAATGAGTGGGGCAATGCCCTAGGGTTTTTTAAGGAGAGGGTAGTATGCTAATACGGTAGAAGGGTCGCCTTTCTGGGTTTAGCAGATAGGAGGCGCCCTCCTGTGCTAAGTTTTTCAGAGAAACACCCCTCTCTCAGTTGGAATTCTCACCTGTTTCCCAAAATCTGTAGAAAACTCTGTAAATTTCCCAATTTTTACCTATAATTTGCATAGGGACCCTCAGAGGTCACAACATTGAACCCTCCAACCTCTATGGTGGAATTCCTCACCCAAGCTGACAAGTTTACTAAGGCAGAGGAGGCACTGGGATCCCGGTTAGAGCTGTTTGGGAAGAGAAAGCGAGCAGAAGAAGAGGCGGGGATCTACAAACAACAGAAAAAGAGCAAGTCGCCAAAGAGAAGTCGGTCCTCCTACAGTAGGCAAAGTAGATTGCCACAAAGGAGCAGGTCCCCACATCGGAGTTCTAGGTAAAGCCGATGATCTAGAACTCCATTAGTCCAAAGTTGTAACTACACCGATGCAAAAAGGGACGAGATCCTGATGCAAATCAAGACAACCAAGTACGTGAGATGGTCACCAAGGATGAGAGGCGACCTGCCAACCGCAACCCTAACAAATATTGTCACTTTCACCGTAACATTGGCCACGACCCCGAGAGCTGCAGAAATTTGAAGGACAAGATCGAGGAGCTGATCCATCGGGGCTACCTGAAGAAGTTCATAAAGCACGGCAAAAGAATCTGATCTACCAACCATCCCAGGGAAGCACCAGAGGCGAGCAGGCGTCAAGATCGTGATCAGCCACCTTGGGATCCACCACCAAAGAGGCCAATTCGCAGGGTGATTAACATGATCACCGGTGGATCAATAGTGGCAAGTTACGACACAACAACGGGAAAGAACTCAGTTCGAGAGCTAGAGCATGAGGACGAGAACCCACTGAAGCGCCTTCGTGTGAAGAAGGTCATCTACTTCACCAAGGATGACACTCATGGAACTTAGCATCTTCACAATGACACCCTCGTCGTCAAGATGGTGATCAATGACTTCGAGGTAAAGCAGATTCTGGTAAACTCTGGGAGCTCGACCGACATCATTTTCTTAGAGGCTTCGTGAAGATGCAGCTGAAGCGGAAAGATTTGTAGCCAGCGGATATTTCACTTCTTGTCGGCTTCAGCGGAGATGTGGTAAAGCCCCTAGGCCAGATCAAGGTACCAGTTGCTACGGATCAAAGCCCAACATAGTCCAGTTTGAGCACACCTTCCTGGTGGTTGTCATCCCATCCCCATACAACGCAACTTTAGGTCGACCCGTCTTGCATGCACTCCGTGCGGTAGTGTCGGCCTACTACCTCTCGAGGAAGTTCCTGACGAGGTATGGAGTGGGGGTTGTATGGGGCGACCAATTGGAGTCACGAAAGTGCTACATCACAACACTAAAGGGCAAAGGGAAGCTAGCGGATGACATCAAGCTGGAGCCACCCCCCGAGAACACAAATGAGAAAGCTCGACCTATGGAGGACACCGTCCTGGTCCTAGTCTCTGATATCGAGCCCGAAAAGACGGTCCAGATCGGAGCTCTCCTAACAGATCCACTTCGGTTGCAACTGGTAAGTTTTTTACTTACAAATTTAGATTTTTTTGCAAGGTTGGCAGTAGAGATGCCCGACATAGACTCATATGTGATTACTCAAAAACTTAATGTGGAACCTTTAGTCAAGCCAATCAGGAAAAGGAAAAGGAACCTCACCCTAGAAAGGTGGAGGGTAGTAGATGAAGAGATTGGGAAGCTCCTGGCAGCAAACTTCATTAGAGAGGTCCAGTACCCAAGCCGGGTGGCCAACCCAATGCTCGTGAAAAAGGCCAATGGCGAGTGGTGCATGTGCATCGACTACACCAACCTCAATAGAGCTTGCCCAAAGGATAGTTTCCCACTCCCTAGAATAGACCGCCTGGTAGACGCAACCTCAGGGCACAAGTTGTTGAGCTTCATGGATGCTTACTCTGGCTACAATCAGATCTGGATGGAATTAGATGACCAGGAGAAAATGGCCTTTGTAATCGAGCTAGGGCTATACTTTTATAAAGTTATGCCCTTTTTACTGAAAAACGCAGGAGCAACTTTCCAGCGGCTTGTAAACAAAGTTTTTGCTCCATTAGTTGGCAATAAAATTGAATGTTATGTTGATGACATGGTCGTGAAGACCAAGTTTTTGAAATCTCTTGTGGATGATTTAAATGTTGTTTTTCAAATTTTAAGAAAATTTAACATGAAGCTCAACCCGAACAAGTGTGTCTACGGGGTCACGTCGGGCAAATTTCTTGGCAACGTAGTGCACTGACATGCCATCGAAGACAACCTAGACAAGATCCATGCAATCCAAGACATGAGACCACCTAGGTCAATCAAAGAAGTGCAAAAGTTAACAAGCCATATCATTGCCCTAAATCGATTTATGTCTAAGTCGGCTGGGTGGTGCTTACCATTTTTTAAGGCAATTAAAAAGAATGAAGACTTCGAGTGGACCGAGGAGTGCCAGCTCACATTCAACAAGCTTAAAAGGTACCTAAGTTTCACCTACTATGTTAACCAAACCTAAACCCGAAGATGAGCTAAAACTCTACCTCTCTATGAGTGATGAGGTAGTGAGCTCATCGGTACTAATCAAAGAAGTAGACAAGGTGCGGCGACCTATCTACTACATAAGTAAGGTTTTGCATGCAATTGAGACCAGGTACCTCAACATAGAGAAGTTGGCATTTGCCTTAGTCTTGGCAGCTCAAAAACTACGTCCATACTTCCAAGCCCATACCATTATAGTCCTAATTGATCGACCTCTAAGGCACATTCTTCAAAAGCTTGAGGTCTTGGGAAGGTTGACAAAGTGGACAATCGAGCTGAGTGAGTACGACATATGATTCAAGTCGCACCCAGTAATCAAGGCGTAGGTCCTGGTAGATTTTGTGGTCGAGTGTACGTTCAGTACGCCAACCCCTGGAGTGGCTGAGCCAATTGGTACGTCAGAGGCGTCAACTAGTGCAGCTCGTCCAAGCCAGGGAAGTCCCAACTTGGGATGAGGAGCCCCGAATCCTCCACGTCGATTGCTTGTCTAACTAGCATGGAAGCGATGCTAGGCTTTACGGGCCTAGCGAGGTAAAGTTGGAGTATGCTCTCTAGTTTGGATTTGAGGCCTTGAATAATGAAGCAGAGTACGAGGCGTTGATAATTGGGATGACTCTGGTGAAGTAGGTCGGTGCAAAGCACGTCATGGTGTGTAGTGGCTCTCAGCTAGTCGTAAACTAGGTGAATGGGCAGCACGAGCCCGCCATGTCAACCTATTTGGCCAAGGTGAGAGAGCTCCTGCCTGACTTCCACTCCTGGTATATCCAACAAATACCGAGGATAGAAAACACAGAGGACGATGTGCTTTCAAAGTTGGCAACTGCAACTGACGTCGCAAGGAAGTCAGTCTACGTTGATGACCTGCCACAATCTAGCATTGAGAGGGTGGCAAAAGAGGTTTTTCCTGTGTTGGTAGCATAACCGAGTTGGATGGATCCGTTCATCGATTATTTACTCCATAGGTCCCTACCAGCGGATTGCAAGAGTAGTTGTACAAGAAATCCTTCATGCTCCCCTACCTGCACTGCTTGTGACTTTCAGAGGCAAGCCAGGTGCTACATGAGATCCACGAAGGTCTCTGTGGAGGACATCTAGGGGCAGGGCGCTAAGGCAAAGCTACTATTGGCCTACAATGAAGGCGGACACACTCGAGCTCGTGTAGAAGTATGACAACCACCAGCCTACCGCCGACCTCACGTACCTAACCAGCTTGTGGCCTTTCACCCAATAGGGGATAGACATCCTCGGTCCTTTCCCACCGGCGACCGAGTAGAGAAGGTTCTTGGTCGTGGCAATTGACTACTTCACAAAGTGGGTGGAAGCCGAGTCACTAGTGACAATCACAACCCGAAATGTACAGAACTTTTTCTAGAGGAACATAGTGTGTAGATTCGGACTCCCGAAGGTGCTAATAACTGACAACAGGAAGCAGTTCGAGGATATTAAGTTCCAAAATTGGTGTAACGAGATGGGGATCCAGAAAAACTTCACTTCAGTAGCTCATCCATAGGCAAATAGACAGGCCAAGGTGGCGAACAGGGTGATCCTCCCCAGACTCAAAGCTCGAACCTCCCAAGCTATGGGTTTGTAGGTAAATGAGCTGCCTAGCGTCCCTTGGGCCTATTGAACTACAATCAAAAAGACGATCGGAGAGACCCCATTCAACCTGATGTACGGTACAGAGGCCATCATCCCTGTTGAGATCAAAGTACCAACCTTGTAGTTGGAAGCGTACGACAACGAGTTAAGAACCAACCTCGACCTGGTGGAAGAAGTGCACGACTTGGCATATATCCGTATAACGGCCTACCAGCAACGAGTTGCTCAGTACTATAATGTCCGAGTCAAGAGATGCCACTTCTGAGTTGGTGACCTTGTACTTGGGAAGGTTATGGTATCAGAGCCCGGTGTATGTAAGTTGGGCCCGAACTGGGAAGGTCCCTACAGAATACGATGGGTGATTGATGAATGGATGTACGAACTCGAGATGTTGGAAGGGAGGCAAGTACCCCGTGCCTGGAATATGGACAACTTAAGGAAGTATTACTTATGAGCCCGTGAATTAAGCGTCTGCAACTTCAACCAGATGATCAAAATTCTCACTAAGTATGGAACACCACCCGCTTCAGCGACCCGATTGACCCACCCTGCATAGAGCACATGTTGGCCAAATTACACTTCAAATGGGATGCCAAGTCACTTTATGCCTAAAGCCCCCTTGTGCTGATCTGGTAATGACCTCGACATTTCAATAAAGCCTAGCCGCTTTGGCATATAGACAGTTCGGGAATATCTCATATTATGCCAGTAGGCACATAGACAGTTCATGTTATATCCCATACTATGCCTAGTTGCCTCTACACACAAGTACCTTGGGTTCATTCCATACTATGCCTAGTCACTTCGGGAGTAAGGCACCTCGGGATAAACCTACACTTAGATTTTTAAAGTTTTAAGTTTTAGAAAAGTATTAAGAAGTGATGAATACGAGGTGTGCAGAAAATAAACTTCCATTCATTGAAGCTTGGAAAAAGTTACGTTGTTATCATCAAAAACAAAAAGAGAAAAAGAAGGAAAAGTTCTTTAAACTGAGATTGGAGGCTCGACATAGTACACGTATATACGGGGGGTCCAAGAAAAGAGGCAAAGTTTCAGACATCCCGAGGCTCCTCGTCCCTATCTCCGGTAGCAGCGGTAGTGCCCTCCCCAACGGCTTCCTCCTCAATGGTCTGCTACATCAGCTTCCTCCTCAGCATCCTCATCGGACTTGTCCTCCTCCTCCTCGGAATCTGGCTCCAAATCGACCTAGTCAGACATTTCCTTGGTGCAAGCTGAAGACTTGATAAGTGCGGGATCGAGCTTGGGGTACACTGACATCACCAGCATCCGACAAAGTTTAAAGCCCTAGCAGAAGGCAATGGTGCCAAAGTCATGTTTCTCCTATAGCCAGCTCGACGAAACCTTGAACTCCTCCACATCTTGAACCTTGGCGACAAGAAGTTGTACTTCGCATTCAGCAAAGCGAGCCTCCTTTTCACGAAGATCATTTTCGAGCCTTGCACACTGAAGCTCCAGTTCCCCGACGTGGTTATTCTCAGTTGTCAAATCATTTTTCATCTTGTCAATGAAACCGACAACTCACTCCACTCGGAATTGATATTCTTGTGACGTTGCCTTGGCATTTTCAGCTATAACCAGATGTCGCTTGAACTGCTTGACAAGAGAACGAACTACGGAGTTCGTCTGCAAAAAAAGAAGAAACAAGCTAAGTGTAAAGAAGCAATTCAGGAGCAACACATTAAAGAATTTAGAAGATTAAAAGCATAAGGCAACGCATGGCTTTGGCACTAAGCTCGCTAGACCACATCTTAGACATGGTTCCTACCTCCTTGGGAAAGATGGTCTCCTTGCTCTTGATGAGGGCGGTCCAAAAGTCCATGATAGTTTGCCTCTCCTCGGGAGCCTCCCTAGCAGAGCTGGCCCCAGGTTGCAGAGGACAAGCCTCAGGAGACTGGGCCACCTCGAACTAGAGCAAAGATCTCTCTTTGTAGACCTCCTCGACCAGGTCGACAACCGGGACCTCCTCGACTACGGATGGTGCAACGAGCTCAGAAATGGATGTCTTCACTTGTAGCCCAAGAGTTAGACAAGTCAACATGAAGAAAAGAAATTGAATACTTGAACCCAAGATGACAACCTACTGGGAGAACTCAGCCCGGCTTGAATTAGCTTCTCTTTGGCCAAAAAATCGTCCAACTACAGATCGTGTTCTACCAGGTCTCGCACCCTGGCCTGCATTTGCTCACTCAACTCTTCCCTAACATCTTTGATTCCTTTTCTCTAGTGTGTCGAGAAAGGCCATCTAGTAGCTAGGGTGGCAAAGAAATATTTGCTTTTCCAGTTCGTGACTTTAGAGGAAAGCCCATGAAGAAGTTTGTATCTGAGCCGATAAGACAGGTAATAACTAAACTTGTCTGAGGTGTTGGTAGGGTTTTGTTTGATTGACAAAGGGCAGTGAAGGTTTTCATGTCAAGGGGAAGGTCGAGGTGGAAGAAAAGTGAAATCGGACTGACTAGGGTACGAATAGAGTTCGGATGCAGTTGACTAAGGGTGATATTATAAATGTTCAGGACCTCGGGAATGAAGGAGTGAAGCGGGAAGTGGAGACCAGCCTCTAGGACCTCTTCAAAAATTGCAACCTCGCCCTCCTCATTCTCCCAAGGAAACACCACAAATGGAATGGAATAACTAAAAGGGTCTAGAATTCTGAACCAAGATGTCAGACCATAGACATCGTCGACAATCAGCTGGGTGGGACCAAAGTGGTCCAACAATCTGGGCCTAGGAGCCCGACGAAATGACAAGGTCCTTTTATGGGAGCCACGTCGGTCCTGGACCGAGGTGCCCTCCTTGGCCTAACTGGACTAAACCCTTTCCCCACTAGACTCGCTACCCGACATATTGGAAAGAAAAGCAAAGAGAAATGAAACAAGCAAGGAATACGACTTACCGAGAAAAGAGAAAGACCGACTTGACAACAACACACTCTGCAACCTCTGAATGCACAAGAGCTCGAAATGGGACGAAATGAATGGGCCCCCAAGGACCCTATTTATAGCCTCCTTAACCGGCCACGGATGGTCCAGATTGAACAAGACATGACGGCTCCTAGGGGAATGTCTGTTCGCATTTCGAGGTCGAATTTGGTTAAGCGCGTTTTTGATGTCTACAAAATTTATAGTTCGCATGACATCCGTGCGTACCCAAGACGCAGCCTCGCCCCTTAAGGTCAAGCCGGTTGGATCATCAAGTTTGACCTATTGGTTGGACCTCGGTTGAAGTTGAAGGAGTGAGAGATCCATCGTATGGATGCCCAAATCTTGCGAAATAAGGTGGGCGAATTTCAAAAATTTCTCTTCCTTTAACTGGGAATCGCATTCCCTATTTTAGAAAAATCATATTTTTCTAGGATCAATCTTGAACCATGAATCGAACCAGATCTGAACAAAAACAATAGGAGAGGATTATACCTGATACGGAGAAATAATATCTCCCAACGAAGGTGTTCACGCCCAAGGAAGGATCCAAAGACTGCTCCCATTGAAGATGGCGCAGTGTAGGATGGAGCAGAATCAATAGTGTTCTCTCCAAGAACCTAATCTTTCGCAAGAAATAGCAAGATGGCACGTGAGCACAGCTTCCTATCAGCCCCTTCACAAGGAATTGATGTCAAGATCGAATCTTGATTTCTTCCACTGAACTAGAGGTTGAACTGGCAGATGAGGCAGCAACAGGAAGGAGGCAACAAGAAAGAATTTCGCAGGGTTGCTTAATTCTTCTTTCTGTGAATTCAGCTCTGAAGAGGATGTGAATGTGTGTCTTCTAAAGGCTGCTGCCCCTTCCTCCTTTTATAACTTTAAAGGGATCAACTCCTAATCCCATTAGGAGTTGCTGATCCAAATCATATTTGGATCAGACTTCCCTTTAAGTGATAAGGGTAAACTCTTATCTTATCTGCAGATTGGATCAGACTTCTCCTAATCTCATTAGAAGGTTTCCATATCTGAATCACATTCAGATCTTGACTCTCTGAGTGGATAGGGTTAAGACCCAATCTTATTTGCTAATCCAATCTCAGAATTCGCCCCTTATTTAACTGATTAAAATAGCCCAGTTCAAAATGGGCTTTAGGCCCACTAAGGTTATGTGCTCACTTAGCCTTCCAAACTGCTGCCCAGTTTGGCTTCCTTGTGTGGCGTGGGACCCAAACATTGATCTACACATCAGCCACATGGGTTCAGCCCAGCCTTTATTACAAGGCCTGGCCGAATACACTGTTATGGATAGTGCACCCCCTGAAACCCATCACATGGGCTCTATGGGCCCAACACTTACCCTAAGTGGTCCCTGGGCCAAGCCACCTTGTAACACCCAGGGACTGTGGGCAGATGCAAGATTAGCCTAGGTATTACCCTCAATGGTCTTACACTTAACCTCTCAACCCATAATGATCAAACACTGCCCGACAAGAGAGGACCTCTCCCTCGCCTGCAAGGAACAGTGTTGTACTCTCTAATTATATGGATCCCGGGAATTAAAACCTTTTGCAAACATTTTAGAAACCGTACTATATATACTTTTATATCTCATATAAAATATATTTTGCAAAACAAATCTCAACGATTGAAATCGGTTGTCGGCAGTCTTGGTTTCCATTAGAGAGAGTGCATCCCCGATCATTACCTTTGTCCGATAAAGGGGCTGATCCTGTGACTATGATCACCCACTTTGATGAATTCTCAGACTGTCCCAACATACCCAGGTTTTGACCCCCGCTAAGGATCTCACTGATTGGTACATCAAAGACAACCCAATATGACACCTAGTGCAGTATCATAATCGAGTGTAGGGGTCGGGTGTAGCTTTCCAGTTTTGCCCATTAATCTCCAAGGTCCAGGGCAATACTAAAAATCTGGTCCGGTTCAAAGATTCAATTAATCCTACACTGCATGTGCCTTGGGTCTCACCCTGGCGGCTGAGACAGGCCACCCCAACTGACTTGGTGGCACATCAGTGTCATCCTTATCAAGATAGGTCTCCCCAGACCGACCCACTGGCTGTGAACATTCTAAACTAACATGAGTCTCATTAAGTGTCCAGTTTAAGGGTATTACACTGAAACACACCAAAGGAACATAAATCAAATATGTACTTTATTCATTTACAATAAACTCATAATGTACATCATTCTGATTGAAACTAAGGGCATACAAAACTATCTAACAGAAGTAAAAACCGGGCCAAATTCATCAAGCCCATCGAAAACTCCCGCCCTAAGTCGGTTGCCTCGAGCTCGAGAGTGGGGGCAATTGATGAGGGATAATTTGACCCAACCTATGACATGATGACACATGGAGTGACCCGTTGATCTCGTGACATCTCAGCATCCTCGGACACCTCAGTAGCCCAAGTCACCTCAGGCTCCTTGGGTCACATAGCTAAGACCAAGGCCCGAGCAGCTCGTCACACACACTGACCTTCTAAGGTGCCACGTAGCCTTCTTCTAGAAGTGAGCTAGCTGCCTCCGATCTCTTCAGGATCACGTCGCGCACCAATGAATCTTATCGCTATCCCACCCGAATCAAACGGACTTGGATAAGCCTTATCAGCTTACACGGAGCCCATCTTTGGATGCGGAATGGACTCCGGAGTACGTGGGTTGGTGATTTCGGACACATTTCATGAGGCCCATGGCAGATCGCCTATATAAGGGCATCACCTCCAGCCTCACAATGTACACGCGATTGAGCTCTCTTACTAGCATTCTAAGGTCTCAGCTCTCTCAAAAACCTCCTACACTAACTTAAGCATCAATTTGCCCACACTGGGTAAAATACCCTGGGACCTCTATTCTATTTGTCTTGCAGTTTGACCCGACCATGTAACAAACCAACGTTCAAGCTGCCTTCTAGCAAGGAGCAACCATATCGCACTACATCAAGAGCGCTTTGGTGCAACAACTTGACTTTAAAAGGTGAACCCCACATGAATAGCTATAAGCCATGCTTGGTGAAATGGATAGCAAAAATGTCTAAAAAGCCAAAAAGCATAGCTTTCCAGTTTCCACTAAAACTTCTTTTAGGCTGTGTTTGGTTTGAAGGTAGGAAAAGGTAGGGAAACCTTTACAAACTAAATATAAAGGTTTTCCTACCTTTCCCTTCCTTTCCCTACTTTTTCCTTCAAACCAAATATAGCCTTACTGGCTTATTCAGAGTACAATGCTCCAGCCCTCCCAAATTGGCCCTTCTTTTCTTTTTTGAGCAGGGTGGTGTTGAGGTGTAAAAACTAGCCGAAGGAGATGGATAAAGACAAAATAATTGGATTCAGATGCAGTATGGACCAAGCAGGGTTACTGGATACAGGGAGAATCTCTTGGAGAATTGGTCATTATATCTACATTCCTTATTGCCAAATGCCCCATAAAAAATTTGGTCGGTCAATCAAAGTTTTGTTCATAACACTTTGAAATTGTAACAAACAACAAATTATGGTACGAGTGGTGAGTTTGAAAACAAAAGATGTAGGCCCAGAACTTATGCTTCAGGCATGGAACCTAGGTTGGGCCAACCTAAGCTATAGCATTTATCATAGGTGCAAAACCCAACCCAAGGCCCAACCAGGCCCGGCCGGACCGATGATCAGGCATGTATATGCATATAGATTGATTGGCCATTCAGGGGTAATTTAGTCGTATAAAATACTTAAATGCTTACATGTACTTGATCACTACTGTTGATCTAACAGAAAGCTAACGGAATACACGGACAAGGGGCCGTCTGGAGGGTTTGAAAAGTCATGGTCCCTTTATAAGTAATAAACATTTATATAAATATAAATATATATCATATATTATATATTTAAAAATATATATTATATTATATTACAGGCTGGGCCTGAAATGTTGGGCCCATAACCTCTGGCATTGAACTATAAAAGAAAAGAATAAGAACTTTTGCATTGTTATTCTTATTATTTTTTTTCTGCAGAACGCTATTTTGATTATTATATCTTCCAAAGCATCCCCTTCTAGGTGTAATGTGTGAACCAAGGTTCAAATTGCCGATACTTATCGGCCCGTATCGGCCGATACATATCATACTGGTGGCTTTCCGATACACCCCTGAACCGGCTCCCTTAAACTGATTTTGGAAAAAAAAAAAAAACACTATCGATATCGCCCGATACACTCCTACCGACGTATCAGGCACATCGATATTTTGAACCTTGGTGTGAAGTACAATTTCACCAAAACTCCATGGTCAATTATTATGCAACAGTAGAAGCTAATGTTCATCTGTCAGCAAAATTGCGAACCAAGTCAAATGACTCGGACATTCACAAATTCTAGGAATTACAGCAATTTTGTTGATGGCCAAACTTGGAGGTTGGAACAAAAGTCCTGCTTTTGTAGTTCTGTAACTGAGAAGGCGATCCAAAGCTTCCCACAAAATTTATGAGTTAACTGAACATCAAGTCAGAATTCCATCCAAATAAAGTTTCAATGGACGGATTTGTACATACTCTTGCTCCATGGAATTTTATGCTACCTCTGATCTCCCCCCCACAACAAGACTCAACGCATAAGAAAATCAAAATCGAAAGTTATATTTACATGTAAGCAATAAATTAAAATTAGAAAGGCACATTTAAGCTACAGGATTGTGAGAATCCGGAACATCATCTAGTGTGAAAGGGCCAAGTTTGCCCATCCTGAACAAAGTAAGAAATTTCTTGACCACCACAACAAGAAGACTCAACGCAAAAGAAAATCAAAATCAAAAGTTATATTTACATGTAAGCAATAAATTAAAATTAAAAAGGCACATTTAAGCTACAGGATTGTGAGAATCCGGAACATCATCTAGTGTGAAAGGGCCAAGTTTGCCCATCCTGAACAAAGTAAGAAATTTCTTGGCCACCATAATACGAGCCTCGTCAGAGGCTTTATGGGGTATCTTCATTGCCTTCTGCAGTGCCACAAACTGTTCCTCTATGAGACTCTCCAAGTCACTTTCATCCTCCAAATTACCTTCAAATTCTGCGAATGTGATATAGAGTGCACACTGGACTTGCGTCACTAGATCCTGCATGAAACAAATTCAAAATTAATTTAAGGTTGGTCTACAGTCTACTAAGTGTACACTGTACAGTACAGATTTTTCAATTCTGCTATTCATAAAAACACATGCTATAACAACTTCAATGAAATGGGATGATACAGAAGCTAGAAGCTAGCTAGTACTAAGTGCTGCACAGCACATCATGGATCACTTCTCAAGATAGCTCTGATATTTCTCCTTGTATACATATCAGGTTTTTAGTACAAGTTGGCATCAAACATGAAGCCTTCATGGTTGCGCGCGGAAGCACCATTCCTTGAGCAAGTGCCGGATCATCCATATGACAGTTGTTTCTCATGGGAAGACTAAGATATAACAAACCAACATTAAAATGGAGAGTTTCTTTTAGGGGAGCAACACCACACAAAATGGTCAAATCTGTTACTAAAAACTCATATTCAACTATTAACACTTCTGCTCAAGGCTGAACAGAAGCTTGTCTTAAGATGAGTTAATGTCATTGTAACCCCTGTGTTGAGGCAAATTCAAAGGCAAAATTTTCAATAAATGAACCTGAACCATGGAGTAACATTTATACTGGTTAGACAGTTATGCCCTTAGCTCCAATCAGATTGATGTATCTTTTGTCATTTATTGTAAATGAATAAATTACATAATTGATTCATGTCATTGTGGTGTGTTTCTGGGTAATACCTTAAACTGGACACTTATGAGACTTGTGTTAGTTTAGAATCTTCACAGTCGTTGGATAGATCTGGGGAGATTTATCCTGCCAAGGCTGACACTGATGTACCGCCAAGTTGGTTGGAGTGGCTTATCTCAGCTGTCAGAGTGAGACCTGAGGTACATGCAATGTGGGTTTTCTTGAAACCCTGAACCGGACCAAAATTCCAGTATTGCCCTGGATCTTGGAGATAGATGGGCAAAACTGGAATGTTACATCTAACCCCTAGACTCGATTATGGTACTGTACTAGGTGTCGAATCATGTCTTTGATATGCCAATCAATGAATTCCTTAGAGAGGGTCAAAACCTGGGTATGTTGGGACAGTCCGATAAATCATCTGAGTGGGTGATCATAGTGACAAGATCAACCCCTTTGTCGGACAAAGTGAATGATCGGGGAAACCTAAACTGCCGGCAGTTGATTTCAACCGTTGAAATTTGTTTTTTGCAAAATATATTTATATAAAGATATACATATATATATTATGGTTTCAAAATGTTTTGCAAAAGGTTTTAATTCCCGGGATCCATGTGAGTAGAGAGCGCAGTACTGTATCTTGCAGTTGAGGGAGAGGTCCTCTCTTGTCGAGCAGTGTTTGATCATTATGAGCTGAGAGGTTAAGTGTAAGACCATTGAGGGTAATACCTGATGGGTTAATCTTGCATCTACCCACAATCCTTGGGTTTTCATAAAGTGGCTGGACCCAATGACCATTTAGTGTAAATGTTGGGCCCATTAAGAGTCCATAGTGAATTCGGCTAATGTGTAGATCCCATGTTGGGCCCATCTGCCCACAATGTTGGGCCCATCAGGGATTCACCATCTCCTATAGTGAATTCGGTCAGGCCTTGTAAGAAAGGTTGGGCTGATCCCATGTGGCTGATGTGTAGATCAATGTTTGAGTCCCACGCCATACAAAGAGAGCCAACTGGGCAACAAGTTAAGAGGTTAAATGAGCACATAAACTTAATGGGCCTAAAGCTCAATTCAAACTGGGTTAATTAGATTAATTAAATAGGAGCAGATCTGGGATTGGATCAACAGATAAGGATAAAAGGATAAGTCCTATCCACTTAAAGAGCCCAGATCCAAATAAAGATTGGATCAGGAAACTCCAAATTTGATTAGGATTAAGTTGATCTTAAACTGGAGATAAGATAAGGGATTATCCTTATCACTTAAAGAGTCCAGATCCAAATAAAGACTTGAATCAGGAAACTCCTAATCAGATTAGGATGTTGTCTCTTTAAGGCTATAAATAAAAGAGCAGGGCGGACATGCAAAACATACCAGGCAAGACACAACAAACTGCAGAGTTCTTCCCTGTTCTTGCCGCCCCTACCCAGTTCGATCTCTACTTGTGGGAGTGATCAAGAATTGTTCTTGATATTGCTTCTTGGTAGAAGAAGCAATCTGAAGTCGTGCTCACCAGCCCTCTACTCCATTCTTGTTGAAGAATTCGGTTCTTGTTGAAGAGCCGTCTTGCTGATCCTGTTGATCCTCACACTGTGTCATCTTCAGTGGAAGTAGGTTTTGTTTTTCTCCTTGGGTGTAAACACCTTCATTGGGAGTTACTGTTACTCCGTATCAACTATATCCCTCTCCTCCCTTTTGGCTTCAGATCTGATCCGGTTTGGTTCAAGATTGATTATTGAAAATGCAGTTTTCTAAAATAGGGAATGTGATTCCTAGATGGGAGAGAAATTTTCAAATTTCGCCCAACCTTCCTACAGGGTTCGGCCATCCATATGATGGATCTCTCATCCCTTCAAAACTATGCCTCAGTCCACAATCATCTGTCACATTAACAATTTTTTTCATGAAATGGTACATGAGTCAGAGCCCAACTGTAAAAATTAGAAAAACATTGCATGCACATGTTCTTAAAGCCCAAAATATCCATCACTTTATTCAGCTAAAAGAAAAGAGTACAGAATAAACAGAAGGAAAAGACAAATAAACTCATGCTAAGATGTTATTGGTGAAGATCCATGATTAACAGAAATCTCTAGGCAATGTAATGAACTAGGAACTATATGCAAGAGGATTGTCTGCAAAATCAATCTTCATATCACCATTTAACTAAGAAATCAAGCACAGATTATTGAATCAAATAATCAAGAAATTGGGTTAGGCTAAAGCAAAGGAAATATGTACAAAGAATAAATACAGCATGGAAAAAGTTTGCATATAGTTTGGTTCCAAGAATAAAAGAATGGTCAAAAAGTTGGTTAAGCATACATGTTGTGGTAAAAGAATTTGGTAAAAATGAAGAAGCGTGTTTGATATACTTTCTAAAAATATGAAATGAAAAATTTTACATTTTTTTGAAACATTGTGTGAATGAAATTTCCATTAATAAAACAGAAGAGATAAAAGGCTGAAGAGGGAGAGTTTTCCTCCATAGCCTAGTACAACTATAATATTTTTAAAACTTTAATAAGGCCGTTACACAGAAAAGTTGTCATCCCACAAAGTTCTTGCCCAAGACTGCTTAAACTGGTTGGAATTCAAGCCCCTGAACAAGAAATGAAGAGATACCCATTTCAGAAGAATTCTTTCAACCTCGGCACAGAATTTCTCGATGGGGAGAGACTGATCTTCAAAAGTTCTGTTGTGCCTCTCCTTCCAAATACATCAACAGATCACAAGAAGAATCACATTCCACAGTACTTTACCCCTCTTGCCGAACTCTTGGGATCTCCAGGAAGAGACTAGTGATTCAATATCAGGGGGAAGAGCCCAATATACTCCAGAAGCTGCAGAGCATTAGCCCAAATAGAGTAGGAAGAGCTCAATATACAGGTTACTAATAAACGTTGTATATTTTCTTCAGCCTGACCGCATAGGCAACACCAATTGATGATGTGCAATCCTTTTCTTCTCAGCACATCTATAGTTGGTATTTTACCCTTGATGGAAGCCCACAGCCCAAACAAAGTCATCTTTGAGGGTACCTTCTACTTCCAAATCCACACCCAAGAGGGCTTTCCTAGTGTTTAGAAAACCAGACCAGCCGGTTGAACCAGTTAAACCATGACCCAGCCCCTGGCCAGCTCGATCATACCCCCAAAACCGTATTAGAGAAAAAACCAGCCAAAACCATTGACCCAAATTGTCAAACCGGCCATTTTTTAGAAAACTTGCCTTTTTTTTTGTGCAATTTTTTAGTACATATTGCAAACTTCTAATGGCCATAACTTTGTGCTCGGATGTCTGATTGAGGTGATCTTTTTTTTTTTATTTTGGGTAACTTTTTGAGATCTACGTGTTCCCAAGTCACCAAAAACGCCTTGCCCCACTAGTTTTGCCAAAAAACGCCTTTTTTGGCCTCAAATATTAATTTTTAATATAAAAAAAATGAAACTGAATTAAAAAATATATGTTATAGAAGAATATAATTATATATTTTTAATATATTATAATATAATATATAATTTATAATATATTATATATAGAGATAAATTATAATTATTACACACGCCAAGATATATAAATATACATACATACATACAGTGAACCTCTCCCTTTTCCGGGTCGATGCCCGGTCCGATTCTTCAGATGGCCACCAAAAACAATCTTTGTGCATAGGCTGTGTGGTTTCACCTGTTCAATGATCTGCATCAAGGATAGAAGGGCTTCCATATCCCAATCATTAACATTTCTTCTCAAACTGGGGCAGCAAACAATCTGATATGCAGTCTCCTCATAATAGCTGATAGGAGCTGCTTCATGTGCCAAGGCAAAGATGTTGGGGAAAGTACAACTAAGAGGATCATTTCCACACCACCAATCTTTCCAGAACAAAATGTTCTCACCATTTTAATATCAGCTGATGGTTCTGTTATTCATGATTTCCTTCCACAAACCATGGGGGTCTTTGGGCCATTGCGTTTTTTCAAAAATGCCATTGCACTTTTTTGTGATTTTTGAGAAAACATTCTTTCATGGTGCTGTTTGGTTCCGTTGCTGTTTTCTGAGAAAACGGTGTCACATAGGCAATTCTTTCCAGAAGAAACTGTTCTCGCCTTTTCCTGCTTTACGTACACACCACATCAGCCATCATACCAGAAAACACTGTGGAAAGAAAAAAAACACTAAAAATGATGTTTTCTAAGATGGGCAGTTTTTTTTTTTTTTTGAAAAAATGGCAAAATGTGTTTCTGTTTATTGAGAAACGGCTAACCAAACAGAATATGCTGATGCATTTTTTTGCCATTTTCTCAAAATCTGATGTGGCTCTGACATGGCACCATTTTCTCAAAAAAAAACCATGGGATTCATTAACAGGGCATGACTCCCAGCTCAGCCTCCCTATATTTCTATTTTACTACTTTCCTCCAAAGTTCATTTTCTCTGTGCCAAACTTTCAAAGCCATTTGGAAAGGAGTCTTATTAATCTCTTTTAATGGTTGGATACCAAATCCTCCTTGATGTTTTGGCTTACATACCAGGCCACTAAATGCATTTCTTTTCTTCCTCTTTACCATCCTACAAGAAGTCCCTTCTCAGCTTTTTAATGGTACTCAAAACCGAAGCTGAGGCTCTAAAAAGGAACATAAAATAGGTAGAACTGTTTGAGATAACACTCTGACTTACAATGAGCTCTCAGTGGCAATGCCACAAATTGTTCGGGATCCTACCCTGCAGCCCAAGACATCAACCAGGTCAACAATATTCGGACCTCATCAACTGGAATGAGTGCACCTTTCTGCAAATTTATCTTTAAACCTGAGGCCTCCTCAAAACAGAAAAGAAGGCACCGGAGAAAAACAAAGTCTTGGGTACAAGGTCTAGAGAAAATCAATGAATTCATCCACAAACTGAAGCAAGGTGATTGGACCACTGTCAGATGAAACTTTAAATTCTAAGTAGCCACCTGAGACAGCTCTATCAATCATTCTACTTAATGCCTTCTGTAGGTACATGTTGATCACCACAATTGCAATAGCACAAAAGGTGCTAAACCAATACTACAAAGACACCCGTGGCGAGTTCACGACTCGGTGCAGGCTTGCGATGAGCTCAAAGCCTACACTAGCTTGCGATGAGCTTAAAAGCTACCCAAGATATAAGCACGAAAGGCCATCCAAAACTTGTGATGAGTATAAAACACCTCTTGGGTCCCACAATGAACAATAGGCGTCGACTTGCAATGTTATCGCAAGTCAAATGTTGTCCTTTAACACGTTGCTATTGGGAAACCCATAAGAGGACATAGCCTACACGTGCCACATGAGAATCCTTAAGAGAAAGTAAACTGTCTTTGAAGGATCTCGATGGACACGTGGCGGAACCCTAATGGTACTCCCTTAATAGCCAACATAAAGATAAAGATCCCCTTTCCTAATAGGAAAGGTCTCCTTTTAGATCCTTCTCCTTGGGGTCCTCTCCATAAAAAGGGGATAACTCTTCCCCACGTCAGAGGATATCATATAACCTTGACCTAGGGCTTCTCAGAGGAGGACTCTCCCTTCTCTCTTCTCTTCCCCACGTTCTCTCTCTTTCCGGTCGTCTCTCCGGACCTTCGGAGAATTGACCAACCGCTGGGAGTCCATGGTGATTACACCTTCACAACAATAATAAATAGGAATGGGGATAAGGGATCACCTTGGCGAAGACCCATCTTTACTGCAAAGAAACCTCTTGGCCTGCCATTAACCATAATTGAAATTTTAGCTACAGAAAGACAACAACCCATCCATTTTCTCCATTGCAGCCTGAAACCCATCCCTTAAGAAGGTAAACAATAATTTTCTGGGGCTGGCTGCCGGATCCAGAAACAGTTTTCTGGGGCTACAGGGATCTTCTCAAGAAAGTTAAGTGGCTTACACAAAACATGTCAGTATGATTTCAGTGGGTTAGCAGATCAGCAAATGCTATGGCTGACTCTTTGGCTAAATAAGGGGTTCAAGTGGTGAATTGTTCTGGGCTACTTTATAATTGTTTTTCTGTTAGGAGTGTGATCATTTCCTCATTCCTAAGGGGAGGTAACATCTTGTGCCTCCTCTTAGGGTGATTGTACACTTTCTTCTCTTCTAAATAAAATTACCACTCATTTATCAAAAAAAAGAAGGTAATCAACGAAGCCCCACTGCACATGGTCATGTGCCATTTTGCATATCTAATTTGCATGTTGCTTCCCACATCTTCAGCTTTGAGCCTTAAGTCTATGCATTCATTCGCTACTAGAGCTCCATCTAAATTTGTCTTCCATCAATAAAGGCACATTGAGATGGGGAGATGATGGGACCCAACATACACCTCTGCCAATACAGTCGATGGGTCTGTAATCCACCTCACTTATTCGAAATCAAGGAAATGAAAGTAGCTTTTACAGTGTCCACCAATTCAGAATTGGCATAAAAATCAGCAAAGACAGCCAACAAATCTTGCTTAATAAAAAACCAGCACTTCTTCTAGAAAGCAATAGGAAAACCATCTGGTCTGGGCCCTTGTCACCCACTAAATCATTTCTAGCTTGCAAGATTTCATCCTCTTCAAAAGGCTTTTTCCAAAACATCATTCTCTTGGGTATGAAATTTGAGAGAAATTGAGGCCCTCCAACTGTCATCTGGACACCTCCTTTACTGGAATAACTCTGCAGAATTTAACTATAGCCTCTACTACTTCCTTATATCCTTCAAAGTGTGAACCTGCAAATTCAATCTGGTTCATTGTGTTACTTCTTCTTCTTCTCACATTTGCTATCTTAAGAAAGACTGATGTGTTGTTATCCCCCTCTAACCATTGCACCAGTGACCTTTGCCTCCATGCGATCTCTTCCATACAGAAAAGACAACAGAACTAGGTCCTTAAGTCTTCTTTTTTCATCTAATATAGGGCTTCTTCTTCCTTAGCATCAAAGGCTTTTAGATTTTCTAACCACCGTTGTTTTCTATTCTGGATACAGCCTAGCTCCTGTATGCACCAAACTTGATCTTTTGCTTTAGGGTTTTTACTCAAACCAGAAATCAAAACAAGGGGTGTCTTCAGCTGCAGCTTCAACTTCGCTCCACCACTCCAACTTATCCTCAAGCCTAGAAGCTCGAATAACATAAGATATAAATGAAAAGGGGATCCCTTTTTTTGAGTGTAACCCATCTTCAGGAATCAGGATAGTGGGTCTATGACCAGAGGATGGCCTAGGAAGAGCCTGCTGGCTGATTTCTCCAAATTTATCTTCCCACCTGCTGTCAATAAGAAATCAATCAAGCTTAGACATTGCAGGATTAAATCTTAAATTACTCCAAGTGTACTTTGCACCTTGTAAAGGTAGGTCCAATAAATTCCACCTGTTAACAAAGTCCCCAAATGCCACAATCTCTCTGGTCAGCCTTCGATTACCCTTTCTTTCACAGCAGAAGTGAATGATGTCAAAATCTCCAGACAAGCATCAAGGAGCCCCCACTGAAGGACACCAAGTCGAGCTTATTTAAGAAAATTTCATTGAGGTCCACAGAGATTGGTCCATACACTGCTGTTAGAACCCAAGACTTGGTATCACTCTTATTCTGAAGTAATACAGAGATCAAAAACTCACAGATCCAATGGTCCAAACTACCAAATATTTCTCTGTCCCATGCCATTAGAATTCCGCCAGAAGCTCCTTTCAAGGAAGTAATATCCACTCACACCCTCTAAGAGACCAAACTTCATACATTAACCTTCTATCCCATGCTTCCTTTTTAGATTCCTGCAACAAAATGATACTCAGCCTGCAATTCTCAATCAACTTTTTTGATCCTCTCTTCCCTGGGTCCCTCAGGCCCCAGACATTCAATAAGAGAATTAAAAAATTTATGATCAAAACTGAAAGTCCTACCTCCATGCAAGCTCCTCTTGCCCCTATTACCAATTTGACCTTGGGTACTCAACGAAGGCACATTTGGCTTAATTGTCAAGGTTACCCCTTCATTCAAGGTCCAGCTAAGTCTCTTCTTTTCCCTCTGAAAATGTGGCTCCTTCTTGATCAACTCATTCAAGTCTTCCTCCCATTGCCTGGAATTTCCCTTTTCTATTGTGTAGGAAACTGTGGACCCCACATTAGTGTACTCGTGTGACAGCCTGAGGTGTACTTAGATTTAATTAAGTCATTGATTAGGATTAGCTTTCCTAGTAGGATTAGTTTTAATCTTATTCTATCTTATCTAGGATTAGTTTTTAATTATCTTATCTTGCCATGTAAGCACCAAGTTCTTTTACAATTAGGAAACTATGTATATAAATTCAAAGGGTGGGGTGGCTGTTTTATCACACCAACCACTCTCTTCTCTCAAAAGTCCTTCCACGAGTTCTCCCTCTCTATCTCTCTTCTCCTCTTCACCTCTTTTCTTCCTTTCTTTTATTTTCTGTTCAAAATATAAAGAATATCTGTAGTCTTGTATGACTTCTTGGTATCAGAGCCAAGATTAGGGCTTCTCATGTGAGTTTTGATCCAGCTGATCACATGAGAATTGCCTAGGGCTGGAAGAATAGAGAAAAAGCTCTCTTCGGCTGATTCTTAGAGGTTATCTACAGCAGCAGTCCAAAGATTGGATCGAATCTTTGATAACCAGGAAGAATCAGAGGAAGAGAAAAGGATCAAGATCAGTCCTTGATCAATACTAGAAGTGGCGATCAGAATTTCAGAAGATTTCTGGTTCAAGATCAGACTTTCTCTTCAAGACTGAAGCTGATTATCAAGATCAGAGTTTCTCAGAATTTTTCTGGTAAGTTTTCAAGCTTTTCTTGAAATCGGCAGAAAGAATACCTTGATAATAAGAGGTACGGTTAAGAAAAATTCCTTCCTTTTTGTATTCCTTTTAGGGTTTAAGAGAAAACCCCCAAGTTTCAGGCCTGGTATTACTTCAGGGAGGTAATCAGATTTGTCTCCCTCGATTTCTTTGCTCTTCGGAAGATCCAGTAGAGCTAGGACCGTTACAGTTGTTTACTGCTATCAGTCTCAATAGGCTGACTAGGGTTTCTGAATCAGAACCCTCCATCTAGACCCACTATTATCTGTTACAGACCCAGTAGGCCAATTGGTACAGCAATTAGGAAGTATTCTGATTAATAATGGAGTTTAAAAGCCAAGGGGAGGGTGTTTTTAGGGCTGGTTCAGGTAGCATGGCTGAAAACACCTTCCAGATTACAACCGTAAAGTTTGATGGTTCAAACTACTTAGAGTGGGCCCAATCAGCCATGATGGCCATTGGGGGAAGAGGAAAGCTGAACTATTTGTTGGGAGATGTGAAGGAACCAACCAAGGAGAATCCCACTTATGCTAAGTGGATTCAGGAAAATTATTTGGTGATGACATGGCTATGCAACTCTATGCAGCCACACATCAGCCGAAATTATTTATGGGCAAAAACAGTTAAAGAAATATGAGAAGTTGTGAAAGAAACCTACTCTCAGCCCCTTAATGTTGCTAGGGCTTATGAGCTGAAATGTGAGGTTAAAAATCTCAGACAAGGAGAGAAACAGGTCTCTGTTTATTTTTCAACCATAAAATCTCTGTGGCATGAGATTGACCATCTTGAGACAATTGAATGGGAGAGTCAAAAAGATGCACAGACTTACAGAAGGCAAGTTGAAACTAACAAAGTATTTGAGTTCCTGGCTGGTCTAAATTTTGACTATGATATTGTAAGACAGCAGCTATTGACAAGAGAAAGTGTGACTTTGTCTCAAGCATATTCCCTAGTGCACAGTGAACAGACTAGGAGAAAGGTTATGTTACAGCAGCAGCCTTTCGAATCTGCCCTGGTAACAATTAAACCCAAGTCTAGTGATAAGGAAAGGGATATGAAGAAAGTGTCTAAAAAAGACCTAGTTTGTGAACATTGCAGGAAACCTAAACACACTAAAGACACTTGTTGGATGTTGCATCCACATCTAGTTCAAGCAAAGCTCAGAAACAAAAAGGGGAATACCAATATGGTTGTCAACACTGATAGTGCAGCCTCAACAGCCTCAAGAGGCACTCCTCTGGACACCCTAGCTACTGTACGAGCTGCTCTGACACAATTGGAAAGTGAAGTTAGTAACTCAGTCTCATCTCCTCAGCCACCATCAGCTCCTTCAACCTCCTCCTTTGATCAATCAGGTAATCGGGCCTCAGCTTATCATGCTTCAGCTCCAAGTAATACAGAACATTCTTGGATAATAGATTCAGGAGCATCTGACCATATGACTGGCTTGCCATCACTTTTCCCTACCTATCATTTATCTTCTGGTAAAGACAAAGTGTCCATTGCTGACGGATCCCTTGTTCCTATTTCTGGCAAAGGAGACATCAAGTTGTCTGATGCCATTTCCCTATCCTCCATCCTGCATGTTCCTAAGCTTAATACTAACTTGCTCTCAGTTAGTAGCATTACAAAAAAACAGAATTGTTCAGTAACCTTTTTTCCGGATCGATGTGCTTTTCAGGATCTAGAGACAAGGAAGGTGATTGGGACTAGTCGTGAGACAAATGTTATCTACCTACTTGGAGGAAGTGCTCATCAAGAAGATAGTAAAACTAAGAAATCCTTTGTTTCTCAATCTGTTGATTAGGTTTGCTTTGGCATAATAGGATGGGTCATTTATCCTTTCAGGCTTTGAAGAGTTTGTTTCCTAGTTTATTTGAATTTGTTCAGACGTCTAGTTTGAAGTGTGAAAGTTGTGAGTTTGCAAAACAATGCAGGACAACATCAAGTAATAACAGAAGCAATATTCCTTTGGAAATTGTGCATACTGATGTTTGGGGACCCTATCATACCACAGCCATGGGGGGTACAGATATTTCATGTTGTTTGTTGATGATTATACTCGGTTTTCTTGGGTTTACCTTATGCGTTCTCGAGATGAGATCCCTGCATTAACCCGGATCTTTCATCAAATAATTTTAACCCAATTTGGGGTTAAAATTAAAATTTTTAGATCCAATAATGCAAAAGAATATTTTGCAAACCCATTAGCCTCTTACATGCTTGATCATAGGATTATCCATCAAAGTACCTGCCCACATACACCACAGCAGAATGGGGATGTTGAAAGAAAGAATAGACACATATTGGAGGTAGCCAGAGGCATTATGTTTACCTCAAATGTGCCTATACGTTTATGGGGGGATGTTGTTCTTACAGTAGTTTATCTCATCAATCAGATTCCCTTATGGGTTCTTGACATGAAACCTCCATTTACCCTTTTATACCCTAATAAAGAATTGTTTACCATTCCACTCAAAACCTTTGGGTGCACTTACTTCGTTCAAATCCTTGGCCCTCATCGTTCCAAACTCAAAAGGGATATTGTTGTTATGCCCATACTCAAAAATTTGTTGTTATGAACCCACTTCTGGAAAAAAAATTATCTCATTGGATGTCACCTTCTTTGAGGATAAACCCTATTATCCAAAGGTTTCTCCTCAGGGGGAGAATAGTAAGGCTGGGAGCAACTCATCAGAAGTTCCTTTACTAATCCCATTAAGTGAAGAAGGGTGTAATGGGGAAGGTTGACAAAGGTGCAGGGATGTGAGAGTCTATCACAGACGATGGAGACAGGTTGATTTCGGACATCAGTAGTGCAGGCCAGTCCCAGCCCCTCTGCATATCCAGATCTCGGTACCGCAGTAGCCCCAGTTCCTTCTACAGATCTAGATCCAGGTACCACAGATACTACAAATGAGAGACATCCCACCATGGAGCCTTCACCTTCATTAGATGATCTTGACCTTCTCATAGCAGTTCGTAAGGGCAAGCGCCATTACACCACATCCACAGCTCACAGCATTTCTCAGTTCTTGTCCTATGATCATTTGTCTCCCTCCTATAAGTCTTTTCTCGCATCCATTGCCGATATTCCCATTCCCAGAACAATACAAGAAGCATTGGAAGTACCAGAATGGAAAAATGCAATAAAAGTAGAAATGGATGCCCTCATCAAAAACAATACCTGGGAGATAGTTGACCAGCCTAAAGGAAAGAAACCGGTTGGATGTAGATGGGTATTCACTGTGAAACATAATGTTGATGGTTCTATTGAAAGGTATAAGGCCCGGTTAATTGCAAAAGGATTTATTCAGACATATGGTATTGACTACTTAGAAACTTTTACACCAATAGCAAGATAACCACTATCAGAGTCCTATTTCTCAATGGAGACTTGTAGGAAGAAGCTTACATGCAGTTGCCTCCTGGATTTTATGGTACAAAGACAAGAAAAAAGGCTTGCCGGTTGAACAAATCTTTATATGGACTAAAATAGTCTCCCAAAGCTTGGTTTGATAGATTCAGACGAGCCCTTGATACGTTCGGATATGTGCAGGCCCAATCAGACCACACCTTGTTTATTAAGAGAGTAGATTCTTCCATAACTTTGCTTGTTGTGTATGTGGACGATATTGTAGTAACAGGGAGTGATACTAGTGAAATTGAGTCTCTTAAGCAACTTCTTCATCAAGTGTTTGAGGTGAAAGATCTAGGGAACTAACGATACTTCTTGGGCATTGAGGTAGTTAGATCCAAGCATG
Organism: Nelumbo nucifera; assembly: GCF_055504915.1. NCBI lineage: Eukaryota > Viridiplantae > Streptophyta > Magnoliopsida > Proteales > Nelumbonaceae > Nelumbo > Nelumbo nucifera. The sequence goes on along the minus strand of NC_142656.1, from coordinate 42,650,597 downwards.
GGATTTTTGTCTTTCAACGAAAGTATGCCCTTGATCTGCTAAAAGAAACAAGAAAGTTGGGAGTAAAGCTTGCGAACACACCTATTGAACAGAACCACAGGATTAGTGCAGAGGGTGGAGAGCCTCTTGAAGATAAAGCAATGTTCTAACGGTTAGTTGGAAAACTTCTCTATCTTTGCCTCACACGACCTGACATCAGTTATGTAGTCAGTGTAGTAAGTCAATATATGCACTCTCCTAGAACTACTCACCTCCTTGCAGTTAAGAGGATATTAGCATATTTGAAGAGGTCCCCAGGCAAAGGCATTTTGTTCAAGAAAAATGACCACATGAAGATAGAAGTCTACACAGATGTTGATTGGGCTGGGTGTGTTGATGATCGAAGATCTACCTTTAGATATTGTGCCTTTGTAGGAGGTAATCTAGTCTCCTGGAAGAGTAAGAAACAAAGTGTTGTCTCTCGTTCCAGTACTGAAGCTGAATATAGGTCCATGGCAAATGGTGTGGCTGAGATTCTATGGTTAAGATCATTACTTGAGGAATGGGTATTGTTTATGAGAAACCCCTCTCTATCTCTCTTCTTCTCTTCTCCTCTTCACTTCCTTTCTTTTATTTTCTATTCAAACTCTAAAGAATATATGTAGTCTTGTACGACTACTTATTGCATCAAATAAAGCAATCACATCTTCCTCATGGCCATCAGAGGGCACTCCTAAAAATTTGCTTATAAATGTTGGATCTCACCCAGTTTGAAATAACCCCCTGCCTTCCACTGATTCGTTTTCTCATGTTCCCCAATCTCATCTACCCAATACAATCAGAAAAGTTCTTGAATAGGAGCTCCTAATTTGCCAACTTTTGTAGTCAATCTGGACATTTTCACCATCAGCTCCCACCACTACATCTACGGGTGAAAGTTGCAAAACCGACATCACTTCTTCTGCCTTCTCTGGATCCACCACCACTAATGCTTGTTTGTCTTGCTGCTTATCTTTTGGAATTAGAGGCATCATAGATCACACCATCCTTTTCTTCTGATACCATAACTGGCCAACTATCCCAGTTGCAGTCCTGCAAATACTGGTCAAGGGAACTGGGGCCTACCTCCTGGCCAATGTTTTAAAACATGATGGCGTGACGCGAGGCATTCCACTACCTAGAAGCATGAGGTGTAGTTCAAAACGTAAGAGGCATAATCCTCCTTAAGAGGAGGGGGGGTTGAGAAGGAAAAAGGAGGAAGAATCTCATTTTTCTTTATTTTTAATAAACATAAAGATTTTATATAAAATCTTTTATACTTTTAATAAATATATTTCCCCTTATCTTTTCTTCCCTTGCCTTTCTTTTTCTCATTTTTTCCTTCTCTTTCTTTCTTTTTCTTTCCCTTCCCTTTCCTTTCCTTTCCTTTCCTTTCCTTTTTTTTTCTTTTTTTCCTGTCTTTTTACACGAGGTGTGCATGAGGCATACGCCTCTTGCACCTGAGGTGTACACCTCAGAGGTGTTAGCGCCTCTGGCATACGCCTCAGGGCATTTTGGGGGCACCTCACCTGGAGGCGCACCTCCAGGTGTACGCCTCCCATGCCTTTTAAAACACTGCTCCTAGCTTAATATCATTTTCTCTTGTCACCACTAGATGGAGTTGAGGAAAACCAGACACCACCTCAGTAGTTTGTTCTCTGCTCACTTAACTTTTTTATTTTTAAGATATATAAAGAAGAAAATTTTATTGCTAAAAAAATAAGTACAGCATATCTAGGTGACGAGGTCACCCCCACCAAACTACAAATGAAGCAAAACAGAAACCACAAAATACAAGCTAAACTTCATAGAAACAAATACATAGACATCAGAACTCCTTTTATGAATTTGGAGAACACCAAAAATCAGCACTAAACTTCTTTTCTCAGTTAACCACACGACATGTAAATGTATGTATAGTCTACTAAATATAATATAATTCCATCCATATATTGCTAAAAAGATATGTTAAAAGATGAGATATCCCTTCATTTTGGCCTCATACTTTCCAGTACAATTTTTCTACTAAACATGAAGGTCATTCTTAATGATGGATTAACACGGTAGAATCTTAAGTAACATGAACTAGCATTAAATCTATTATTACACAGAGATCAAACCCAAAAAGGGAGGTGTTTTACGCATTGCAATTATCAAATCAATTGTCAAAGGTTATCCCCACTCCCCTTAATGAAATAATAGATAAAGGAGAGCAAACGGACCGGATCATGATCTGATTCAAAATCGAATCTGATCCTATTTAGCCAGATACAGGTATCCCCCTGTCAAAATTTTGAATTGGATTGGATTGAAAAGAAAAAAAAGATCCATTTAAAAATTTGATAGGATCAGATTCAGATATCCACCACCCTTGACAAACTCGAATTCAGATTAATCGTTGTAAGACCGATTGGATAACTGGATCAGATCAGATTTGGATATACCCCAATTTGAATCCAATCCGATCCACTTGCATCCCTAAACAGATAGCTCTTACCTCAATATGCCAAATATCTGATTCAGTTGGTAGTTTCCTCCTTTTCGGGAGCAGGTCTCTAAGAGTTTTCTCCTTTGTTTCCTTGAATTCAGCACGAAGCCCTTCCAGTCTTCTATTATTCAAGTTCCTCCAATGTAGAGGTGTACCTCGACTGTTTAGAACAGCTAGCAAGTACTGAGCAAGACGTTCCTCACCTACAACTGAATCTTTCACAGCCCCTGCAAGTAATATTTAGCATTATGTTCCATTGAATATGATTCCCCGAACTGTAACACCACAAGTTACATAAACAAGTTTTAACAAAATGCTGCTGGTATTTAATTGACCAAAATGAAACTTACAACAAATAAAGAGAATTATTGAACTCCACAACCTGCAATTAAGAAACTCCATATACTCAAAGAACTTGCTTTCAATGCATAGTTGAGATGTGTATAGAACAGTCATTGGTTTGTCCTCTCAGATATTATTTTATTTTCTGCTACATTTTTAATATAGAATTTAATACTTTTCATTTTATCTGGAATAAGTTCAAGATGCCTAGTTATGGACATTACTGTGTGAGAGAGAGAGAAAAAGAGAGAGGTTAGGTAACAGAAAAAGAAGAGTAAGGGCCCATTTGGCACGTCTTCCCGTGCGATCTTTCAGCTGTCTACAAGCCGGGAAGACCAAAAATCGGTCTATTTCCATTTGGCACGTGGAAGATCTAGCCGCCGAAAGACGGGACGCCGAAAAGATGTGTGAAGCCCATTTTGGGCTGATTTCGGGAAGCTCCAAAGGAAGCTTCCCACGTCTTTCGCGTTTTAATCTCACACAGAAAGACCCGAAACAACGCACAGAAAGATGCGTGTCTGCCAAACGGTCTTCAGGCTGCACAGATCTTATGTCAAAAGCTCAATGCATCTTTTGACTGTCAGAGCTACAAGAAGATCTTCTCAAAAAGACTTGCCAAACGGGCCCAAAATAAAGCTGCCAAATAAAAAATAAACTGCCTCATCTGCTGGGGTTTTCATATTCTCATATGTAGTTTTATACCAAGTGCCCACTTACAGGTAAGCACATGGACATTACAGTTACCAAAATTTTATGATTTCTGATACAGTTTATATTTGAGTCAACTCTAATATGACTTTTTTTATATTAATACAATATACTTTACATTACCTAACCAAAAAAATATTACGTTTTTAATCCCATAATTTTTTTGAAACTTATGATTTAGATCAATTTGTTTGAGACCTAGTTTTATATTTTGTCATTCATTTCTTTCTTCTAAAATTTTAAAGGGCTCTTGTTTTAAAAACCTTACTAGAATCTCATTTATTTAGATTATTTAAGACCTATTTGAAAAGCCTTGTTGAGTTTATTTTCCATCATATGTGGGTTAAACCATTAAAGAGCCACAGCATGCTCATTAGTTGACTTTCAAGCTAAAATCAATCATATCATCTTGCACTTTTAGTTTGCAAGTGGTAAACTCAATTGTATTATGCTAAAATGACTTTTCTATATATTTAAGATTTTAGTATATCTGTTTTTGATTTTTTTTGACAAATTTATAAAAAACAAAAATAATCTTATTATTAACAATAAGATTCCCAATTTGATTTGACTCAGCACTCTCTATGATCTACAATACAGTTATGATTTTCAAAGCACTGATAGACGTCGATATTGGAAATGGGTTATGCAACCTCATTTCTCAGATGCCTACAATAAGGCATTCTTGGAGGGTTGCCTTGCCTAAACGCCTACATATTTATATGTAATACACCACACAATATTTTCATATTTTATTTTATTTTATTTTATTTTATTTTATTTTATTTTATTATTAGTAGTACAATAGATATTATTAGACTAAATTATTTATATTGTGGGTTTATAGTATTAATATTAGTATTCTTATCCTAGTTTCTTTTTATTATTTTCTTACTTGTTTGGGTTCAATCTACACACAAGTTAGTGACATAGTCTTGAACCCTTTAGGACTTTAAAACCTGAATTGTAAGTAAGAACTAACTTGAAAATTGTTAACAGATGTTATTTTATATATGTATAGTACCGCAGGGGTACTATTGTACTTTTCCTTTTCTTTATGTTTAGTTGTTGTCGCCTTAGTATAAATATAACATACTGCACCGCCTGCAGTATCTTTTTGGGCTCTCAGTCCTCTCGTCTCTCCTCTCCTCTCTCCCTTTCTCTCTTCTTCCTGTACAACATGGTATCAGAGCAGGACGTCCAGGTCTGAAGGGTGAAGTCGTACAGTCTGTCTTTTCCTCTTCCAGCATGTAGAAGACTTTGTTTCGAGGGTGACAGACTTTCAGAAGTTATCTTCTGTTGTTCATCTGCTGTTCGGCTGTCCTGATGTTCAACTGAAGTAACCTTCTTTTACTTTGTTCTCATCTGCTGTTTGGCTGTCCTGATGTTCAACTGAAGTATTTTTTTTTACTCTCTTCTCTTTTTTGGTCGTGTGCCTGCACTGGACCTGTACTAGGTCTGCCGATTGGATGTGAGGTGAGCTGCACCTCTTTCTTTTCCTTTTTTGTGGGGTCGTTTGATCCCTGTGAAACTGTAGGTCGTAAGGACCTTGTTTATGTGCTGCAACAGCAGCTTTTTTGGTGGACTGAAGGTCTGGAAGTGGCTGGTACCTTCTGTAACAACTTTATTAAGGCTGTGTTCCTCTTTTGGGTGTTGTTTTTGAATCTGAAATCATGAGTGGTGAAGATTCTGCTACATCCGGAGTTTCCTCAACGCTTAATGGAATGAGTGGGGGTGTGGACCTATCCTTTCCAATGGCTGTTGTCCCTCTTGATGGTTTGAATTATTTAGAGTGGTCAAGAGGGATCAAGCTGTACATCACTGCAAGGGGGAAGATAGGTTATATTAATGGGAGAATAAAAGAACCACATTCTGGGAGTGCTGAATATGATAGATGGAATCAGGAAAACAACATGGTTATGTCTTGGCTTTTAGTCTCTATGCAACCTCAAATAAGGAGGAATTTCATGTGGGCTGAAACGGAAAATGAGATCTGGGAACAAGCAAAATCAACATATTTAGAACTGCGACACTAAGCAAAAATCTACCAACTACAGGCAGAATCGTCTACTTGTAAGCAGGGGGAGAGGTGTCTATCTGTATATTACTCTGACTTGACTTCTATCTGGAAGGAGTTGGATCATTATCAGAGTGTGGAATGGAAGTGTGATGAAGATGCAAAACTGTACAAAAAACTCATCTCCCAACAGAGAGTGTTTGCTTTCTTACATGGTTTGAACCCTACATATGAGTTTATCAGGGTCCAGATCCTCGGTTCTAAGGATCTTCCATCAGTTCACGAAGTTTATGCTCTTGTACAATCTGAAGAAAGCAGAAGGAATTTGATGAACAGTTCTGGTGGAGATGCAGTTGTGTTGGCCGCAAAAGGGAGTGTTACTACTAGTGGAGGAAATTCTTCCAAGAAAGGAGATCTTCAGAAAAAAAAATGGATGACAAAGATAAATTGTGGTGTACTCATTGCCAGAAGCCCCGACACACCCGAGAAACATGCTGGGATCTTCATGGAAAGCCGAAATGGGCTCAAGATCTGAATAAGAAGCAAAGTTTAGATGTGAATAAAAGGTCAGGACAGCAAGGTACAAAGAAACACACTATGGCCAACATGGCTACTCGAGAGAATCAGCCCCCCATTCAATTGACACAAAAGAACAATTAAAAGGACTTGTTATTCTTCTTCATCTTCCTAGGACCAAAACAAGGGATCAACCCTTATGTTTTCTATGTTTTCTTTCATTTCTTATTTTTCTTCGCATAAATATGTTGGTTCTCTATCTTTTTATATGGGGTTTATAACATGAGGATCATGGTAATTATTAGTTAAAGATCAGTACTTATTACTATGAAAGTATGAAACCTAGGGAACTACCCTATGATTTATATTTTTTAATTTTAAAGAACTCATTGCCTAGGCAACTAGGCAACAAGGCGCTCCCCTATCACCTAGCTTTGCCTTGGCACCTTGAAACTATGACTGATACATTCAATGATATTATAACATTTTATTAAATTTCTTACAGTGAAACTTATTGAAATCTGTCATTTATATCTATTTTTTTATATAAATGTGTCATTTATATCTATTGACAAAGCATATACAATATTATTAATAGTTAGGAGAAAATCATATTAAAATGAAAAACTTCTGTCACAAGATCCATTGCAGTATCTGATATCTTCAGCTGGGAGAACCACTGCATATATTCTGTTATGTACTTTTTTTGATGGATTGTTGCATACTCTTTTTTAATATATTCCCTTTGTTACCTATAAAAAAGTCAAGGTATTTTTAAGTATGTTCATATTTCCTGGTACTATAGATTCTATAAAATGTCTTCTACATCCCAAACATGGTCAACTGGCAAGGAGCCATGAATCGATGCAATTGTAGACAGAAGAAAATAACAGTATAAGATCTTCAACAATGACAGGACCACCAAGAAACAATTCAGAAAACTCTTCAGCCTGTGAGGTGGCCAGAGAAGCAAGTGCTTCAGGTTTGCTGGCATTTGATGTCAAAACAAACTGGAGAATACCATGAAATTGAACCCAATAAAGTTTCTGCTGAATCCAACAGCTCCAGGATTGCCGAGGAAAATCCAGCAGAATGTGTTCAAACCTGGCAACCTAAAGAATGACCAAATGAAGCTAAGCTAGCCCACATATATATATATATATATATATATATATATATATATATGTGTGTGTGTATATATACATACATACATACATACATAAAGATAGATAGATATAGATGTAGATATATATAAAGAAGCCATTACCTAATGTTGGTCCCAGCTATTGGGGAGTCATGGGAGGGTGGACTGGATATGGTTTTAACCTTTGACTTGTTTTTCTTTTCTTTTTTTTTTTTTCTTTTGCACAAAGTGGCCTCTCTCAGACTAGGACCTGCATTCTTATGCTTATGAGGTTTAGCAGCCCAAGTTAATAATATAACTTCTACCATTCACTCCAAGGACACTCAATAATAACCTTTCTAAAGCAGGGAGTGCAATAGCATCTGAAATTCCAACTCTTCTCCAAAGTGCAGACATCATTCCATATTAAGACTAGCTAATGGTTTTTTTATTTGTTCAGTCATTTCATATTGCAACATATTAGTAATGAAGTACTGTCCCCCACCCCACCCCTAGGAATCTAGCCAGTTATCCAAACTTATCAAGGCTAATCAAAACATAAAGAGCATGCATGAGGTCTGATTCACCAGAAGATGAAGAAAGCTTATTTATTTGGCATAACCCATACCTTCAGTCAAAGAAATGTTCTAGTTACTATCTAATGAGTAATTAAAAGAATTTCAATTTTCAGATATATTCTGATAGGGCCCAACCCAATCCACCTGCTGTGCATGCTCCAAACTATAGCCCAAACAAGGACAGCAACGAATGCAGTAAACACAACTATAAGTTAAACATAGTCAGAAAGAAAAACAACAAGCGTCTTTAACTTGAGAGGCAATCTTCTTGTGGAAACAAAATGCATTTCCTCAAAGAGTCATACAAGTGAAACTCATTTCAGAAGAAACACATGTTCATACAGACCATAGAAATATGCTGGCAAGTAGATGAAGGAATAATTTACATTGAAAGAGGATTATTATACCTGTCAAAGCTAGCTTTAAGCCTGTCTCTATATCTGGGATACTTGGGACTAATATACCAGGTGTATCCAGAACATATATGCTCGGTTGGTGTGCAATCTGAAAATTAATTGTTAGTTACACATAAAGGAAAGAAGCATAATATACTAAACGTAGCCTCAAAAGAAAGAGAAGCTAACAAATTGACAATGAACCACAAAGGAAGAAACTAAGTTCAACAGAATATAAGTTCCAGTTGCTCCACATTGTTATTTTGTCAGGTGCCACTGGTATGTACTTGGTTGGGGCAAAGGACAATAAATCATAGAATCAGAAAGCACTATAACTGGTCCAATCTACCACTGGCATGTTGGCATACCTAATGCAACAAAAAAAGGAGATGATTTTGAAACTACCATGTTTGCAGCTCTTCGATGCAACCTAATGAGGGGTAATTTGGTCCTCCCAATCATATAGCGACACGTGGCCTTCGGATGACACCTCAGTGCTGAGTAAGTGAATCATCTCGGCAAGTTAGCTCAAAGCACCTCATCCAAGCCGACTTCCACCTCGGCAAGGCCGAACTAGTAGACCCCGTAAGATTACGGCGACCTGTCCTAGGAGCCTGTCGAGCTGTAGGAGTCCAAGGCGACCTACAAGGAAGAGCTCGCTAGCCACTCCTTGCAATACGCTACCAAGCCGAGATCCCCGAAGCGCTGATATCTCAACAGTTAGACCGGCCTACCGCATCGCACACCTCGGGGTTACTCGAGTAGATCATAACCCCCATGCAGATCTCGCAACCGGCACATTAACGCGTTTAACCAAGCAGAAATAGTTCCGCAAGAAACTCAAGCCCGTTACAAGAGGGTTCTGACCACTGGTACCTATATAAGGCACTCACTTCTACCTAAAAAGGTACGCGCGACTAAATACTATCTAGCTCTCTCAATCTCTCAAAGAATCCTCAAACAACTCCTGACTTAAGCATCGGAGTGCCCTCCCCAGGTAAAAGACACCTGGGCACTCTAATTCTCCTTCTCTGGCAGCACACTTCAGCTCGACCAACTTTCAACTCGGCCTTGACCAGGGAATATTTGAATCAGAGTCTGAGTCATTAGACATGAGAGAGCTTCCAGATTGCATGACATCACAACCCTTCCACTTCTAGAATCCCAAGAGCAACAACTACCCTACTTTCAAACCTTGTAGTAAAGGCAAAATCTCCACTTGATGGTAGTGATTTGAATGCATGAGACCTTAGTTAGATTGACCATAGGGTCCAAGATATTACAGAAGGGGCAAGGTCACTAGCAACTGGAACAAAAGGCTCATTTAGATGGACAATCCAACTTTAAATCAAACTCCTACTTCTAACAGGCTTCTAACAGAACTCAGTTCTTATCTCTAATAGATAAGTAAGAACAGAACTCCTACTTCTAACAGATTTCTAACAGAACTCAGTTCCTATCTCTAATAGATAAGTAAGAACAGAACTGGAATAAGTAATCTATTGGCAAGCTGGCAAGAAGAGCTGATGTGGCAAGATAAGCTGTTGTGTGGGCCCCCCTCTCTACTGCTGCCGACGGCGGTAATTCTTCCCACGAATGCATCCACAACACATGAAGTGTGTGTTTGTTTGAAACAATGAACCCGGACCATTTTCTAGTTATGCCCTGAACCTTGGAGACTGGTGGGCACTGGAAAGTTACACACAACCCCTAGACTCAATTATGGTGCTGCACTGGGTGTCGAATTGGGTATGTTGGGGCAGTCTGAGATATCTTGGACCCTGGTGGGCTCGGATGGATCCTGGGTATGTTGGGGCAGTCTGAGAATTCACTCGAGTGGGTGATCATAGCGGCAGATCAGTCCCTTTGTCGGACAAAGTGAATGATCGGGACTGCACTCTCTTTGATGGAAACCAAAATTGTCGACAGCCGATTTCAACTGTGTTTGAGATTTGTTTTGCAAAATATATTTATATGATAATATATATACTATGTTTTATGAAAAAGGGTTTGCAAAAGGTTTTAATTCCCAGGATCCATCCGAGTAGAGAATGCAACACTGCACCTTGCAACCAGGGGAGAGGTCCTTCCCTGTCGGGCAGTGTTTGATCATTAAGGGCTGAGAGGTTAAGTGTAAGAGAACATTGAGGGTTGTTTTACCTGATGGGCTATATCTTAAGTTCATTATCCTTGGGCTTCATAGGATGGCTGGACTCAAGGATCATTTGATGTAAATGTTGAGCCCATTAAGAGCCCATATTGATTGACTCAGGGGTTCACTGTGTTTGATAGTGAATTTGGCCAAACCTTTTCACCAAGGATGGGTCGAACCCATATGGGCTTATGTAAGGTCATTGTTGGGGTCCCACGCCATACAAAATGAACCTAAATGGGCCAACAACTACATAGGAACGTGAGCTACTTGCTTAATGGGCCTAAAGCCCATGATTAATTGGATTAATCAGGGTGTCACATGATAGCTTAAGCAGTCATGTGCCTTGGGCAAATCTGGGTATGGATAAGGGTATGGAGCACCCATTAAGATAAGAGGATAAGTGGTCCACTTAGAGAGTCCAAATCCAAATAAAGATGTGGATTAGGAAGCTCCTAATTCGATTAGGAGAGGTGCTACTTAAGGCTTATAAAAAAAGGATCGAGCTGCTCCAGTTACACATCTGCTCTCAGTTCTCTCTCTGCTCTTGCTGCCCCAGAAACCCTAATTCAACCTACACTTCTTGGACTGATCTTGATCAATTCCTCGTCTGATTTTTGCAAGAAAAATACAGAGAATTCGTGCCCACCTCCCTTGTTCGATCCAAGGAGTTGGATTGCAGTTTTGCTTAACCGGCTTCAATTCAAGCTGCGCCATCTTCAGTGGAAGTTGGTTTTGGGATTCAGTTTGGGCATGAACTACCACTTTGGGAGCTACATTTGTGGAATCTGTATCAAGTATTCTTCTCCCTTTTGGTTTCAGATCTGGTCTGATTTCGGTGCAAGAACGATCCTTGAAAAATGCAGTTTTTCTAAAACTGGGAATATGATTCCCAGAAGGTTGCAAGAAATTTTTGAAATTTTGCCTGACCATCTAACATGGTTCGGCCATCCATATGATGGATTTTACCTTCCTTTAAACATAGATTTAAAAATAAAATCACAAGATATTATGAAAAAAATTAAAAAAAAAAAACTTACCTATTTTTGCAACATTTTTCAAAACTTGAAAATCTTCAAAATCCTTGATGATTCACACTTGTTCCTTGTGTTTCTTTTTTTGCAAATCTAGAACTCTAGGAACGAAGTTTGGAGTTTTAAAGTCGTTTGGGGGTGAAAGAAGGCTTATTTCAAGGGAAAGAAACCTTCTTTCCCCCTTTTCTTTTTCATTTTTTGTCTATATCTTCTTCGTAGCATATATCGACACCCGATACGCTACTGAATCATGTATGGTTCAATATGGGTCCGATACGGTGGAAAAAAAGACAATACCACCTATTTGCCACCATATCTCATATTGAATTTCCAAAGATATGATATGATATGCCCTGTATTTGGTGTATCGTGTCAAAATTTTAAACCTTGGATAACAAGAAACAATTGCTTTGTGTGCCAAAGGGTAGGGAGAGAAAAGGATGGAAGCTACTCTCAAATAAGTTACAGGAGATCTTAGTTAAGATGGAAGAGGATCACGGTAAAAAAATAGAGCAGATTAGTAACAGAGTAAGGCACTAGCAATGAGAAAAGCTTGACCATCATGAGTTCAAACAAGAGCGATATGAAGAAAGGAGACTGTGAAAGCATAGCTCCACAAGTAATGGCAGCAAGTTTAACCAAAAGCATGGTTTCAAATGTCGCAAAATGTCGCTAATGTCACCCGACATATGTCGATGTCGAGGCTCACCGACATGAAAATGGATGGTAATATAAAAATTACATTATTTCGATCAACATTTCCTATATTTCATAAATGTCAGCCAAATCGGTCCAAATAACCAAAAAACATATATAGTTTTTCCTATTATGTCAATAGGATGTCGATAATGTCAACAATATGTCGACTAATGTACATTAAAAATATATTATATTAGTATATTACATTATTATAATACAGTATATTAATATAAATTATTCCATTAATAATTTCTATTTAATATTTCAAATAAAATATTTATAAAAAAGAATTAACAAAATATAAAAACAAAAGAATAAATTAATTACTTTATAATATAAAACATAAAATATTTTTCAAGTAATAAAATATTAACTAGTTAGTATTTTTTTAAATATTTATTAAAATCAGAAAATGTTTATTAAATTTTATAATAAACCATATTCTACATTTAATATAAAAAATCAGAATAAATTTATTAAATTTTATACTAAATCATAATTTATTATAAGTTTAGTATTAAAAATCATAATAATTTCATTAAGTTTTATACGAAATCAGAATTTATCATAATCTTAATACTACAAAAAGGAGAATCAGTTTATTAAATTTATAATAAAACATAATTTATTATAACTTTAATATTTAAAAAATCAGAATAAATGTATTTCTATTTACTAGCATCAAATTAATATATTAGAATTTATAATAAATCAGAATTAAAAATAAGAAAAGAAAATATCAGATAACCTTGTAAAAACATCAAAATGCATAATAAATCAGTAAATCGTCATTTACTAATTTGTTATTGATTTTAGTTTCTTAGCTTTATATAATGTTGGGAATGAGATAATAGTCTAGAAATATGTATTAATGCTTCTTTTATCATTTTACAAAATATCATTGCATATTTCCACATATTTCATAATATTTCCACAATGTCTCTAATTTTTACAACATTTCTCCTCGACATTTCTGACATTTCCGACATATGTCCTATATTTTGGTAAACAACATTTCCATCGACATCGACATTTTAAACCTTGACCAAAAGCCAGAAGCTGTCATTGGATGTGAAGAAAGGAGTTAGGGGACAAAGATATGTATTAATAGCAACACGATGAAACGTAAAAGATTGGAGGATATTATCGGGCACAATTAGTTGAAAAACTTAAGTTGCAGGCCTTTCCGATCCTTAGGACTTTGACAATAGAAAGATAGTGCTAGAGATTGAAGAAGATGAAGTAATTCCTTTGACAACTGAGATGGTGGAGACAATCGATGGTGTGGTCAACATGGAGAGCTGGCATGTCCTGTAACCAAAAGACTATTTCAAAAGAAAGTTTGTTACTAAAACTGGTGGATCTTCCTCTTATTTTATGGAAAGAAGACTTATTGGACAGGATTGTTAGAACTTTGGGAGTTCTCATAGCATACAATATCCTAGATCTACACACTGCAAGGCTTCAGGTTGTGGGGATGAAGGCAAACAACGTCCCTCGAGCCATTAATCTTCTCTCAGATGGCCTGTGGTGTAAGGTTTGGGAACTGATGGAAGGTGAGGCATCTCTGTGGAGTAGCTGCTCCAAGTTTGAAGACGACAGAATCTTGGAGGACTAGTTGACACGTGGAAGAAGGGGGTTGGGGGAGGAAAAAAGACAAGAGTTGGAAAATTGGAAACGAAACTGAAAAGCCTCAAATCGAGACCTCACCGATGGACCCATCGAATATGGAAATTAATTGAAAAGTTTTTAAACTCAGCAATAAAGGGGCAAGCTTTAAAACATTTGCAGAAGTTTTAAGAGAGGACACATCAGATCCTAGGTGGAGACAACATGTTGAGAAGGTTAATAAAATATAAGAAGAATGGGGATCAATGGGGGAGCACGAAGGGTCTGGGAAGAGATTTGGCTTATCTGAAGTGAACCAATTGAACCAGCGGTTCAAGACATGTCATTTGACTTTTCAAATAATCACGTCGAAGTATCAGAAGCAAGGGATGAAATCCAAGGCTTGTAACACCAACACTTAAGTTTGAGTCCAACAGGGAGTGTGATAGACCTTAAACTGGGTCTATCATCATCTTCATTCAAGGTTACCAAGCAAATTGAAAACCGGAAAGAAGGAAACAGTCTTATGTCACAAGTTTTTCAGTCCTCAGTGCAGAATAAAGACAGTTTTGTGTAGTGCACAACAAAATACTTTTACAGAGAGAAAGAGGCAACCCTTAATGAGAAGAACAAAGGGATCCAGCTGCGCCTAAATGAGAGGTTACCAGAAGAACAGTCTTTTGATGAGTGGGTTTGATGGTGGAAAAGGGGAAAGAAGGAGAGGTCCATCTGAGCAGTGATGGTGGTGTGACAGCAGTGGAGATGGTTGAAGATGTGGAGCAGATTGATGAGAAGAGAGATCAACCTAAGAAAGACGATAGAGTGCAAAAAGAAGATGAAAGGGTTTGCAAGGACGGAGCTGAAGAAGAATAAGTTGAAGTGGAAGGAGGAGAGAGAGAGTAAGAAAGGTGTTCCTGGAGAAGGAAAAGGATAGTACTGATTTAAGAGAGGAAGGGAAGAGTACGAAAGTAATGGTTTTATTGGGTCAAAAGTCTATACAAAAAAGGAATTTATAGAACAAAACCACTCGGAGAAGAAAATGAAGAGGAGAAAGATTTGGATTCAATTGAAGATGAAATTATGATAGATGAAACTCATGAAGTTGAAGGTTCTATCGGTATGGAAACAGTGATTAACAATGAGGTGGAGGTGAGCAAAACTCTGTGTTCTCTCTACCAATGCCTGCTATATAAAAATAGATAATGCCTTAGCACTGATTGGTATTTTAGGTAAATGGAAAATTGTCCACATGGTTGCATCTTTCTCATGGATACCTTGCTCTGCTGAACACTTGCTGATTCATTAGTTTGTGAAAGAGTTAACAGACAAGCAGTGGTGTGTGGTGGATATCCTTTGCAGTAAGGATAGAATATAGCAGAACTTTAGAAGTAGTTAGAGTAGATGGAAAAGAGTGAAGGTTTCTCACCGGTGGCAAGATGGAGAGAAATGGAAGTAGAAGCTAAGAAATTTAGATTTGAAGAAGAAAAAAACAATGGAAAATGGGCAGTTATAATCAGAGAAGAGAAAAGAACCACCACTTTTGTAGTTGTGGAAATGATTGGATGGCTTAAGGGATTCATGGATGGGACAATTTACTCCATTAGAAAACAGGGATAGAAGAGTTCAGTGGGATTTAAAGGTAAGAAGTATGAAGTTGAAATGAGGATAAATGTGAAAGGATGGTTTGTAGTGATAATGGACACCTTTGGTAATAACAGGAGACAGATGATATCGGTGTCGGAGGGTAGGAAAAGAAGAGAGTGGATAATGTTTGTGGCTGGGTTACAGGAGTTGTTGATGAAGATGGAAGAAAGACCAATACAAAGACAGAACATTGATCCAGAGATAAGCGCAAATCAGAACAGGGAGTTGAAGGAACAAAAACCAGAAGATTTAAATCTGCAAATAACTGTGATTAGCTTTACCAGGAGCCAGAAGATGCTTATAGACATGGAGAAAGGAGTTTGGACGAAGAGATTGGAATTAACAGCAAGAAAAAAAAATTATAGACTGGGAGATCTTGGAGGTGATTGTGGAAAATTTCAAGTTAAAGGCTCGTGTTAGCATTTAAGCCTTTCAATGATAGGAAGGCAAGCCTGTTTATCGAAGATGGAAATATTGATATCTCTACCATTGAAATGGTGGAGACTGCAGAAGCTAGGGTAATAGCAGATAGCATATGTTGTGTAACCAGAGGTTTATTTTTGAGGGAAGCCTTGTGCTACAATTAGTGGGACTTTCGTTCAATCTCTGGAACAAGAAGATTCTCGACAGATTAGTCCAATTTCTAGGTGGAGTTCTGGTAGACTATAACATTCATGGTCTCCATGCTGTGAGACTCAACTGGGGGGATTAAGCCTGAAGATGTGCTGAGATCCTTAAACTTGCTTGCAGATGGTGTCTGGTTCAAGGTCAGGATTCTGCTGGAAGCTGAAGCGTCTCTATGGAAGGAAGTCTTCAAAGGTTGAAGACGAAGGAATATTCAAAGATAGGGTGACACGTGGAGGTGAGAGATTATCTAGATAAGGGGAAGAAGCTTGTTGGCCAAGCCTCTAAGGAAATTGAAAAGTCTTGAATTGAAGGAATGGTATTTCCTAATAAAGAAGTTAATTCAAAATTATTTGAAAATACAGAACAAGTGGCAGTTTGCGGATGCAGAAGTCAAGGTATCTTGATAGGAAAGAGGCCCTTAGAACTATTTCAAAAGAAGAAAGAGAGGAAAGATGGAATCAAAAGAAAAAATTGGAAGAGATTTTACGAAAGGAGGAAATTTGTTGGAAGCAGTTTTTTCACTCTCTTGCAAATGGAAGGAGAAAGAAGAATTTAATCCTCAGTTGGAGGAGGGTCAAGTGGTAAGAGAGAATCAGGAGATTTCAAGGATTTTTGTATCACTTTAAGGTAATCTTCTCAAGCCCAAATGGAGTGGTGTCAAACTTGCCAGAGCTGGAAGGGATGTGCTTTCAGAGGAGCAATCTCTCTCTCTAGAAAGGAGGTTCTCCATGGATGAAATCAAGGAAGCAATTTTTTCAATGGATAGGTCTAAAGCCCTTGGGCCAGATAGATTCTCAATGGCCTTCTACCAAGAGTGTTGGGATATGCTGAAATCAAACATCTTGGAAGTCTTTAACGAATTTTTTTCCAAAGGGAAGGTTTCACTAGAGGTGTAAACTGAGCCATGCTGGGCCGGCACAACCCAGCCAGCCTGCAGCCTGTGCAAAGAGTGGGTCGTGTTGTGTCGGCATGCGGGCTGTTCTGGGCCGGGCCATGCTTCCCTCCCCTGGTATAGGTTGGGGGATTGGCCTAGCAAGGCTCACGGCCCAAGCCTGTCGTGCCGTGCTGTGAGCCTAGGCCCTGCTGATCCTGGGCCGAACCAGGCCATAAAGGCCTAGACTAACCTTTTTTTTTTTGCTAACTTCCCTTTTGGGCTTTGCCCACTTTGGGAACAAATTGAAAAAATAAAAAATCTAACAAAGAAATGAAAAAAAAAAACTTACCAACATACAAAATGGACAACAAATTGGAAAAAATAGGAATTTTATTTCATTTAAAATATAAAAAATTACAAATTGAAAATAAAAAGTTACATACTTACATTGTTGAAAAACAAACAAATAATTTAAGTAAAATTGAAAAAATTACTCCATCTCCTTGACATTAATCATCTACTTCATCAGGTTTTGTAGTGTTATGCCCTTCTTTGTCTTGTAATGTATCCTCAGCATCTAACAAATCTTTAAAGTATATGTCTTTTTCCTGTTTCTCATGGAAGAGCAAATGTCTGGCCAAGTGGCCAATACCACCCTTGCTACTAAAGCTAAAGTCAATCCAAATTTTTTGGCAAATGGCTCTTTTTCCCTTCCCCTCAACCTCCTCTAATTTAAATATTTTCTAGATCGGGCTAATTAACTTAACGTTGGGGAATTGGTTTTGGGAGGAGGAGCCAGCCATTTTTTTAATTCTAAAAATAAAAATTAATTTAATTGCACTTAACCAAATGGTCAGATTACCGATTCAGAATCTCAACTTGATTTCAACGATTGAAGCCTCTCAAAACCTCCTAGCTAAATTGCTAAGTGCCTAACTGCCTAAGTGTATGGCGGTATGACAGTATGAGATTGTATGAGAATTGAGAAGAGAGACTAAGAGAGTACAAGAATTCAAAAGAGAATTGTTGAATTGGTGTGATGAGAATGGTGGGCTGGTGTGGAGGATAGGGTTATTTTCAATTGCCCAAAATACCCTAAAAACTAGCCATGTTGTAGTTGTTGGGAGGGGTCTTTTGGTCATTGTAAAGCCGAAATACATAAATACCCCCCTATATAGCTATTTATAGACTTATTAGCTTATAGCTATTGATTAATGGGGTATTTCTGTAAAAAAACCCTAAAAAAGCTGAAACTAGCCATTTGGGGAGTCCCCCAACCAAGGGCCCCAACGGGTAGTTTTGTTGAACGGGCTGCCTCAACCCGTTGCAGGCCCATGGGTCGTGTTGTTCCGTGTGTCGTGCCACGTGTTGGGTCAGGCCAACAAGTGGGCTGCAGGCGGCACGGCACGCACAGCCATGTCGTGTCGTGCCAGCCCATGGACTTGAAACCCCCAGCCCAGCAAAGCCCAACAATCATGCCATGCCTGGCACAGCCTATGTGCCGTCATTGTAGGTTGTGTCGAGCCGGTCCAAAATCGTGTCAACGGGCAGCACGACCTAATTTATACCTCTAGGTTTCACCGGGAGTAAATGCAACATTTATCACTTTGATCCCAATGAAGAGGGAGACCAAAACTCCTAAAGATTTTAGGCCGATAAGCCTTATTGGGAGTGTTTACAAAATTATTTCAAAGGTCTTATCAAAAAGATTAAAAAAGGTGTTACCATTGATCAATTTCTCCTTTCCAAGGTGCTTTTGTGAAAGAAAGGCAAATTGTGGATCAAATCATGGTGGCCAATGAATGCGTCGTTGAAAAAAAGAAAGAGGTTGGAGGGTAGAAGTGCTAAACAGAATGGTGACAAAAGCTGATCTTCAAGGCCTTATTAGAGGTTGGAGGGTAGGTAGAAACAAGGTGGTTGTTACACATCTCTAATTCGCAAATGACACCATCTTTTTTTGTGAAGGAAATAATGAGGAAGTGGTGGCAAACTTGAAGGTGCTATTGAATAGTTTTGTGGAAGTGACCAAGCTGAGGATAAATTGGATTAAAAGTGGTATTGTAGGGGTCAATTTGGAGGAAGGAGAACTACTAAGATTTGCTAAGATATTGGAGTGTGAGACTAGAAGCTGGTCAATCAGTAGTTACCTAGGACTACCTTTAGGAGGAAACCCTAGGTCTATTGGGTTTTGGAAACTCGTCATAGAAAGGTTTGCTAGGAAACTAGCCCCGTGGAAGAGGAATTGTATCTCGTTGGGTGGAAGAATAACCTTGATTAGAGCCACACTAGCAAACCTCCCCACCTATTTCCTATCAACTTTTAGAATCCCTGCTAGGGTAGCAAGGTGGTTAGAGAAATACATGAGAATTTTCCTTTGGGATCCAGAGAGGAAAGAAATGACCATTTGATCAAGTGAGAGCAGGTTAGCAAACCTAAGGAACAATGAGGTTTAGGAATTGGAAACTTCTTAAAAAGGAACACAGCCCTACTAGGTAAGTGGCTTTGGAGATTTCCCTTTGAGAATGATAGACTATAGCACAAAGTGATTGAGAGTATTCATGGGGTGGATGGAAATGGTTGGGAGGAAAAAGTCGCCCCTCGTAGTACTTCAGCTTCTCCGTGGAAAGCAATTCATGAAATCTATCCTATTTTCCTCAATTCCACCTAATTCAATGTGTGTCAAGGTACTAAAGTTCGTTTCTGGAAAGACCTTTGGGTAGGGGAAACCTCAATGCCAAGAAAATACCGCAACTCCCATAAGTCTTTGATCTCAAATTCAGAACTAAGAAACTTCTTGAGAGCACTAACTTCTATATCACTGCCAGTAAACACAATATCATCTACATAAACAATAAGAAATGTCACCAATGTGCTTCTTCTCTTAACAAAGAGGGTGTGATGTGATTGAGTCTGAGTATAGCCAAACTGAACAAGAGCAGCCCTAAACATGTCAAACCAAGCATGTGTAGATTGTTTTAGGCCATAAAGTGATTTCTTCAATTTGCACACCTTACCTTGCATATCCTTGCCATATATAGTTATATACCAGGAGGAAGGGACATATATACCTCTTCAATGAGATCACACCATTCAAGAATGCATTCTTAA
This sequence comes from Nelumbo nucifera, assembly GCF_055504915.1. NCBI lineage: Eukaryota > Viridiplantae > Streptophyta > Magnoliopsida > Proteales > Nelumbonaceae > Nelumbo > Nelumbo nucifera. Next base: position 42,630,666 of record NC_142656.1, on the reverse strand, counting down.
CATCAAACTGATACAGAGGCCAATCATAGCTCACTGCTATGGATAAAATAACTCTCACCAAAGTCATTTTAGCAACTAGAGAAAAGGTCTCAACATAATCTATCCCATATACCTAGGTATATCCCTTAGCAACAAGATAAACCTTATACCTCTCAATTGACCCATCTACACGATACTTGATAGTGAAAACCCACTTTCACCCAACAAGTTCCTCCCCAGCTGGCAAGTCAACAATATCCCAGGTATTATTTTTATGAAGGGCTTCTGTTTCAATCCTCATGGCATCCCTCCATTCTGGTGTGGCTAAGGCTTCTGAAAAAGACTTTGAGATGGGTTGAGAGGAAATGGAAGCTAGAAAGGCATAGTAGGATAGGGACAACAAGCTGTAGAAAAGGTCTTTGGAAATACAATGAGTTGTACATTTCCTCTTACCTTTTCTCAAAGCAATGGGTAGGTCAAGGTCTAAAAACGATAGTGCTAGTAGAAGAGGTGATGGACATGTCCTCTCTTCGGTAATTGGAAGCGCTTGAGACTCAACTAGAGTTGTGGAATCAACCTGTGTTTGCCTTAGCCTTTGTCGCTAGTACCACCTCTAGATAGGATGAGTGGTAAAAACTGGAGGACTAGCAGGAAGAGGGGGAGGAACAAGAATGGAAGACCTCAAAGGAGAGGATCCCTCCACGGGAATGGGAGTAACTGTGGAGGGCTCGATACAAACTCAACTAGAGTTGGCAAAGGAAGGGATGAAGAAAACAACTCAAGGAGAGGATCCCTCTCCCTCAAAAGAACAACTATAAAAAGGAACTGGCTCTAAAAAGGTGACATCCATGGAAACAAACCGGGTGCCGCTAATGAGATCAAAACAATAGTACCCTTTCTATGTGGAGGCATAACCAAGGAAGATACACTTCTAAGCCTTGGGGTCAAACTTATGTCTCTTAGAATTGGGAATGTGGATATAACAATTGCAACCAAAGACCCGTAGAGGAATGGAGAAAATCTCAACACCAGGAGAGAGGACTCCGAAAGGAGATTTTAACCCCAAGACTCAAGAAGTCATGCGGTTAATAAGGTAGGTAGATGTTAAAACTGCATCACCCTAAAACTTCATAGGAACATGGGTAGCAAAAAGAATGCTCCTTGCAACTTCCATAATATTTTTGTTTTTCCTCTCCACTACTCCATTTTGTTGTGGAGTGCAAGTACAAGAACTCTGATGAACAACCCTAAACTTCTCAAGATAGGAGGTAAGGTCCTTCTTAAAATATTTCTTAGCATTGTACAATCGGAATATTTTGTTGCACGCGTTAAACCGAGTATGTGTTCATGGAACTGTTGCACAAGTTTAGGCACTTCAGCACTAGAGGGCCTAAGGTAAATCCAAGTATATCGCGAAAAATCATCAATAAACAGGATGAAATATCTATAGCCATGCATACACGATAAATGGTAAGGCCCCCACACATCAAAGTGAACAATATTAAAAGGAATAGTCGATCTTTTATTACTTGAAGGATAAGTGTTCTTACAATGCTTTGAGAACTCAACAGACTCACAATGTAGACTCAATATAGATTGATTCCTTTAAATAACTCTAGAAACAATTGACTCAATGAAAAAAGAGACAAATGACCCAAACGGCTATAACATAACATAATACGACTATTGGATCTGAAACAAATGTAGTTCTAGCGAAGACCTCCTCACCACATAAGACCTAGTCGCCTCTTCGGCATGGGCAAGATCAAGGAGAGTGAACTGCGAGTCGCTCCCAGAGCCTAAGGGCCAAAATACTGAACTAGCGAAAACCTCCTCACCACATAAGACCCAGTCACCTCTTCAACATTGGCAAGATCAAGGAGAGTGGATTGTGAATCGCTCCCAAAGCCTAAGGGCCAAAATACCAAACTAGCGAAGACCTCCTCACCACATAAGACCCAGTCGCCTCTTCGGCATGGGCAAAATCAAGGAGAGGACTGCGAGTCGCTCCCAGTGAAGGGATGAGAGATCCATCGTATGGACGCCCAAATCTTGTGGAATAAAGGGGCGAATTTCAAAATTTTTCTCTCCCTTTCAATTGGGAATCGCATTCCCTATTTAGAAAATCATATTTTCAAAGATCAATCTTGAACCATAAACTGAACCAGATCAGAACCAAAAGGAGTAGGAGAAGATTATACCTGATACAGAGAAAAAGTATCTCCCAACGAAGGTGTTCATGCCCAATGAAGGATCCAAAGACTACTCCCACTGAAGATGGCACAATGCAAGATGGAGCAAAATCAGCAGTATTCTTCTCCAAGAATTTTGTCCTTCGCAAGAAATAGTAGGATAGCACGTGAGCACAGCTTCCTATCAATTCTTTCTCAAAGAGCTGATGTCAAGATCGAACCTTGACTTCTCCCACAACTGGAGATCGAACTGGATGTCTGGCGGCTGCAGGAAGGAGGCGGCAAGAAAGATCTTTGCAGGGATTGCAGAAATCTTTCTTCTATGATTTCAGCACTGAAGAGGATCTGATTATCTGATGATTCTAAAGGCTGCTGCCCCCTCCTTTTTGTAAACCCAAAGGATCAGTTCCTAATCCAATTAGGAGCTGCTTATCCAAATCATATTTGGATCAGACCTCTCTTTAGGTGATAAGGATAAACCCTTATCTTATCTGTAGATTAGATCAGCCTTCTCCTAATCTCATTAGGAGGTTTCTAGATCTAAATCATATTCAGATCTGGACTCTCTGAGTGGATAGGGTTAAGACCCTATCCTATCTGCTGATCCATCTCAGAATTCGCCCATATTTAACTTATTAAATAAGTTCAGTTCGAAATGGGCTTTAGGCCCATTAAGCTTATGTGCTCACTTAACCTTCCTAACTGCTGCCCAATTGGGCTTCCTTGTATAGCGTGGGACCCAAGCATTGATCTACACATCAGCCACATGGATTCGGCTCAGTCTTTGTTACAAGGCCTGGCCGAATACACTGTCATGGACAGTGCACCCCCTGAAACCCATCAAATGGGCTCTATGGGCCCAACACTTACCCTAAGTGGTCCCTCGGCCAAGCCACCTTGTAACACCCAGGGACTATGGAAAGATGCAAGATTAGCCCATCAGGTATTATCCTCAATGGTCTTACACTTAACCTCTCAGTCCTTAATGATCATACACTGCCCGACAAGAGAGGACCTCTCCCTCGACTGCAAGGAACAGTGTTGCACTCTCTACTTATATGGATCCCGGGAATTAAAACCTTTTGCAAACATTTTAGAAACAATAATGTATATATACTTTTATATCTCATATAAAATATACTTTGCAAAACAAATCTCAACGATTGAAATCGGCTGCCGGCAGTCTTGGTTTCCATCAGTGAGAGTGCATCCCCGATCATAACCTTTGTCCGACAAAGGGGCTGATCCTGTCACTATGATCACCCACTCAGATGAATTCTCAGATTGTCCCAACATACCCAGGTTTTGACCCCCGCTAAGGATCTCACTGATTGGTACATCAAAGACAGCCCAATCCGACACCTAGTGCAGTATCATAATCGAGTCTAGGGGTCGGGTGTAACTTTCCAATTTTGCTCATTAATCTCCAAGGTCCAGAGCAATACTGGAAATTTGGTCCAGTTCAAAGATTCAATTTATCCTACACGGTATGTGCCTAAGGTCTCACCCTAGCAGCTGAGACAGGCTACCCCAACCAACTTGGTGGCACAACAGTGTCAGCCTTATCAGGATAGGTCTTCCCAGACCAACCCACTGGCTATGAACATTCTAAACTAACACGAGTCTCATTAATTGTCCAGTTTAAGGGTATTACACAGAAACATACCAAGGGAACATGAATCAAATATGCACTTTTATTCATTTACAATAAACTCATAAAGTACATCATTCTGATTGAAGCTAAGGGCATACAAAATTGTCCAACACCCAGAGCCTAAGGGCCAAAATACCGAACTAGCGCCTAAGTCCTAGTCGCCTCTTCGGCATGGGCAAAATCAAGGAGCGGACTGCGAGTCGCTCCTGGAGCCTAAGGGCCAAAATACCGAACTAGCGAAGACCTCCTCACCACATAAGACCCAGTCGCCTTTTCGGCATGGGCAAAATCAAGGAGAGTGGACTACGAATCGCTCCCAGAGCCTAAGGGCTAAAATACCACATAAGACCCAGTCGCCTCTTCGGCATGGGCAAGATCAAGGAGTGGACTACGAGTCACTCCCAGAGCCTAAGGGCCAAAATACCGAACTAGCGAAGACCTCCTCAACACATAAGACCCAGCCGCCTCTTCGGCATGGGCAAAATCAAGGAGCAGACTACGAGTCGCTCCCAGAGCCTAAGGAATTGAATCGACGCTTACAAGCTCCTCGAATTATTCATTCCGGGCCAAAAGGAGAAATCTACTCCCTTCGCCGAGTTACTTTCAGCTCGGAAGTGGGGGGGAAATGATGAGGGCAGATTTGGCCCTCCAATGATATTGTGACACATGGCACCTCGGAACAACTGGGTGACACCCGGAACCACTTAGGCAACAACTTAGCCAAGATGATGGTGTCCCGAACTGGCGACCTGGCACTGGCGCCGACCTGGCGACCTGGCACTAACGCCGGCCTGGCGACCAGCCTTTATGCCGAACTAGCGACCTAACTAGTAGGATAACTGCTCAGCTTGACATGCCAAGTCCACAACGGATCGAGCTCGGATAACCAGACCACCTTAGGACAAGTCTACCTCGGTGCAAGGTCACATCAGGACCACCTCGGTCCCAAGGCACTTCGGCATTCATATCAGGTCGGATCTAAAGAGCACGAGCTCAGGCAATGCTGACCGACCACCGCTTGGCAACCCCGGGGATCTCGCCACCGTACTCCGCGTCTTACGAGATCATACCTTGTAATGGCTAATATTATCTCCCCACTCCCTGATTCAGGCGGAAATGGTCAGCCTTACCGATTGGTAGCGTTTTCCCCAACTAACATGGAAACGGATCCTGTCGCAGCGAGAATTCTAGAACTCTACCGAACCCGCAAGGACTCCAATATATAAGGGCTTCACCCCCCGGGGGTGAAGAGAGGCGTAATCTCAGCTCTCTAGCTCTCTCACAATCTAATATCATTTTCAGCTCGCAACCAAGTGCTAACTTAAGCATCGGAGCGACCCCGCCGGGTAAACAACCCCGGGTTCTCTGGTTCATCTCTTGCAGGTTCATCGAGCCCGTCATCACTGGTAGTCAGATCATCTCCTGTAGGGAGTAGCCGGATTGCGCTACATCAAGAGCCAACAGCAAGGGATATCTTCGCCAGAAAGGAGTTGGTAAGAGGTGAATAACTGTGAAACACTAATCATATGGTCAAAAGCACCAGAATCAATTTACCAAGGGGTTTTATGAGTACCTGAGACAGAAACATGATGTGTAGTGGCACGAATACCTGAGTAAGCATATGTAGAGGAAGGAACAATCTCTGAAGGAGTTGTAGCAATGGACTCCAAATGACTAATTATTCGGCCATACTTCTTATATTCAACACTGGCGACTACAAACTATTCTCCCACTGACTTCTCTACACCTTATCCTTGTTCACCTTGTGAAGAGGTGGCTACATTTGCATTTCCACCTTTTTCCACCATTTTCTTTCTTGAGTCTGGCAAGAATGAGCTCTAGATGCAACTTCCAACAGGTGTCTTTACTGTGTTTAGGCTTCTTGCAGTATTCACAAATAATATATTTCTTCCTAGTGTTAACCTTCGGCTTCATCCTGGCATTGGCATAGTGATCAACCTGTTGCTCGACAAACTAAACCTGTCTTCCGCTATCCTCACCGCTCACCATAGCATATGCTTGAGACAAAGTCACCTCATCCTTTACTAAAACATACTACCTCACAATATCATACTCTCAGTTGAGTCCGATGAGGAACTCAAAGACCCGATTTCTCTCCACCAACTTCCTATATGTTTCTGCATTCTTTGTGCAACCCCAAACAACAGTCTCCATCAAATCAATCTCTTGCCAAAGAGATTTCAGCATAGAAAAGTAAACAGCTAAGGGCTTCTCCCCCTATCTTAGATTATTCACATCATCCACAAGTAATGCTAACTAACGTGTGGTTGCATAGAATTCACTAACCAACCCACTACTGCGTAGTTTTCCTGCATCCACCTTTCATAGGTAGGATCATCCTCCTCTGGTTTCTTCTTGCTCCGGGTAATGTAACTTCATTTTCCTCTACTACACACATGTATCTTAATAGATTGAGACCAAGCTAAATAATTGGTCCCATCTAACTTCACAATAGTCACAGCCCCAAAAAGATTCTCTACTGACCCCCCATGTCTAAACCTAGAATATGTGGAATATTTGGTCTCTCCTCTAGTTTGCTCCATTGAGTGAATGAATGCAAATGAAAATCAAATTACAGTTTTACTAGGCTAGATTTACTGTTCTAAGCAAAGAACAACCCTTCAACCTCCCAAAAATAGGGTTTCACAAGACTCAGCAGGATGGGGAGAAAGAAAGAAACTTCAACTGCTCCTACCAGAGGTTCTAGGACTCAATTCAACCAAAACCACCCTCAATAGAAATCAAAAGGCTTACCTCTAATCCCCAAGCACCTAGTTCAAACTATCTCTACGACCTGTAACAAGATTTCTCCAGTTATTTTAGGTTTTCAAGAAAAATCTCCAAGAGCCTGCTTTGGGCTTCAATTAAGGATGAAAACCTCCACAAAAACTCTCCAAAAGCCCCCCTAACTGGCTGCATAAGTTGCTGATTGATCAACCAGTCAATTCTCCATACACACTGTGTATGGGCAAAGAAAAGAGAAAGAAGTTGAAAGTGAGAACCTACTCTGATACCAAGTTGAGAAATACACTTGTAGTAATTCAAAAAATATAGGAAAAGAAAGAAAGGAAGAGAGAAGAAAGTGGTTTCAGCAGTAGGTCGTGGAAGAAGAGAAGGGAAGAGAGAAAAGAAGAGTTCGAACCTCTCTCTCTAGCCCCCTTGATCTCTTTTATTAACTTAATTCTAAAATTAAGGGATTGTTCGTTTCCTCTTAACTCTTATCTCTTAAGATGAATCTTTTAATTTTAAGAGAAAATTGGGTGTTTGTTTCCTCTTATCTCTTATTTCTTAAAGTGCAACCATACAACTTTTTGTTTTCCAATGATATCCCCAAAAAGACAAACAAAAACTCTCATATATAGGGTCAAAATGGATATTTGATCATTTTCAGAATTTAGAATTCAGAATTCAGAATTCAGAACAACATTCTCTGCATTCAGAGTTCAGAGGGAAGAAAAATTCACCAATATCAATATACCTCTTAATATAATTATTGCACTTTCAGATGTCAGACTTCAAAGCAAACAAACAGACCCTAAGTACAATTACTTGAATGCCCTTAATGGGGTGGCCAGCACTAAAGAAATAATTAAAGAAAACAAAAAGAAAGCCCATAACCAACAAACATAACCTTAAATGCTACTGAAAAAAGAAATAAAAAACACTAAGGCCCATTCGGCCCATTTTCACTACAAAAACCTCACTAGTGGGGACAGTTTTGTCCAACCAAGCGTGCAGGGAAGAACAATAGCGCCTTCAGTTCTAGCTGCTACCTCCTCTTTTCACTCAGTCTCAGGTACTATTGTCCTTTCGATTTCAGATACTAACTCCTGCTTTGTGTCTACTAGTCCTTCACCAGGTTCCCAAACAGTTGTTGGGTTGCAAGCCCCTAAAAACACTGCCTATATCACCTATAGGAGGGAAGGAATTGAGGATGGAAAAGGGAAGAAAATAATGGTAGAAGAGAAGGAAGGATTAAGAACTTGGCAGTTAATGGAAGGTTTTTTTAAGGAGTTGAAAAGGAAAGAAACTGAAGGAGATACTTGTTTAAAAGAAAAGGAGGAAGGAAACAATATGAGAGAGAAGGAGGAGGATAAGGGGGAAAACAGTTTAAAAGTGACAAAGAAGGAAAATGGAGATAACAATAATGAGGAAACAATGGAAAATTTTGTTGGGAAACTTGGGTATAAGGTGAAGGACCCGAATGACTTGAGGACTTACTTGAGAAAGTATAAGGAGGAAGGAAAGGTTAAGAAGAAGAAATTGAGTGAAGTAGAGAGATTAAGGTGAAGAGTAAATTGAGTGAAGTAGAGAGATTAAGGTTGGATGTAGAAGGGGACAAGGAATTTAGTGGGGGAAGGGATAGGATAAAAGGGAAGTAGGTAAAAAAGGAACAATAGGGAAAACAAAGTAGTGAAATGAAGATAATCAACTAGAACGTTAGAGGATTAGGGAGTGCTAGGAAAAGATCAATCATAAAAGAGGTAATAAGAAAAAAAAAATCTGGATATAGTTCTGCTTCAAGAATCCAAGTTGCTAGTGTTTGACAGAAGATGGGCCAGAAGTTTGTGGAGGGCTATGAGCATAAGTTGGGCAACGGCTCCATCTTGGGGGTCCTCAAGAGGCATAGTGACATTATCAGGAGATAAGGTGGTGGTTGGAATAGAAGAGTTAGTGGAAAAATTTACAGTTTCTATAAAATTCAAACAAGTGGAAGATGGTTTTGAATGGATGTTAACAAATATTTATGGACCTAATGGGTATAGGGAGAGAAATGAATTGTTGGAAGAGTTGGGAGATACTAGAGGATTGTGGGAGGGACTTTGGTGTATAGGAGGGGATTTCAATGTCATTAGATTCTTAGAGCAGACAAATAACAATAAACAAGGTATCACTACTAGTATGAGCAGGTTTAATCAGTTTATAAAAACATTTGAACTTAAGGAATTGCCTCTCACACATAGTAGTTTTACCTGGTCCCCTCCAAGCGAACCCGATTTATTCAGCATTGGATAAATTATTATTCTCAATGGATTGGGAGGTGCATTGAGAGGTTTAGTTTCAAGATTTCTGCCAAGGGTAACATCTGATCATTGGCCAATTTTCATCTTTAAGGAAGAACAAGGAAGGAGAGTACCAATCATCCAGAGTCTGGGCAAAAGATTAAGGAGTAGTGGGAGAAAGTAATCCAAGGATAAAGTGGAATGCAATGAAATTGCAGGATCTAAAGGCTAAAATTAAAGAGTGGATCAGTGGAATATTCAACATTTTAGGAGATTAGAAGAAAGGAAGCAATCGGTGATCAATCAAATAGAGGAGTTGGATGACAAGGAAGTTTGGGAGAATTTTGAGGAAAGGGAGAAAGAAGTTAGATGGGAGTTGAGGAAACGATTAGAGGATATACTATATAAAGAGAAAACTAGCTGGAGGCAAAAATTAAAACATAAATGGGTAAAGGAGGGTGATAAAAATACAAAGTTCTTTCATGTAATAACTAATGACAAAAGGAGGAAAAATCATATATCTGCTTTAGTGGTGGATGGTGTAACAGTTAAGCAGCAAAATGAGATAGATATGGCTTCTAAAGAACACTTCAAATCTATTTTCAGAAGACCTTTGCACAATAGGATTTGGTTGATAGGGTTAGAATGGTCAAGGTTAACAAATGAGGTTAAAGCTTAGTTGGAGAGGAAGTTTTAGCTGGGGGAAATAAAAGAGGTAGTGTTTTCCATGGAAAGTTGTAAAGCTCTTGGGCCAAATAGGTTCACAATGGCATTCTACTAAGATTATTGGGAAATCTTGAAAGAGGACTTGCAAGAAGTTTTCAATCAATTCTTTGGGAAAGGAATAATAAATCCAAGATTGAATTCAACCTTCATTGCTCAGGAGCCTAAAAAGTCTGATGCTTTGCATGCTAGAGATTAGGCCCATTAGCTTGGTAAATAGCTTATATATGGCTAAGGTTCCATCTCTAAGGATTAGAGCTGCTCTTCCCAGTATTATTTCACTAAATCAAGGGGCCTTCGTGAAGAATAAACAAATCACTGATAAAATTTTAATTGCAAGTGAAAGCGTGGAGTAGTAGAAAAGGAAAGGAAAAAATAGGTTTTTTATTTAAATTGGATTTGGAGAAAGCTTATGATATAGTGGATTGGTCATTTCTATTAAAAGTGATGAGAAGCTTTGGTTTTGAGGAGAGATGGTGCAAGTGGATAAAGGGATAAAGAATAAACAAATCACTGATAAAATTTTAATTGCAAGTGAAAGCGTGGAGGAGTAGAAAAGGAAAGGAAAAAATAGATTTTTTATTTAAATTGGATTTGGAGAAAGCTTATGATATAGTGGATTGGTCCTTTGTATTAAAAGTGATGAGAAGCTTTGGTTTTGAGGAGAGATGGTGCAAGTGGATAAAGGGATGTATTCAGACTTATCATTATTCTCTATTGGTGAATGGAAATGTGGTGGATTTCTTTCAACTTTGAGAGGAATTAGACAAAAGGACCCTTTACCCTTCCTCTTCACTCTACCAAATGTGCAAAGTTTGTTTGCCATGGCATTCTTTAGTTGGCAAAGAAGGGATGATTGTTGTGGAGTTGTGTAGGAGCTGCCATAGTCTGGACCATTTTGGAGAAAAGGAATGCAAGGGTATTTACAGAAAAAAGAAAGAAGAAAAGAGGCCATTGTTGAGACCATCACTGTTAGGATAGTGCAATGGGCAAAATCCTTAGTTATTTGCTGATTTTTCAGTGATATTATGACTCCGAGTGGCTCCTTCACTGTTAGGATAGTTCCATGGAGAACTAATGTGGAAGTGTGTCAGAGCAGCTATTTTGTGGACTATTTGCAAGGAGAGGAATGCCAGAATATTCCAAGAAAAGGAAAGAAGCCTAGCTGAAGTAAAGGAGTGCACATTGGTTATTGACAAAGGCAATTCTTTGGTTGAAAACTTCATATCTTTTTGCGAATTTTTCCTCTAATGATTTTCAGAAAAGCTGGGCAGAAGTGGGATCCACATCCTCTAAAATGAATAGATTACAAAGCAGAATGGATACCTCCTCAAAAGGAGTGGTGAAGTTGAACTTTGACGGGAGTAGTAAAGGTAATCCAGGGCTCTCAGGTATAGGAGGGATTCTGAGAGATAAGGATTATCATTATTTTGAGGACCAGTGTGAGTTGTGAACTCTACAAGGGCTGAGATACTGGCTACAGTGCAAGGAATACAAATTAAAAACCAACTTGGAGTGGAGCACTTGATAGTTAAGGGGGACTACAGGGATCTTCTCAAGAAAGTTAATTGGCTTACAAGGAACATGACAATTAAATTCAATGTGTTAGCAAATCAGCAAATGCCATGGCTGATTCGGTTAAACAAGGGGGTACCAAGAGGTGAATTGTTCTGGGCTACCTTATAATTGTATTTCTGTTAAGAGTGTGATCATATTCTCATTTCTAAGGGGAGGTAATATACCGTACCTCCTCTTAAGGTGATTGTACACTTTCTTCTCTTCTTAATAAAATTACCATTCATTTATCAAAAAAAAAATATTATGAGAAATTGGAAGGAGGTGGCAAGTTCAGATAGTCATAAGCTTGTATTAAGTCTTGGTTGGTCCCCACCAACGCATGGCTTCACTAAGTTGAACTTTGATAGGAGTAGTGCAGGGAATCCAGGTCCCTCAGGTATTGGTAGTGTTTTTAGAAATGAGGACAGCATTATTGGCATATTCTCTAGACCAATGGGTGTAGGAGTTTCACTGAGTGCTAAGATGGCTTTGATGGAAGGATGGCTTCACTAAGCTGAACTTTGATGGGAGTAGTGCAAGGAATCCAGGTCCCTCAGGTATAGGTGGTGTTTTTAGAAACAAGGAGGGCAGCATTATTGGTATATTCTCTGGACCAATAGGTGTAAGGGATTCACTAAGGGATAAGATGTTGGCTCTGATGGAAGGAGTGCAAAAAGCAAAGGAGATGAACATCAATAAGTTGATTATAGAAGGAGACTCAAAGTTAGTGGTGGGTTGGTTACAAAAGGAAAGAGCCACAATGTGAAACTACAGCAAATGAAAGGAAGAAATTTAAATGGTTGACATGAGGCATGGATGTAAGAGTTAATTAAGTTAAAAGAAAGCTAATGGTTTTGATGATGCTTTGGCAAAACAAGGGTGGGAAGAAATCAGTTGTTTTGGGCTCAATTGTAACTTTATTCATAAAATTTGGGGATAGTAAAGAGATTTTGGGGCCGTTTGGCAAGTCTTTTTCAGAAGATCTTCTGGCAGACCTGACAGTCAAAAGACGATGTGAGCTTTTGCATTAAGATCTTAGCAGCTTGAAGACCATTTGGTTAAGGCATGGCTCTTTGCGCATCTTTCTTTGTGAAGAAGAGTTGAAAAAAAAAACTCCATTTGGAGCTTCCCAAAAATAGCCCAAAACAGGTTTCCCACGTCTTTTCGGGGCTGCGGCTTTTGGCGGCTAGATCTTTTCCCAACCAAACAGGAAAAGATGAAAGTGTGGGCTGTCGGGCTTCTAAAAAGCCGACAACCCACGCGGAAAGATGCGCCAAACAGGGCCTTTATTTTTCCCTCTTTATAATCTTTTTTTCTGTGTTAATGAAATTTGATGTTATTGGTCAGAAAAAAAGCAAAACCCTAGGTTTGTTCTTTCTTGGGTGAGAGGAAATCACAAGGAAGTCTTTTAAGGAGGTGGAAGAAATGCCTGGTGGGCCTTCAAAAGGTAGAAAGAAGAATAATTTGACACCCGAAGGGGATGTTTCAATTGTAAGAAACATTGTGGAGGAATATTGATGTATTTCAATGAAAGTTGCAAGGGCTGTTTTGAAGAAGGGTGCTGAGGTGGCAGCAGAGCAAGTGTTTAAGAAGAACGCTGTATTTGAGTTAGATAGGATCAATGCTAATGTTAAGATGATAGAAAATATTGAGGTTCATCCAAATGCAGTAAGAAGATTCAGGCATCAAAGAAATAATTGGACTATTCTGGTGTCAAAAGTTTTGTATAGATTGAAGGGGTGATCATTTGTGAACAAGAGGGTGAAGAAGACAAAAAGAATTATAAAGAAAATCAAAGAGATTCCTGTTTCAATCTATAAAGATTTAGCATGATTTGTTTTTTTGCATATTTGTTGGGGGGGCTTTTCAGTTTAGTGGGTGGAGCCTCTAGGTTTGGTTGTTGGAATGGAGAGCTGGGGTTATGGTGAGTTTTGTTTTGCTTTGTTTCCCTTGGGTTTTTTGTGGGTAATTTTGAGGTTTCTCGTTTGGGTTTTGAATTGTAGTTTGTGGGATTAGTGGGAGAGAAAGGGTGCCTGTTTTTGTTTCTCTTGGGAGGTGATGCCGTATCACCTATTTGTATTCTTCCCTCTTTTTCTTAATAAATTTTCTTTTTTATTGATCTTCAAAACAAAGGATTAACAGTATCTGCAGAAACTACAATGCTATGCTCATGACTCAATATTTATTATGATATAAAGCTAACGACTGTAAAATATAAAACAAAAGATTGAAAAAAAAAAAAAAAAGAGATAACAAGAAGGAAAGAAGGAAAGCCAGAAGTAGGTTGCTGTGGATCAAATTAAAAAGTAAAACATGATGAAATTTACCTTATATCCTGCAATATCTTGAGTTACACCCGGCAAAGGTCCCACGGTAGCTCGCTTGATCTTCTCCTGCACTATGAAAAAATTCTCCAACCAATCATGCTTGATGTGTTGTTTCACAATAGAAAATACTGACATATTGCTTATACAACCTCCTAATAATGGTTACCAGTATTGAGAAGCCCAACAAAATATTACCAGGAAAACGAGCAGAGGTAATTTGGTGGATGGAATTAATAAGAGCTGATTTCCCTACATTAGGCACACCGACCACCATAACAAGGAGAGTGGGTTCCCTTGAAATCACTTCCTTCAATTTCAGCTCCACAAGTTCAAGTAGCTTTCACAAATAGACCACAATTCAGAAGAATATACAGCTAGCATAGAACGATATAATATTGGTTTAAAAGTAATTCCAGAAACTAGAAAACATAAATCTTGTTATTGAGGAATCAGGTTTGAGACTAGATGGAGATAGTAGATAAGACCATATGGGGCTTCATTTTATCTTCCCACTTCTGAATTCTAGTAATGTATTATTCAGATGATTCTTTAAATCAGAAAGGGTTAGGGGATGTGATAGATCCGTTTAGAATTCTATAACTCTGAGCTGGTTCGAGGGAGCTCACCTTCCTGAAACAGATTAGAAGAGAGGAAGAAGAGGATGGAAGAAGGAGAAGAGGAAGAAGAAGGGAGGAGAATAGTAGGGTTTTCTTTCTTGCCTAACAGACGAGGTTTACAATTATTTATACTCTCCCCTCTCCTGCACATGGATTCGACTGCGACTGGTAACTAACTGGAGGGACATGCCTCCTCACGTAAACGAACCTCAGTGAAGGCTGCACACGGGTGATCAGGTGCTTCTCTCGTGCAGGGCCTGGTTGCTGAGTGTCTTGGGCCTGGGTCTCCTGGCATGGGCCCGAATGGGTAGTTGAGGGCCTATCAGGATGGGACTCTGCACTCCTCATTCTGGTTCATCCTTGAGGGGTTGTCTTAATCAATTTACTGTGTGACAACAATTATATGAAGTTCCTCAATCACATAATAGTAATTGGCACACTTCAGAGTGCTAGATTGACGAAGTATAACATAGTCATTTGTTTGGGGGCACTTGAATACGATCTTGACAACAGAAAACTAGTAGTTAGTTTCCATCACTAGAAGAGCAATTTTGCATCCTCAGGTTGTGTACTTTTTTCATCTGTATTTTAGTCCTTATGGACTGAAAGAAAATAAAGAATTTTGGAGAACAAACTTTAACTCAGAAGGAAATGTTACAACATATGCATGGGGAAGAATTCATTCTAGGTATGCACGTCATGGCAGATTTTAAAATGTCCCTTATGATTCCTTTTTTTTTGAGATAGTGGGACTCTTTGTATCTGATTAGAAAGAATAATCTGTTCAGATTGGAGTAGGTCCTGCACATTGGCTCATTGTGCAGAGCATTGTAATTTTTCCACATATATTAATACAATACTCAGTTGGATCAATACAATTATATCATTCTTCTATCCCTTCAAAATCCAAAACCAAGGTCAAGGCTTTATTTCAACAAGATAGAAGATGGAAAAGCTGCCCATTCTTTTCATAGAGACTAAATTAGGAATACAGAGTATAGATCGTAAAGGGATGAACTTCTCCTGACCATAAGTATCCATAAACAAAACCTATGCAAATAGTCACATCAAGCCATTAGATATTCTTTTCTTATAAGTGGTTAAGATGATTGTATTAAAACAACCATAAAAGAGAAAGAAGCCCTCAGCATATACAAAAAGAGTGCTTATAATATGCACAGAAGCATTTAAATGCAGCTCACTATACATTTATACAATAAATCAAAAAATGACGGAGATCCAATTGTCAGTGAAAGAATCGGCTGAAGTTCCCTCAAAAAGTCTTGAAACACTAGCCCATCTCATCAAGGTCCATTCCACCTTGCTAATGACAGCTTCAACTGGAACCAATTTGGACTAAAAAAACTCTGCAATTCCCTTCGAAGCGATCCAACAGATTGCAAATGGCAAGCAATTCCAAAGAATCCCCCTCGCCACGAAAGGTCCACATCCTCAAGAAGATAACAACTCAATCAAAGTAGGAAGAACCCATTGCACACGGAACAGCTGAAAGAAGTGACACCAAAGTTGATAGGTAAAGGAGTGGAGTAGCAGATGGTGAACAGATTCTGAGCCCACACCCCAAAGGCAACAGATGCCGTTCAACTCCATGCCCCATCTCACTAAAGCCTCAACCATTTGAATCCTATCTCTTCCAGCTAGCCACACACACAAAAAAAACATTTGTAGGCACCTCAGACTCCCAAATCCAAGGACCCAGCAAAACATGATAACAAGATTTAGTAGAAAACAACCCATTCTCATCTCCAGCACAAAGCTGAACATCTCATGATCCTGGAACAATCTCAACCTTGCAGCTTGGCATCAAATCCAAAAGAGAGGGGATCTCACAATCATTCAAATTCCTTCAGAAAGTAGGAGACCAGACCACCTGTTCATTGATTAAATCCACATAATTGCAAACCGCACCTTCCTTGGTAAAAGTGATTACAAAAGAAGGGAATAAATAACAAAAAAGTTGACCGGAACACCGAGAGTATCTCCAAAAGGAAATAGCATCCCCTGTTCCAGGCTTGAATTTGATGTTCTTTTGAAACTTGGGCAGGCTAGCCATGATTCCTTTCCACACACTAGTGCCATAAGACTGTTGAGGCTCAAGAGAAATCCAATCCATTGGTACTCTTCCACACTTGCTTTCAATCACTTACCACCACAGATGAGACCTTTCTTGCCCATATCTCTACAGCCATTTACAAAGAAGAGAATCATTCATAAGTCTCAACTCTCAAGTCTCGTACCTGTCCCACCTTTCTCCTTGGGTTCAAAAACCATATCCCAAGAAATCAAATGAACTTTCATTTCTTCGTTAACCCCCTCCCACAAAAAATCCCTCTGCAACTTCTCCAGCACTTTGGCCACTGACGCCAGCAAAGAAAACAAAGAAAGATAGTAGGTTGGCAAGCTGGACAAAACACTCTGGGTTAGTGGACAAGAATCTTCTCTTCTCCCGCGGGAATAATATGGCTCTATCTTAAATTCACTTTCAAGCCCGAAGCAGCCTCAAAACATATCAAAAGTGTGTCATCAGCATATTGTAATAAAGTCACTGACACCCCTCCCCCAACCCTACTGAGAACCCTTAAAGCTGTCTTACTTCAACTGCCTTGTTAATCAGTCTCCCCAGTGGATCCACTACAAGTGAGAAAAGTAGGGAGAAAGCGGGTCGCATTGCCCAAGTCCTTGCTGACCCTTAAAATACCCCTCTGAAGCTCCATTGGTGATGATTGAAAACATAGGATCATAAATGCAGCAAAAGATCCAACACCTCCAGAGCACTCAAAGCTCATTCTCCTCAAAATATAGTCAACAAATTGCCAATGAACATGATCATAGGCTTTTTCTAAGTCAAGTTTGCAGAGGAGACCTGGCATACTTTGCCATAAGTGGGAATTAATGCATTCATTTGCAATAAGAAGCCCACCGAGGATTTGCCTCCCATCCACAAAAGCTCCTTGAGAGGGTAGAACCAATTTCCCTAAGACTATGCTCAAATGGTTTTTTTTTATCGGTAACAAAAAACTTTATTAATGATGTGAATATTTATGAAGCTTTAGATACAATAGGGGAGGTAAAAAGTCTTAACTCCCCATCAACAGAAAGCAATGACATAAAATTAAAAATTAGCCCAAAAGATAACCTCCCTATTCACCCCCTGCTTGGCCAGCCCATCTGCAAATGAGTTAGCAGTCCTCTTCGCCCAGCTATATTGTATCTCAATGTCTCTGCCCAACCAACAGAATATTTTCTTTTCATTGTTATAGCTCCACAAGCCACTGTCCTCTTCCTTCAGCCAGCTAATCACCACCCCAAACATCTGATATTTAGTTCCCTTGCTCTTTGAATTCCTTACAGAGCTGCAAGGATCTCAGCCCTAATAGATTCTCCTTCCCCTATGGGGCCTGAGAACAATGCAAATAACATCCCCTTCCTCATTCCTGAAAACTCCCCCAATCCCAGAAGGCCCTGGGTTCCTCAAACTACTGCCATCAAAATTCAGTTTTATAAATCCAGAGGGAGGAGGGGACCATGAGGGACTAGGAGTCCTCTTACGCAAAGCAGAGGTAGCTATCTCTTTCCAATTTCTTAGTAAGTCAGCCACTGGAAAGTCTGAGGAACTATCCTCAAATGGTTTGCCAACAGCTTAGAGATAATCTTATAGAAACTTCTAATGAGAATGACTGGACAGAAATCTTTGAGATCAGCAGTAGGGGTGATCATTTTCAGCCCGGCCCAGCTCAGAAATTCTGAGTTTGGGCCTAGGTTTTTGTTCAGGCCCAGGCCGCACTTGGGTCTAATACTTCAAGCCCCCATATATTTAATTATATGTATTATATATATTTTATATATATATATGCACACAAGTTATTTGATGCCACATTGTATTATTTATATATAAATATTATAATGTACCATTTACAACATATGTTTTATACAATATTTTACATTATATAATATATAAAATAAATTTTGTGTGCATATTATATATATAATGTAAAATATTATGCATATGTAATATTTTATACATAAAAGACATAGGCCCAGAATCAGGCCCAGCCCAACCCAGGCCTTTGGGCTTATGTTTCAGGCCTGGAACCTGGGTCGAGCCAGACCTGGACCCCGGGTATAGCTTATAATAGGTGCAAAGCCCAGCCCAGGCCCAGCCTGACCCGGCCCATGATCACCCCTAGTCAGCAGATGAAGTTAGATTTTGCACCTTGAAACAGCTTAGCATTTCTCTAAAAATATTTTTTTTGATAAATCATTTCTCTAAAAATATTTCGCTGCCAGCAGCAGGTCTGCCTTCAAAAAATCCAAACACTTAGTGTAGAAACCTATTGGAAAGCCATTGGGGCTCAGGGCTTTGTCCCCATTGAGCTCCTAAAGTGCAGTCCATACCCTCCCAAAAATCTCGTTCAATCCAATCCCTGTCCAAGTCTCCAAGCTAATAAAAAATAACACCATCTAACTGTGGCCTAATTACCTCTCCTTCCGCATAGGATCTTTGTTAAAAGCTACAATCCCATTTCTCACTTCCTCTTGAGATTCCAATAGCCTCTCATTCACCTTGATTGTAGTGATAGTGCTCTGCCACGAACCATCTAGTGGAAGAACTTGGTGTTTTTATCCCCCTCTTTCAACCATAACACCCTAGATTTCTAATGCCAAGACACTTCTTCCATGTGGCACAACATGCAAAAGACTACTGCAAGCTTCCTTCACATCCAACTTTGAGATTATAGTTAGGGTCCTTTCCTTGTGCGACTACAGACTCCCAAAGTCAATATCATTCCACTCCTTTATTCTTAACTTGACAAATTTTACCTTCGGAACAAAAGTGGCTGAGGCATCTACACTTGCCCACCAATCCTTAACCTTTTAACAGAAACTAGGGACTTCAAAGAACATCATCTCAAATCTGAATAAACTTAGATATTCTTAGAAAGTAAAGTAAAAGAAAGAAGGGCATTTGTCCTCATTCAAGGTGACTTTAGTGAAATCATTTTCAAAATTCTATGTTGATAGACAAACTTCCTGAGATAGCAAGTGGTGCTTGTTGTCAATTACAATGCAACACTAAATCAGTATGTATAAATGACACAGAAACAGGAGCAGAAGATTTGTGAATTCAAACAGCATATACTTTACACATTTTGCAATCCTACTTTCCATATTAAGAACTAAAAGGAGAGAGCTGCCCATGGATAGCCATTTCTTTGTTGGGGGTCACAATAAGAAAAAGAAAAGCAGCAAAGAAAAAAAAATAACATCTTGCATGTGTCTCATGCCATGTTAAAAATAAATAAAATAATAAGCCAAAAGATTAGTATAACAGAACCATATTAAAAATCAACTAACCTTCTTGACAGAAGTCTTGCTGTGTGCATTTATTGAAAGACAATCTTGCTTGTGTGAATCAAAACATTGAATCCATTTCTGCAAAAAGCACAGCACAGGGTAATATTCACTGAAGAAGCAACAAATTTGAGAACATATTGTCATAGTGGAGACAAAAATGGCTTTAACTTCACAAATCCTAAAGGGGTAAGTTGCAAAACGCAACTTCAAGAAACTCCTTACATTTGCCACATTCAAGGTTCTCTATATGCTCAACAATTAAATCTGCTGATTAGGAAAACTACTAGGTAATTTTCACTGAAAAAGCTTGATTTTATCTTCTCAACTACTAAAGGCTCGTTTGATAACAAATGAAGTGACTGAACTGAATGATTTATTACTTTTTCTTTTTAGGAAGCTCCATAATGGCTGAAGCTAAAGTTGGGTTGATCACTTCTGTCAAT
Source organism: Nelumbo nucifera (assembly GCF_055504915.1). NCBI lineage: Eukaryota > Viridiplantae > Streptophyta > Magnoliopsida > Proteales > Nelumbonaceae > Nelumbo > Nelumbo nucifera. The sequence continues at coordinate 42,610,774 of NC_142656.1, read as the reverse complement.
ATCAAACGATCATGAGTAGAAAAAATCTGCTTACTTGCATTATATTGGGATTGGCCAAATCCTTCTTATTGAGAGCAATTACACGCCTTTTGCTGGAAAGAACAGGTTGGAGATCTTCATTCACGGAAGATAAAGGAATCTGTTTTCCACAAGGAAAAACAACAAAATAATCACAAATAAAATACTTGGATTAAGAGTAATTTTACTAGAAGAAAAAAAAAACTATCAGTGATGAAATCGCCTGAAATAGTTTGAGGTGGAGAGAAGATATTTTCTTTTTACAGAAGACACGATTAACATCATTTAGCAAGAACTAAACCAGATAAACAGAGAGAGAAAGAGAACTAACACGAGCATCACGGACTTCAATAACAAGGTCTGCGAGCTTGAGACGGTCGCGAATGGCTCGAGTAGCTGTAGCCATGTGACCGGGGAACCAGTTGATGATTCCACCACCCCTGTTGAACCCCATATCTCCCAACGCCTTCTTCATTACTTTCCCCAATGCACCCATCTCTTCTTTCTCTTACTAGCTTGCTCGCTCCATTCGCAAATTCTCGCTCCCGCGCTCGCTCTGTACGGGGAAGATGCAGTAGGGAAGGGTATTGTTGTTTGGTAGCCCAGTAGCTTGAAGTGCGGCTGAGACGTCTTGTGAGGTTGGTGTGAGGAGCGCCTGTTTAGGAGCAGATTCGGGCTCGTTGTTATTCATGGGTGATGTTCCCAACAGACTGGGGGATGTGCTGTTAGGAGCAAATTATGGTTCAACTAACAAAACTACTACTTATTAATGGTGGAGCATTTCTTTCAAATGCTAGAGTTAAATCCCCATGGTATGAGTGTTTATGAAACATTAAGCCAAACCATTTCCACTTTGCTCTTGTACCTTGTTTTTATATTAGTAGAGTAATTGGATTGTTGTTTGTAGTTACATACATGATAATGGTACTATTTTTTTTTTATAATTCAGGTATTATGATAATGGTAATATGTCAATTATAACATTGGTCTACTTTTAATATACTAACCATTGAGGTCCTTGTGAGATCAATAAGTGGGTGTGTTAAAGCATTATCAGAATGATATCTAAGCTAGTAATCATTATGATAGGATCTAATGCTTTATGAGACAAAGAGAATATTCCTAACATACTCTGATGAAAACTGCAAAACTGCTGGTAGTAGATTTTAAGTTGTTTTAAAATTGGTTTGCAAAATAAATATTGTATATAAGTAAAATGTTTATTTTGGAAAATTATTTGTAAAGTTTTTTTTCGCAAGTTCCATCATTAAACAGAGTGTAGCATTGGGCTCTTTTTTTTTTTTGATATAAACCAGAGATCCAAAACAGGAGCTACACACAATGGGGGGTAGCCCATCCCCAAATGTCAGCACAAGAAAGACACTTAAGAAAGAAAGGCAAATAAGAAATCGAACTAAGATTTGAAAGAGCACAATTAGCAAGCCAATCAGCAACTCGGTTCCCTTCCCAGAATGTGTGTCTGTCATTTTCCAATTCCTCATGTTAGATATTATTAGGCTCTTTTACTTGACTAGTAAGTGTGCATGTTCTTTGCACATGGCAATTCTAGATGATGATGATAATGATGATAAACACCTCATCCAAATATGTAATAATCGGAAAAAGTTATGAAGTTTTAAGTATCATTGACAGTCTTATGAGATTGGCTAGACTCTTCTTTTTGTAATGTTTTTTTTGTTCATTTACCAAAAAAAAAATGTAAGATTTAAATAGAGGGAATTGAATAATGTGAAAAGTAGTAATTCAATTTACAATTTAAACCTCACAATTAAATATAGACTAAATTTAAAAATGAGTATTCTAATCAAATGAATGTTCCAAAATCTTATTCATATTTCTAATAGTGGTGTAAATATAGAATTATAGATGTGTTCAATTTTTTTCTATATTTTTTTTTGTATTTCTGTGTGTAAAAATAATCAAATGAATTATAGATACCTGAATGTTTTTTTTTTGCAAAATTTATGTATTTTATATTTTATTAAGCTTTACTATTTATTTATGACATTAAAAGTTTAATAACAAATTGACCCAAAAGTTGAACTATTGATCTTTACCAAATAGTAAAATAATTTCATTTTTGGTCAGTTCTAAATTATGTATTGCATTTTCATTATCAATAAAAATAATTCTTGTTTACACTTATTTTTTAATTTGATTAATAAAAACATCATAAATGTCTAATTATTTTTACATTTTTATAATTATCTATATTTATTTATAAAAATTTTATTACCTAACTATGACTTCATAGGTTGATCAATTTAATTCAAATGGTTGAATTGCTTAGCCACCACTTGGGTAAAGAATGTTTTTGTTTTGGAGTCGTTTTAAAATATATGGGTTTGTATATTAAAAATATTGACATAGATCTAATTAGTAGCATTTATTAGTGAAAAATAACTTAAATATAGGATTTAATAAGAGAAAATGGGAATTAATAGCTTAGTTATAAAGACTTAATGAGAGGGGATTAAATGAGGTGGAAAGTAATTATTGAAGTTAAATTTTCAACCCTTATAATTAGAGATGGATTAAATACACAAATATGGGCATTTTAGTAGCTATTAAGTTGGCATTAAAGTTGTAATAAAAATGACTTTTATACCCTTTCTCAAACAAAGAAATAGAGGGTAATTTTAGTCCATAAAAACTTTCACTCTACATCTGCACTAATTATAGATAAAAGACTACATTGCAAATATTCATTTAGGCCCTTTTACTTGATAGATATTTTTTTTTAATTTGGATCATTGTGCCCAATTTCTTAGGGTTGTAGACTTGGGCAATTTATGTTAGACATAATGGGCCCATTCAAAGCCCAATTACTTGGGGCAACTTCTTTTTGTGAAGGGAGTGAAATTGGCTTAGGTGGGTCTCATCTCCTCTTAGAGAGGAGGTGGCCTAAGTTGGTTTTAGACTTGTACACGAGCCAGCTAGGCCAACCCTATAATGTCTCGGACCCGAGTCCAAGCTCAACCTAACCAACAGACCTAGATCTTTAAGCCTAAGCCCGAAGCTCAATCAATATATTGGGCAAGAAGAATTTTTTATTTTTATTCAACAAGAAAATTTATTTATGTATATTAAACAGTCTTAAAACCTAAAAGTACTAAAAGATCTCACTATAACTCAAAGAAAAATATGATAAGAGCAACAAAGATATATAAAATAGATTTTTTGAGAAAGCACATGTCCGGCCCAAGAAAAGTCGAGTTTAGTGTTTTAGGCCCAAGCTCGAGCTTGTGGATCTCAAATCTTGTCCAAGCCTGACCATGAACAGGTAAAGCTAGCCAGGCATATTAGGCTACCCCGCCCATGAATTGGTTTAATTCATTCAAATTGAGAAATTATGGGTCTCATGTGACATAAGTTTTTCCTTTTCACACTTATCTTGAAAGAATTACAAAGGTTATAGAATTGTTAGTTGCTTTTGTTGGAGGACTTCTAATGTTATTAAAAGTTGACTAGACTGACTAGTCAAAGAGAAAGTTGAATAGGAGTCTAACTAATTAAGAGCTCTTTCTAAATTGGATTAGGGAATCCTTTTGGCAATTAATTAGAACTTTTGGGAACTTGTAAATAACTACAATTAGATCAACCCTGGCCCCTAACTATGGTTCTAAAACTCCCAATTTTTCTTTTTTTTTTTTGATAAATGAGAGTAGTTTTATTAATTCAAAAAATAGTAGTACATTCAGCCTAGGAAGAGGCACGAGGTCTTACCTCCCCCTAGGACTGAGTCATAAACACTAAACAAACACAAGCCTGAAACATAGTTACAAAGTGGCCCAAAACAGATCTCCCCTTGACACCCCTTGCTTAGCCAAAGAATCAGCCATTGCATTTGCTGATCTGCTGACCCACTGAAACCTGAATGGTGTATTCCTTGTCAGCCATTTAACTTTCTTTAACAGATCCCTGTAGCCCCAACAAGCTGTCTCTGGACTTGTCAACCAGCCCACTACTACCTTGGAATCCCCTTCTACTATCAAATTATTCACTCCAAGTTGACTGGCCATCTGTATACCTTGTACCGCTGCTAGTATCTCTGCCCTTACAGAATCACCAACACCCACTGGTCCTGAAAATAAAGACATGTTGCTATCTTTGTCTCTCAAAATCCCTCCTATTCCAGATGGCCCTGGGTTACCTTGGCAGCTACCATCAAAATTCAGTTTTACCACTCCATCCGGTGGGGCTTCCCATTCAGCTTGTGATTTGTTCTTTGTGGAGACTGTAGAAGCCACTGCTACCCAGTTTCTCCTTAAGTCATCAAAAGAGCAATCTACCAACAAGTGTGAAGATTTTAGCCACGAGACTGTCCTTGTCATTATGCATTCCTTAATTTCAGCAAGACTTCTTTCCTTTTCTTGAAATATTCTAGCATTTCTCTCCTCCCATAAAGTCCACAAGGTAGCGGCTCTGATATTATTCCACATTAGCTTCCCTCTTTTTGTCATTCTCCCAAAGGCAGCCGGAATGAACAGTAGCTTTACTTCGGAGGGCAAGTTCCACCTGCACCCAAATAGTGCAACAACTCGATTCCAAATATTGGCAGCAAAAGAGCACGATATCAGTAAATGGTTACAGTCCTCACCCTTCACTCTACACAAGAAGCACCAATTTGGGGACAAACACAAGTAAGGTTTCTTCTTTTGCAAGTTTTCCACCGTATTGATCTTACCCAAGTAGGCTACCCAACAGAACACTGCTATTTTAGGAGGAATTGGCCTTGACCAGACCTCTTTAACAGGGAACACCTGAGAGGAGGGATTGGAGCAGAGGGCTTTAAAGAAAGAAGCACAAGTGAAGGAACCAACCGAGGTTAGAGACCAAACCCTTTTATCTAGGTTAGGGGGGTCCAAGCACACTGAGTCTAGAAGCAACAAGAGCTTTGAAACACAAAGAAGTTCAACAGCCCTTAACCCTCTTCGAAACCCAAAATTCCAGTTTAAATCCAAAGGGCGAACCGGGGGGGAATTGGTTTCTTTCTAAAGAGGGAGATGGAATAGAGAGAAGGAAAGCGGTCTTTTAGGGGTTGAGTGCTCACCCAAATATCTTCCCAAAAAAGAATGGAGTTTTTAGAACAAACATCATACCTTACAAATCTGAGGAACTTTGGGAGAATGCCATAAATAGCCTTCCAAGGTGTTGTGAGCAAAGCCCTTCAGGATACCTCCGCGTTCCAACCAAATTCAGAACAACCATGGATACTCTTCACTACTTCATGCCACAACCTCTCCCTCTCCAAAGGCCACCTCCAAAGCCGCTTACCTAAAAGAGCTTCATTCTTACTCACCACATTCCCTAAGCCTAGGCCTCCTTCATTTTTGCTTCTACTCACCATCTCCCACCTAATCAAGTGATCTTTTTTCTCTTCCCCGGGTTCCCATAAGAAATCCCTCATCAGTTTTTCCAACCTCTTTGCCTCCCTTTTAGGAATTCTAAGACTGACAGGAAGTATAAAGGCAAGTTGGCTAGAGCTGCTTTAATCAAAATAACTTTACCCCTAGGGAAATATAGTTTCTCTTCCAAGTTGTCAATCTTTTTTCGAACTTTTCCACCACCGGGTTCCAGAACCTACTTTCCTTTGGATTTGCGCCTAAGGAAAGTCCTAGGTAGGATAGAGGCCACTGAGACCATGTGCAATCTAACGAGGCTGCTATAAATTCCATCTCCCCTCTACTCAAATTTAATCCCACAACACAACTTTTCTCAAAATTTATCTTCAAATTTGAGGCCCTCTCAAAGTGAATTATCAAATCCTTCAGATTTCTTACCTCCATCAGATCACAACCTTCACAAAAGATTATTATGTCATATGCAAATTGAAGATAGGTTACTGAAACTCTATCTCTACCTATTCTCCACCCTCTTAAGGATCCGGCCCTATCCGCTTCTGAGAGAAGTCTACTAAAAGCATCAGCAACTAAAGTGAATAGGAAAGGTGACATGGGGTCACCTTGTCTCAGACCCCTGCTAGCTGGGAAGAAACCGTTAACTACCCCATTGACTAGGATGGAGTAATGGCAAGAGGAAAGGCAACCGTTTATCCATTTGCACCATCTATCCCTAAACCCACACTTCCTTAGCACGAGAATTAAGAATCCCCAATCCACTAGGTTGTAAGCCTTTTCAATATATAGTTTACAAACATAACCTTTATGACCCGATCTCCTCATCTCCTCCACACATTCATTTGCTATTAGGATCTAATCTACTAATTGTCTCCCCTTAACAAAAGCTCCTTGGGTTTGGCTGATAAGACAAGGAAGAACCTTTTCAATCCTCAAAGATAAGACCTTAGCCAAATCTTGTATACACTAGTCACCAAACTAATAAGTCGAAAGTCCTTTGGATGCTTGGCCTTTTTCTTCTTGGGAATTAAGGCTAAAAAAGTAGCATTAACTCCACGACTAATCACTGAATTATCCTCGAATTCCTTGAAGACCTCAATCAAGTCTTCCTTGTTTATGTCCCAACAATCTTGAAAGAAAGCCATTGTGAAACCGTCTGGCCCTGGTGCTTTAGATCTGTTCATGGAGAAGACAGCTTTTCTTATTTCTTCCTCCTCAAAATTCCTTTCTAGACAGCTTCTACTCTCTTCTGGAAGCCTCTGCCAGGATAGCCAATTGTTTTGTTGACCATTTCAAAACTCCCAATTTTTCATCCCTAGAAAGATTCCATTATCACTATATTTGATCTTGGTTATTGGACTTCATCTTCTTCCACCTTTGCAAGTTATTCTAGACCATTAAGGGAGCACTTTACAACATGAATTGTTTTTTCTTATTGTCAGTTCCAAAAAGAAATCAAAACCTTTTGGTTTGAAAACAAATTATTTCTCAAAACAAAATTACAAAAAAAAAAACATATTCTTTGTTATGTATTTGTTTCCAAGACTAAAACCAAAAACATATTCTTGAATTTCTAGTTTCAAAAGTATGTTTTCATATAGTTATTTGATATTATGATCCATAAATCATATAAGTTCTATATTAGAAAGTTTGTTTTTGTTTAAAAAACCATTATTTTGATGGTTCAAAAAAAAACATGTATTGTTTTTTGAAACAAAATCAACTTGTTTTTCCCTTTGAAAACAAAAACCAAAGTTCAAGAACATGTTTCTTGTTTTTTTTTTTTTGTTGAAGTGACGATTCCAAAAACCAAAAACATTCATGTTGTAGAGTGCTCCCTAAGTTTTTGGGTTTTTTGTGATCAAATCAAACTAAGAAGAGCAACTATTGTTGCAATTTGTTGTAGGTTTCAAGAAAATACAGCTAGATCAAGTAAAGGTGGTGCCATCTTCATCTTTTACATCAAATTGGTGAGAAGCTCAAAAAGACTTAGACATGAACTTCACACCTGATGCTACATTTGTGGTGACCATTTTTCATCACATTAAGGTAATTCACTTACCTTATTTGGATTTGATATAATGTGGTACAGCTCCATATTTGATCCTATAATGGAGAAATTGTTTATCCTAGGTGAAACATTTCATCTTTTAGAAGTTTTCTCATACAGAAGTTTTGTACTTTTATATTTGCTAAAGGCTAAACTTTGTCATCACTTTTAACATTACAACTTTCAAACAAAACAAAGCACAATAAAAAAGTTATATGATTAAGCACATCAAAGGGAACAATGCAAAAGTAATGTGAATTAGAAGTACTTGGGTTAATGTGCTAGGAAGGACCAAGGATGTATGGAGTTGGAAGGTCAAGGGGACAATAGTACAATTGACTAGGTTCTCCACATACATATATGTGATATCAACAACTACTACTTTCAGACCAGATATTAATTGAAAGCCCATAATGAACCTAGAATTTGATCAATTGCTACAAAATTAATGAGATGATCAATTTCCATTGGTTATGGTTGTGTGCGTCGGAAAAACCGGCTCACTTGCCACTTGGGCTGGAAATGGAGTCGCCACCCATCAGATTAGGAAAAAGAGGTGATGGGACCTCCGGGAATAATTACTCCAAAACCCAAGGCACCGATCCAACCCAATCCGGGTAAGACTCGGATGGGAGAGGGAAGGGGTTAGGCACCCCTCTCCCAGGTCCAAAGGTGAGACCCACATGGGATCCCAAATGAACATAAACAACAAATAAGCAATTAATAAGGAAAACAAATCACAAGAGAAGCCACCATAAAAGAAAGAAATATTCCTACATTTATTTATCTATTTATTTTATTTTCAATTTTTTTACTTTATCCTTTTTATCTTTTTAATTATTTTTAGCTATTTGGTTTTATATAACTTTTCAATTAATTTTTTTATTTTTTTTTTCATTTTGTATTGGTGTACTTTTGTGATTTTCTAAATTTTTCCTTTCTTTTTTATTTTTATTTGTTATTATATTTTTTGTCATTTGTTTATGGAATCCTATTGACTTATCTGATTTATGGATTATTTTCTTTTTTGATATATTCTTCTTTTTTATATTTTTCATATGTTTATTTGTCTTTCCTTTTTTTTCTTGATTTATTTTTTTATAATTTCCTTTACTTCATTTTTTTATCATTATTTCCCTTTCATTGGCCTACTCTTCCCCTTGTCACGTAGATGAGCTTTATTCTAGCCATCTCACTACACCCTTTCAGCCAACTCTCCTTCCCCTTTTGGTTTGGTATGCATGTATCCTATCTGTCAACAAATCTTCTCAAGCTACTTCCTTTTCTCCTCTTTTCCACCCCTGCACACACACCCCTTTTTTATCTATCATCGATCTACCCATGACTACCTGAAGCAACATTACACATTAGAGTACACCAAATAGCCAACAAGAAAGAACTCCCAACACACAGCGATCAATGGCCATGTGAACAACAATACTCATCAGATCACAAGGTTAATTTCAGAAAGAGAGCTTAGGATAGCACTGTTAATGTTCAACAATATTCGTCGAAGTATAGAAACAAGCTATGCATTGTTAAATCTACACACTGACAATACACTACAGAGGGAATCGACTTCAGGGAGGAAGTATAACCACAAAAAAAAGGTTTGCACGTCATCATCAATTTATCAGAGAACAATAACGCATAGAGAAAAATGAGTAACGGGCCAAGGGATATGGGGAAGAAATTACGAAATATGATACTGAAACTTTCAGTCTGTCACCAATTAGAAATCGTTTTTTAAACAAAGAATGAAACAGAGCCGACGAAAAGAATTAAAAAAAAAATGCTAACAACTTTAAGAAGGGAATGCAGTGCTGATAAAAAACATAAACTAAAATTAACAATTAAAACTAATAGTGACAAAAAAAGAGCCATCGTATGAGCGAGACAAAGAAAAGAAAAGAGAAAACGAAAAAAAAAAAAGAAAAGAAAAGAAAGCAATGGTCCAAGCTTAATCGATTATGAGAACATAATGATTCAAGACAAAAATACGGTAAAACAGCAGGTCTAAAGGGTTTCAGGGACTCTACAAGAGTCGATTTGGTGAGATCTCACCAACAGCTCTTTATTCCTTCCGGCTTTCATTATTTTCCTCCTCTCTTTTTTTTATTTTTTATTTTATCATACTCTTCTTTAATTATGGTAGCTAAGCCTTCATTGTATCGGCAATTCAAAAGAGTCCTGCTGATAATCCTTTCTAATTACAGAGGGGGTAGAACATCTGAGTTCATCCGCCATTATCTTGGGTAACAAAGAAAGAAAACCGGCACACCTTGCTTATTTAAAACAATCCATTTAATCGGTTTGAAGCATTAGCATACCGTACGATTAATCTGAATAGTAGTGGAGGATTTTAAGTTTAAACCGAGCATCAACTAAAAAAGACAGCAACATTCATATCGAAAGGATAAGGCAGGAAAAAAAAAAAAAAAAACTACTAGTAAAAATAACAACGAGAAACTAGGTGATTAAGGATTGAAGGAAAGAGAAGGGAAAGAAGGAAAGAAAAATAAAAAACAGGGTAACTTGAAATGTATCAGAATACTAGAGAAACATTCAGCGTAAATAATGATATGTAAATCAAAAAAAAAAAAAAAAACACATCTCCCGTCCTAACACTCGCCATCAACCTTAGAAATCATAGAGACAGCTCAACCAATTTTCCCTGCTGTCTCCCCTGATTGATGATCGAATGTGGTCTTTGGAGAGGGAAAGATATCAGTCGAAAACACAACAAAGAAATGAAAAAAAAAAAAGATTACCAGATGAAGTTGAGCTTCAACTGGTTCGGTATCTTGGCCTGAACTTGCCTGGTGCTGCTAATGGTGAATGAAGACAGAGGCTGGTGAGAAACCTTAGAACGTGGTACACGGAGGTGATAGTGAGTCGCCGGAATCCGATGGGCGACCAAAACCATTCACTGCGGCGAGTTACTCTTCGTTCACCGCCACTGTGGCACAGGGGATGAACAGCTTTCTCTCCCTCCCAGAGTTCTCCTCCAAATTCTTCTTCTTCTCCCCCCTCTCTGATTCGCTCTGTCTCCCTTTTCCTCGCTCTCTCCCAGAGCTCTCTTCTCCGACCTTCGTCTTCGCTCTCTCACAGAACTCTTCTCTCCGCTCCTCCCCTCTCCCCTTTCTTTCTGCTCTCTGCCCGAAATGGAGCGCTTATCGAGTCAGGCAGCTTTGCTCACACGGGTCAAAGAGGGCTTATTGAGTCAGACCGGGGTTTGGATCGATGATGGTGGTTCCGGGTTAAAGAGAAATAGAGGGTTGAAACTGGTCCGACCACAAATAGAGGGTTGTAAGAAGGGGTAAATGATGGTATGTTTGATTGAAATCTGGTAAGGGCTCGATTCAGTTAATCTAGAATCTCAGAATGGAATCTTTGTGTGATCGAAGGGTAAATAAGGTCTATTTTGGGTGAAAATTCATAAGGTAGGTTTTTTGGGTAGATTGAGGTGATTGGTAAGGTTAGATTGAACCAATTGAGCCTGAATTGGGCAGATTTCTAATCTGGTCAATCTAGGACCTTGAAATGGAATTTTGGTGCGATTCAAGGGGAAACAGATGTATTTTGGGTTGAGATTTCATGGATTGGTATCTGGAGTGTCCAGGATCTGATGATGAGATTTGATCAGTCTTAGAGGGTCATGATCGTAGGAATTTGGGTCAACATGATGTTTCATAATGAAGTTTTGGTTTTATGGAAGGGCACATGGGGGTATTTGGGGTTGAAACTTTATGAATAAGTGTTTTGATGTATCCAAAGTTTAATGGCATGGTCTAATTGGTTCGAATATGTCAAGATCAAAGTAATTTGGGTTCTGAGTGTTTAGGATAACGAAAGGGGTCGAAATGGAACCTTTGCTTGACAGATGGGTGAACGGAGGAATCTTGAGTTCAAATTTCATGGATAAGTGTTTTGGGAGAGGTTCTAGGTCTGATAGTGTGTCTGATTTAATGATTGAGGCATAAGTGGGGGGATCAATCGAGGCCATTAGATAGGTAGCAGGTGGGTTTAACGGTGGATCTGAGAGCTCTTGGGGTAAAATTTGGATTTTTTGAGTTTTTGAATGTTTTGGATGGATCGGAAGGACCTGATTGGAGATTTGGTATGAATTGAAGGTTCAAACGACAGATCGAGCAAAAACTGAATGCTGACAATGATGATTGCTAATGCATCTTGTAGATGGATATTTATGGTTCCATGTGTCTCTATTGACTTCGAAATAGCTAAAAAGTTCATCATCTTTTCCTATTAACAAGTTTTGCTTGTTCATCTCTAGGATATATTTAAATTGCCTTCCACATTTCCTCGTAATCATAAAATTATTAGCACCTAACCCACTTTTCTTTGTATGCCTTGCACGTGGGACTTTATAGGATTTTCTATGGATTCGGATATATTTGAAATTAGAAATTTATGCGTAGGATTATGTATCATGGAGCAATGATGATCTTGGTAGTGTAAATTGTAATTTGGAATAAATTATTTTAAAATTTCTAATGGTCTATTGTTTGAAAACAAAAGATTTGATGTCATGGCTTATATAAATTTGTAAAGTGGAAAAGTGTCATCATTGTTGTAGAATTGTAGTTTATTCTTTTTCGATCTTTGTTTTGTTCATTTTCCTATACTCTATCCAAGTTGCTTAAGATTCATCGACCATAATTATATTTATTACTATAACCATTGCAAAAGTATGTAGCATATTCGTTATTTTGGCTTAGTTTGAAAGGAGTACAAATACAAATATATGTACAATATAAATACATATAAAAACAAGGGTAAATTATAAAGACACTCCCTATATTATGGGATCTGTGACAAATACCCCCCTATACTTTGTTTTGCGACAAAGACCCCCCTGTATTACAACTGTGAGACAAAACTCCCTTTCGTTAGCTTTCCGTTAAAATCTGTTATTACAATATTTATAATCTCCATATTACCCTTGTAGATAATTGGGAGAAAAATCTATTCATCTTCCCCAACCTCACGATACAGCAGCGGCAGTAATCCACATTTTTCTCTCTCCCTCTCTCTCTTCCCGATCTCTTCTTCCTCTTTCATTTGTTCTTTTTTTCCCCTTACTTCATCTTGTTTTCCTTTTTCTTTTCGCTGGAATTGGGAGATAGACCGTGGTGTACGTGATGGGGTAGCAGTGATTTGGTTTTGGGAGAGTACTTTCTAAACGAAATTGGTCTAAAAATTGATTTGGTCTAAAAAATTTTCAAACAATAATTTACTTGTTTGATATGAAATTTTCTCTAAATGAAAACAATATATTAATTTCAAAGGAAAAGTATTTTCTCTGATTTGATTTACCTTGTATTTTTTTTCTCATATATTCTTTTAAATTTGAACTTGGATTAATGCCAGGCAAAGCAAATATTGTTTTATGTTCATTTTATTGCTACAATTAACCAATGTTCCGTTCTGTTGTAGTGTCAACATAGAAAAACCCCATCTCATTTGCACGATGAACCCGAAGAAAGTTTGTAGTCAAAACATAGGAGAACAAGCCATGATTTTTTATAATCCTGTGTTTGACATCAAGCACACAAACAGAGAAACCAAGGGAAACCATATTCCATTTTCTTTAAATCAGTAGCGTAACTTTCTATACAAGTTGCACATGCACCATATGTACGCATTCTATAAATTCAAACCTTCTTTTGCTCTGTGTTGTCTTTTCTGGTTCTGAATCATACCAAGTTTTGAAGATGAAGTTTCTCTGCAGCAACACCTGTTCAATACTCTCTCTTTTCCATCTCTATCTTTTCCTCGTTTTAGCTTCTCTCCCATTTCTCACCCTCTCCTCTTCTGTTCATTGCAATCCGCATGATAAAAAGGTCCTTTTGAGAATCAAGAAATCTATAAACAATCCCAGCGCCCTTGTCTCCTGGGATCCCGAAATCGATTGCTGTGATTGGGACTACGTCGTATGCAACCCTCAAACCTACCGAGTTACCCAACTCGCCTTCTTCCAAGCCTACATCCCCGGCCAAATTCCATTTGCTATCGGTGACCTTCCCTATCTCGAAACCCTCTCCTTCGATGAAGTCACCCAGTTCAACGGTTCCATCCCCTACTCCATCACCAAACTTCGGAACCTCAAATTGTTTCATCTTAACCGGATTCCGTTCTCCAGCCCCATCCCTGAATTCCTCGGCCAACTCAAGAACCTGGAATACCTCGATTTGGGTTACAACCATTTCTCTGGTCCAATCTTGGCTTCCCTTGGTGATCTCCCAAAACTAGAAAATCTTTACCTCAACCGGAACAACCTCACAGGAAAAATACCAGATTATGTAGAATCTGCTGCATTTGGGTTTTGGAGAGGAAGAAGAGAGGGAGAAATGTGGATTACCGCTGCTGCAGTTCATGTATCTGAGGTAGGGGAACATGAACAGTGTTTTGCAGAAGAATAGTCTGGGATTAAAAAATATTGCAACGGTAGATTTTAAGGGAAAGCTAACGGATGAGAGTTTTTGTCTCACGATCATAGTATAGGAGGGTCTTTGTCAGAAAACAAAATATAGGGGGGGGTCTTTGTATATATATTATGGATCTTGTACGTTAGGCACAACCATGAAATCACCATGCAATGGCATAGCGATGCTACCATTGCAAGTAGAATATGAACAATCACAACAAACCACATGCAATAGTACTAAAGGTACACGAATCAACATTCTCTTTCATTAGTGATAAGAGAAATAAGACATTGTTAATAATAGGACCATCCTAAAGAAACTATGAAATGCTATGATGAAGTTCACATGCCTCCTAAGCACATGCAAGACTCAAATGGCGCCATGGAAGAACCCCTGGAAGAAATTGACATGGCCACCGAAGGAATGTAAAAGAGGTTGTTGTATGTGTCGGTCAAGTTAGACCCTAAAGAAAAGACAAAATGGTTGGACCTCTTAAAAGGTACTAAACTTTCACCCTAATCGTAAGATTGGAAGACTTGTCAAACGTGACTAAACTATTTCCTCTCCCATTAGTAAAATTCCAGGATGTTTTCACCTAGTCATACAACCAGATGCTTGGACTAGACTTGGCACTGGTCAAGCATTCGCTTTGTATTGATCCTAAGTTCAGGCCTGTGAAACAACCGTAGCGTGTTTTCAAACCAGAAATTGCCCTGAAGATCAAAGAAAAAGTCGAATGACTCCTGAAGGTGGGCTTTATAAGGCTAATCGCTCATCCACAGTGGTTAGCGAATGTTGTCCTAGTTAAGAAGAAAAACGGCCAGTTAAGGTTAGTACCTAGATCCCAACATACTAGCCCATAGTTATTAGTAAATGTATAACACATTGACTTCCTTTCTCTCTCACCCTAGGTGTTGTGTAGACTTTAGGGACCTGAACATAGCCTGCCCTAAGGATGAGTTCCCATTGCTGAATATGTTGATGCTATAGTTGGGAATTAGTTGTTTTCTTTCTTAGATGCATACAATGGCTATAATAAGATTTATATGGACCCCATATAGCATTTTAGATGCCAATAGGGAACTTCTACTACAAAATGATACCCTTCGATTTGAAGAATGTTGGGGCCACATACTCGAGAGCAATGTCAATTGTCTTCCATGATATGATGCACAAGGAGATAGAGTGTTATGTGGACGACATCATAATCAAGGCCAAGAAAAAGGAGGATCATTTTAAAGTATTGAGGAAAGTTTTCACGCGATGTCAAGTCTTCAACTTGAGGCTTAATCCACTTAAGTGTGCATTCGGAGTGCAATCAAGAAAATTCTTAGGTTATCGAATCGACCACACTAGAATTCACCCAAATGAAAAGAAAGTAAAAGTAGTCCTCAACTTACTGTTAGATAGTTTTATATGCCCTTAGCTTCAATCCGATTTGATGTACTTTTGTTATTTAGTGGAAATAAATAAAGTGCATGTTTGATTCATGTTGTTTGGTTTAATTCTGTGTTAGACCCTAAAACTGGACACTTATAGAGACTCGTGTTAGTTTTAAATATTCACAGCCGTTGGATAAGTCTGGGGAGATTTATCCTGCCAAGGCTGATACTGGTGTGCCACCAAGTGTTGGGATGGCCTGTCTCAGCCACCAGGGTAAGACCCGAGGCACATGCAGTATGGGATTACTTGAATCCTTGAACCGGACTAGATTTCTAGTATTGCCCTGGACCTTGGAGACAGATGGGCAAAATTGGAAAGTTACACCTGACCCCTAGACTCGATTATGACATTTCACTAGGTGTCGGATTGGGCTGTCTTTGATATGCCAATCAGTGAGATCCTTAGATGGGGATCAAAACCTAGGTATGTTGGGACAGTCTGAGAATTCATCTGAGTGGGTGATCATAGTGACAGAATCAGCCCCTTTGTCGGACAAAGGGTAATGATCGGGAAAGGCACTCTCTCTGATGGAAACCAAACTGCCGGTAGTTGATTTCAATCGTTGGAATTTTGTTTTGCAAAATTAATATATTTATATATATATGTACGGTTTCAAATTGTTTGCAAATGGTTTTAATTCCCGGGATCCATGTGAGTGGAGAGTGCGGCACTGTTCCTTGCAGCCGAGGGAGAGGTCTTCTCTTGTTAGGCAGTGCTTGATCATTAAGGGCTGAGAGGTTAAGTGTAAGACCATTTAGGATAATACCTGATGGGCTAATCTTGCACCTGCCCACAGTCCCTGGGTTTTTATAAGATGGCTTGGCCCAGGGACCACTTAATGTAAGTGTTGGGCCCATAGGATCCATATGATGGACTCAGGGGTTTACTGAGTTTTTCAGTGAATTCGGCTGGGCCTTGTATTAAAGGCTGGGCCGAACCCATGCGGCTGGTGTGTAGATCAATGCTTGGGTCCCACGCCACACAAAGAAGTCCAACTGGGCAGCAGATTGGAAACTAGTTAAACACTGGACATCTAATGGGCCAAAAGCCCATTTCGAGTTGGGCTGATGTGATCACCCATTTATGGGGCGAATATGAGATTAATGTTAGTAAAAGGATTGGGCCTTTAACCTTATCCACTCTTGGAGACCAAATTCAAATTAAATTTGAATCTAGTAACCTCCTGATAAGATCAGGAGTAAACTAACTTTATCTGCAGATAAGATTAAGATAATCCCCTATCCAAATTCTGATTTGGATTGGGATAACTCCTCATTAGGAGGTTCCTTAATCAAGAAGAAAGGAGGAGAAACCCTAAGAAAAAAATATCAGAATTCGAACCATTTTTTTGTGAAAAAGAATTCTCCCTGCGAATTGAGATTAGATCTCATTCATACTCCAGAAAGAAGAAAAGCAGTTCAGCCATCTTCGCCCTTGGAGTTCTCTTCCTGCCGCCACCATTTACTTTTGCAAGATTCGATCTTTGTAGAAATAAGAAGTCAAGAAATCAGTTCTTGACATCAGTCTTGGAAGAAAGACTGAAGAAGATTCGGTGTTCAAAGTTTCCATAGGATTCTTGCGAAGGATCCAGTGTGTAGGACGCACCCTGCTAGTTCCGTTCCATCCACAGCTGTATCATCTTCAACAGGAGCGGATCTTGGGTTCTTCTTTGGGCGTGAACACCAACTTTGGGAGATACTGCTTCTCTGGATCAGGTATAATCCTCCCTTTTACCTTTTGGTTCAGATAAGATCCTTGAATATGGTATTCTAAATTTAGGGAATACAATTCCCAGTTGGAGGAAGGTAGAAGATTTTTGAAATTCGCCCACCCATTCCGCAACCTCTTTGGCTTCCATTAGATGGATGCTACCATTCCTTCACTTACCACCCTCGAGCATAGAGTCACAGTTGAAGACATTCTTAGGAAAGGCCTCCTACCTTAGAAGGTTCATCCCTGGTCTAGCACACACAACATTGCCTCTCCTTAAGCTCTATAAAAAATCCATGGAGTACAAGTGGTCAGTACAGCATCAACATGCTTTCAACCAATTGAAGCAGACCCTAGCTAAAGCCCCAACCATGTCCCCTCTAAAGAGAGGTCAAGAATTCTAGTTGTACATAGCATCCAACTCATAAGCTATACGTTGTTTGTTAGCTCAGGAGAATGACAAAAATGTCGAGTACCCCATCTATTATGCTAGTAGGACTTTGAAATCAGTAGAGAAAAACTACTCGAATATGGAACAACAGTGTTTAGTGTTAGTCTTCGCTGCATAGAAATTCAAGCATTACATCTGATAGCAAGGAGTGATCTGATCAGGTACTTCATCGATAGGCCCACACTCTCTAGAAGATTGGTTAAATGAATGATGTAGTTAAGTAAGTATAGTATTGAATACACCCAACCTAGGGCAATTAGATGTTAAGCAGTCGCATATCTCTTAGTTGCCTTCCCTACTAGTGACGACTTCCCTATCTCTGAAGAGATACTCGAAGACCTCCCCCTCATCGCAACAGTAGAGGAGGTAGAATGGGTCTTAACCTTTGACAGCAGTAGCATTAATTCCTCTGTGGGAGCCAGAGTTACATTGACCTTTCCTACCAGGCAGACTTCAGCCTACTCCTTCAAGTTGCAATTCCCCTGGTCACACAACATCGTAGAATACTAGGCACTGGTGCTAGGTCTAACAGTAGCAAGGGATTCTTGGGCAAAGAAGGTAAAGGTCGTAGGAGATTTTAAACTAGTAATTGGATAGATGGGAGGTAGCACGATAGTGAAAGAATTAACAATCTTTTCGTACAAAAGACTGATCCAAAACCTGACCAAAGACTTATAAGTAACATATGAACATCAGAATAGGGCAAAGAACAAGTATGCTAATGCTCTAGCCACCCTGGGATCTAAGATTCAGCCAAGCAATAGACCAATTACCATAACAATTCAGATGCAGTATGAACCATCAATAGAGAGATTGGGGCACTGGGTTGAGACCAAGGATGATATTAAGGAGGGTGATTGGAGGTACGCTATGATAGAAAAATTAAATAACTTGACGACAGCGATGAAGGATGGCAAGGTGCTTTTGCGATTTCAACCAGTGAATGGGGTATTGTATCATTGGAGGGCAGATGGAGTAAGGGCGAAGTGCCTAGGACCCACAGAGGCGGTGTTAGTGTTAAAAGAAACTCATGAGGACTATTGTGGAGACATAATGGCAACATTGTATAAGAGGCTGCAAAGGTTGGGGTACTATTGGTCAGAGATGAAGGCAGACTCAGCTAAGGTGTAGAATGATTGTGACAAATGTGTATTGGAGGTTGATAAGAAAGAGTGTCTCGTGGTGGGTGACATGAGCCGGAGTGATACATATATAGACTACATCAAAGATGGTGTTTCACCAGCCGACCCGACATTATGGAGGAAACTCCTGACCAAAGTCAAAAGATTTTACTTGCAAAATGGGGTACTCTATTGGAAGTCCTACATGGGGAAGCCTTTACACTACCTAGTCAGTAATGAAGTGGAAGAAGCATTGGATGCAGCCCATAGCTCCGAACTAGCCTCACACCAAGGATAGATGACCTTACACAACTACATTTTGCACTTAGGCTTTTACTAGCCAACCATGCTAGAAGATACTCAAAGGCGTGTATGCAGGTGCTACACATGCCAAGTACATGGTTAGCGAATAGACTAGCCAACAAACAACCTCCACCCTGTTATAACACCATGACCTTTCCATACTTAGGCGGTAGACCTAATAGGTAAAATACACCCACCATCTATGGGATATTGCTTCATTGTCGTGGCCATGGATTATTTCATGAAATGGGCACAAGCCATACCATTGAGAAGAATCTGCATAGAGAATATAACAAGCTTCTTAAGGTAGAACATAATCCATCGGTTTGGGGTCCCGATGAAAATACTTATAGATAATGGACTATCTATTAAGAATCAAGAAGTCTAAGATTTATTGCGGTAGTATGAAGTGTGATTGGGGACATTGACGACTTACTACTTGCAAGGGAATGGATAAGCAGAGGCAACTAACAAAACTCTATTAAGGATGTTGAGCAAGATGGTGGCTGAAAACTAAAGGGAGTTGGCCGAAAAGTTATCTGAAACACTTTGGGCCTATCGCACATTGATTAGAGAAAGTACACAGGTGACTCCTTATTCCTTACTTTATGTCCAAGAAGTAGTCTTTGTTATGGTCACACCATTCGGCAAGGCACCGCGGCGCAGTCATAGGCAACAGCACGCACAACAGGCCGCACAACAGTGGGCACCGCCTGGCAGCACTGCACAGCAGCATGCACCGCTGATAGTGCGCAGCACGCACCATGCACACGCCCGGCACCGCACGGCAGCGGCACCATGGCGCACAGCACGCATTGCCAGGCAGCAGTGCGCACCGCACGCACTGCATGCCAGCACACACCGCGCACACACCCGGTACCGCACGGTAGCAGCACCATGAGGCGGGCGCACGGCAGCGGCACCCTGAGGCACGCACACGCACTGCGCGGCAGCAGCACTGCGCGCACGCACCGCGTGGCAGCCAGCAGCAGCAGTAGAGCGGGGCTCACACGACAGCTCATAGGGGTGGGCCCATCCTTATCTGGAGTCATCAAGCCAACTCGCCACCAGCTTACCTTATCCTTATCTTATCCCTTATCCCTTATCCTTATCTAATCTCATCTTTATCTTATCTTAAGTAAGAGTGAGTTACCAATAGGAGTAGGAAATTAGGAGTTTGAGTTCAAATTGGAGTTTGAGTTTAATTAGGAATTTTCTTCTGTAATCTCTTATTTAAGGAGCTACGAATTGAAATAGAGCATTCAGTTTTCCAGTCAAGAAAAGAGTGGGGAGAGTTTGGGTGGTTTCTTGGACAAACCACCCCCTTAGGAGAGTTCGGGTGGTCTCTTGGACAAATCACCCATTCAGTTTCCGTAATAGGGTCTGCAAGCAAGGGAAGGCACAAGGGGAAGCAGGGCTTTCGCACCGTGGACCGACCTGTGACGGGATCCTATGTGCGGGACCATAACAGTCTTACCCGTAGAAATACAAAAGGTGTCCGCTAAAGTAGCTTATGTAATGGGAAAGTATTTCTAGACGGAGGACATGAACCAGTTACTTAGTGACAAATTAGAATTTGTAGAATAAGCTAGAGAGAAATCATTGCAAAAATAGATAAAATACAAACAACTTATGGCTTCTAACTTCAATAAATTGGTAAAGCCCCGCAAATTCAAAGAAGGGGATAAGGTACTAAAGACGACACTACATGTGCGATAAGGGAAGTTCGCCGGTAAATTTGCTCCTAACTAGGTTGGACTGTATATTATTAAGGAAGCACACCCGACTAGCTATTACGTGCTTTGGGATATAAACACAAACGAACAAGATGAGACAGTAAATTGACATTGGCTAAAATTGTACAATGAATGACAATGATATTTGTAGTTGATATGTATATGTTAATAAGATCCCTTTTATGTTTTAGATCTATATGCTAATTATGTTTCCTTTAGTGATTATTAAATTATTTCCTGCTGCTTATGTGATTATTGTGATTCACTAACCGTCCTTTGCGATTGTACCAACATCGCAATCTCATATTCCTTGGCAACCCCAGACACAATTTTCCCTAGCAACCCCAGGAAGGCCTTGGCATCCCCAAGCGCAATTTCATATTCCATAGCAACCCCAAGAAGGCCTTGGCAACCCCAAGCGCAATCTCATATTCCGAAACAACTCCAGGAAGGCCCTAGCAACCTTGGGCAGGATCTCATATTCCCTAGCAACCAAAGGAAGGCCCTGACAACCCTGGGTACGAATATCCCTGGCAACCCCAGGCACAATTTCATATTCCTTGGCAACCCCAAGAAGGCTTTGGCAACCCTAAGCGCAATTTCATATTCCCTGGCAACCCCAAGCGCAATCTCATATTCCCTAGCAACCCCAGATGCGACCTCATATTCCCTAGCAACCCTAGGCGCAATTTCATATTCCCTGGCAACCCCAAAAAGGCCTTGACAACCTGAAGTGAAATCTCATATTTCTCTAGCAACCCCAAGAAGGCCTTGTCAACCCTAGGCATGATTTCATATTTCCCAACAACCCCAAAAAGGCCCTAGCAACCTCAGACACAATTTCATATTCCCTGGAAACCTTAGGAAGGCCTTGGAAACCCCAAGCGCAACCTCATATTCCCTGGCAACCCCAGGCACAATTTCATATTCCTTGGCAACCCCAAGAAGGCTTTGGCAACCCTAAGTGCAATTTCATATTCCCTGGCAACCCCAACCCTAAGTGCAATTTCATATTCCCTGGCAACCCCAGACGCGACCTCATATTCCCTAGCAACCCTAGGCACAATTTCATATTCCCTAGCAACCCTAGGTGCGATTTCATATTCCCTAGCAACCCCAGAAAGGCCCTGGCAACCCTAGGCGCAATTTCATATTCCCTGGCAACCCCAAAAAGGCCTTGACAACCTGAAGTGAAATCTCATATTCCCTAGCAACCCCAAGAAGGCCCTGTCAACCCTAGGCATGATTTCATATTTCCTAACAACCCCAAGAAGGTCCTAGCAACCTCAGACACAATTTCATATTTCCTGGAAACCTTAGGAAGGCCTTGGCAACCCCAAGCGCAACTTCATATTCCCTGACAACCCCAAGAAGGGCCTAGCAACCCTAGAAGGCCTTGGCAACCCCAGGGAGGCCCTGGCAGCCCCAAGTGCAATTTAAAGTTGCCCTGACAACCCTAGGGAATCCTTGGCAATCCTAAGCACAATGCCCCACTACCTTGGTGACGCTATGAGTGATCTTACGGAACCCTAGCAGTTCCAGGCATGGCACACTACTTATGAAGCTTGCATAACTAGTCCCAAACACTAGTAAGCTAACTTATCTTTGTCTATGTCACAAACAAACATGAAATAACAGATTGTAAGGTTTGTCATAATTAGATAGTTGCATAAAAACCATATACTTATTGACAATGTTGTGTAGTCATCTTGGCGTCTAAGAAATTTTAGGCACGCATCCATGCGACTAGGATTCTATGTGTATACCTCTCAAAAAAACATGCTCATCCCAGACTCAAACACATCCATGTGATTGGGGGATGCATTCATTAAAATCTAAAATAGGCATACAAGTAGAGTTCCACCCTACGCGAATTGGGGGATGCATTCATCAAGAAGTAGAGTTCCACCCTACGCGAATTACCCATTGCAAACAGATAACAAAATGTAAACGATGATGGCATACAAGTCATGACTTGACCAGGGGGGCTAAGTTATAGCCTAAAATTGTGACCACTCTTTCACTCATTACAAGTTTTCGGCAAATAACAAACCTGACCAATGAAGGTAACAAAATATATACACAACATAGAATAACAAGAACAAAACATGGTACACATAAGAAAAGGGTTGCTTTCATTAAGTGGTATCAATAGTTGAACATTTACATAGCAACAACAAACTACCATATACAAATTTTCTATTCATTAAATCACTCATTGCGTATCTCGTTGATCTTCTCTAAACTTGCCCTCTGTTCTTGAATCCTGACAATTTCCTAATGCTCTTCCCGCAATTGCGATAAAACCTTCTATTAGTGAGTAGTTTCGTCAAGAAGGTCCGCTATCTTCTCCTCTGTCTTCAAAATACAAGTGTCTACAACTTTTAATCGCTTGTGAAGTTCATTCAGGCCCTTGGAAGAAATTGGTTGGATTTCTTATAATCGATCTTCTAGAACATGTGAGCCATGCGAATTATCCACTCTTCAATATATTCCATCCTAAAGCCCATTGCAATGAGAGAAACACACGTCTTCAACCACCGGACGAACAGAGACCATGATGGTGACTTGATTGACTATGACATAATAGCATTCATTAAACCCGCCACCGTGTTAAAGGAGGCACTCATAACCATAGGCGAAAATTTAGTAGAAGGCAAGCACCCCTTCTGAATAACTAATGACACTGTGTTAGCAATGCTACGGGACGGGATGAATTGCTCCCGTCTACAAACTTCTTGAACCACGACAGGATTAAACACTACAAACCCAATAGGCACCATATCTCCCCTTTCGTAACAATTTGTCATCTCTTGGCGCACTGTCTCAAGTTTAGTAGTAATGTCCAAGTAACCAGCCTATGAGTCTAGCTCAACGACCTTTACTTGTGTTAGCTCGGCTATGACTTTTGGATGATCTAGGAACTCAACTTGAACATTCGCTGATGAAGGCTGAACCCCTAAGACATCCTCGCTAATGGTAGTTATCACATGTTTAGTGGGAGAAGGCTCCTGCTCATGCCCCAAGTCATGTACAATGGGCGCGAGAGTGCATTCTCCTGCAACAAGGCCCATGGGGGCTGCTCTGACTCTATAACGGGGGCCTCATCAATTACATCGATGTCAGCAAGAACACCATCCATCAGGAGCCTCATTCCCCTGACAACCATATGAACCAACGATCGGAATACTCATGTCACCAGTGTCCTCCCTTGACGATTCTTCCTCCTGGACCACTGGGTGAAGAGATTTCAAATCTTCCATCAATCTTGATAATAGGTGTCATAGGCACACTAATAGGGATGACACTAGACACTCCCTGCGACAACAAATAAAAGAGCATGGCATCACAAACACAGACAAAGCAATAGTACAAGGGAATACTGCCCACTAGAAATAGACATGCATACCTCTTCATTAACAACATCCTCATGTGGTGATCGTGTGGCGATAGGCTCGGGATGACCTTCTCTTACCCCTACCCGTTTCAAAATAAACGATTGTGAATACACATTTAATCTAAATGAAAAAAATGAAATTTAAATGATAAACCGAGTCAATTCAATTATTAGCATGCTTACCAATGCAGATGATTTTAAACCCTTTTTGCGGAGATGAGGGGCTATCTTCTTCACATGGCCACCCATGACCGGGATTGATATATTTGAAACAGGTGGCAAAGAATCCCTTGTTGATTGCCCAAACCCCACTTCAACTTGGGTTGGGGCACCATCTTTGTGGGGTGCATCAACCAGAACCAGGACCAAAATACCCTTAGTGCTGGCTCCACGAATAGGGTCCTATACCCTAAGTTGAGGGCCCAACACTAGAATACTTACGTTCATCACTCTTGATACTAAAGCAGGATAGGTCTGCTTACCTAACTGAATGAAGCTTCTTGGGGATAGGAGGCTGGCTAGTCTCCCTTTCCTTGACCACGACTTGCTTCCCTTTGTGCAATCACACTTCTATGTCAAGTGGGGCCATTTGAGCAGATGGGTGTAGCAGCTCTACACACTAAAAAAACCTGCCTCGACTTGCTCTACAACATGATCCAGTGGGGGAGCCATTACATGCCTCGGGTGAGGCTCCACCACCATGAACAACTGAAAGCCATCGAGCAACGCACAAAGGTACCCATGGTGGAGTGAGCTACAAACTTTAGTGCGCTTATACCCCACCAATGAAAAACAAGAAACACTGGCAAACTCAAGGCCATTGCGTCGTTGCTAGAATACATCCTCACTCCCATATATGAGGAACTGTGAGCCTAGGCTATCATATTTGAATTGTTGCAAGAGGCAGTTTGGATGGTAAACCTTGGATTGGGCCTCCTCTAACCTATCCAAATAAAAGAGGACTTCAGGCAATAGACCCAGGCGAGTGGCCCAGATCACAAGGTTATAAACACCAATGACACATTACTGATCACCCCCTTAGCAACATCTATCCCCACACAAAAAGGCATTGAATGAGGTACATAATCAACATAAGGGCGGGCCGTGAAGCTGTCCAAACTAGCAAACCAAGCTTCTATCCTGTTGATACCAAAGTCTTGCCCCTTTTCGCATTCAACCATCATTTCCCTTGATAGATGTCAAAGGAAACCTGGCCGGATTCTTTTTCATCTAGCGAGACGACATGCACACAGAAAGGGAAAAGCTCGCAAGGCACGACATCCAAGCCAAAATGCTCGCAAAGAAACATGAATAGGAATGGGAAAAATACATACAAAGATTGGTGTGCACATATAGGGCCCATAATCTGATGGATAGCGTCCTCCATCTACTCGTTCAAGTAACTGACAAACATCGATGCCAACGACAGCTGACGTCCACCAACAACCAAAATTGTCAATGTCATGAGTCGGGTGCGTAGTCCATAGTCAGGGGCACTAGGGAAGAGGAATTTGCAAGCCATATAAAGAATGAAAGCAGCCAAGTGACACTGATTGTTCATCTTCCGCACCATGAAGTTACTACCACCATGGTACTCGAACCAGTACTTCATCCACCTGTCAAATGTCATCTAGAAACATGCAGAGGTGGAGTCTATTTTCAACTTAAAATGGTCTGTCTTGGCCACCAATGCCATCTTCCAACACTTTCCGGGTGCTGGAGATAACACCCTTAGATTGCTTACGCGGTGCCATCGAACACAAGAAATGCAGTAACCCTGAATAGAAAACACAAAGAGCAGATGGGAATGAGGGTCACAAAGCAGTCACAACGATGGATGCATAACAACTTAGAAGAAAATGAATGAGAGTAGACCACCCTAAATCCGCTTTTAAAGATGATTCGGAAACTATCTAGCAACCAAAATGACACTGCAGAAAAGTGACAGCTGCCCGGATTACCCATCACCTTTTCATTGGGAGATGTACCATCACATTAGAATCCCAAATAAAAAGGAAGCGAGTTAAAATTGCTATGATTCAAATGTAACTTCTGAATGCTTGTACCTGTAGCCTAAATGATGGCTACACACTATACCATCCGACATACCCACCAACCATCAGCATTTGATTATCAGAACTCAAACTGACAATAGAATTCAACACCATGCACGACAAAATAGTTACATATATACATAGTGTAAACAAAACATGGGAGATAGCTCACACCCCCGGTACTGCATTAAGTATAACATAGACACAGACATCCCATTGCCAAAATATTGGGGGTTGTTGCCCCATCAATCAAAGAAAACATCACTGCAATGTACCATTTTCGAAAATTGGAACATTTCCACAACTTTCCCAAGTAAAGACATGTTTCTTTCAGGGAAACCTTCTATCTAAAGTCATGGGGAGGCTGTAAAACAAGAAATAATGACACCTATAACTTTTGACTAGACCTGTTTATGGGCCGGGCTCGGGCTTGGCTTTTGTCAAAATTCTAATGAGCTTGGCCCGAAGCCCGAGCCCGAGGCAGTGTAAAATCGGGCTTGAAGCCCGGCTCGTGAACAGGTCTGCTTTTGACAGAAGCCTTCTGGCCTAGAAACAGGGGGACTAATAATGCAAGAACTGAGTTATACTTTAAAGCCAAAATAGACTAATAACATCATATTAAAAATCCCCAAAGTTACAATTGCATTTTATTAAACCCCCCCCCCCCCCCCCCCAAATTCAAAACAAAATTCTCACCCCATTATTGCCTTTTAAAATGTGCCGATGACACAAATGCTTGTTGATAAGCCTACCCTTACCAATAAGTAGGGGGCTAATTGTAAGTACTTGTTGTTCACCACGGTTACGATTGCAATGAAGGTACCAAATCTGAACCACAAAAACTCCCATGGCGACATGCAGGCCGATGTGGATCCATGACGAGTGCATAACTCATCATGGACCTATGATGAGCTCAAGAATCATGAACTTGTGATACATTTAAGAATTGAAGTGCATCTACGATAAGCCAAAACCCTTTGCGATAGAACAACTAGTCGATGACAGAACAAGAAGGCCAACACGTCAGACTAACTCTGAGGTCACCCACACCATGTTAATAGAGGGGACCCGCGAAAGGAAGTAGTACACGTGCACTAGGAGAATCCTTGGATGAAAGGAAACTTAGTCCTAGTAAGATCATGTGTGACACAAGGCGAACCCCCGACAGTGCCCTCCTAATGGCGATATCAAATTGAAGATCCCCTTTCCAAATATGAGTAAAATCCCTTTTGGCTCCTTCCCTTTGGGGCTTCGGAATCTCCCCTTATAAAAAGGAGTGTAGACCATAGCAAACACATAATTCTGTCAATAGAAGATCCTAGCCTTTCTTTGTCCTTCAAGGAGACCACCACGCTTAGCCTTACTATACCATTTACAGATTTAATAAAATTTCATAATATGAATATAAAATAAATTATAAATATCATTACAAAAAAGAAAATATGTTAAATAATTATTTAAAGTTATTGAAGCTTCCAAATAATAAAAACATGTAATAATTTTCAGAAAATATTTTTAATTGATATGAAAAAATGGAATAATAATTAAAATTATTATTGTACTAATAATATAACATTATTTCACTTATATCAATTAATAATTGTAGAAAACAATTTTTTTTAGAAAAACTAATATTTACTAATAATAGTTTTAAAATCTTTATCTACATCTATTATATGTTTATATAAACTTGAATTATTGTTTATTGCATTTTTAGTAATTATTTGTTGTATTTTTATGATAAATATATTTTCATAATTATGTATAAATCTATTTTTGTTTTGTCATTTAATAGTAAATTTTTAATAATTATTGGAGATTAAACTATTTTTGTTTAACTTTTTAAAATTTAATTTATTGTACTTATTAGCATGGTTTTCGAACTACTGTTGATTTAGACAGTTTGACCGTTCGGCCTAAAAATCATCTAGGCAACTAGTTCCATTTCACCCTTGACCTGATCTTTTGCCAAAAACCATTTTTTTAGTTAGCGACCTACTGACCTAAGCGATCGAACCATTGATCCGTTTGACTCGGACAATGGTTTTTGTCCATTTTTTATTTTAATTAATTTTTGTTTTTTAAATTGTAATGGGTCATCCATTTGAATCAGATGGTTGAATCGTTGACTTGAAAACCGGTAGGCAAAGCTGTTTAGATTCTGGGTCGGTTTTTAAAACATTGCTTATTGGGCTTATTTTATTTTTGCTATAAATTTATTTTCAGTAGTTATGTATTTTCGTTATAATTTATTGATTAGTATTTATTATAGATTAGATTATTATTAGAGATTCTAGAAAAGAAGAAAGTTGTAGAAAACCAGTCATCTTGAGAAAGATTGTTGGTTTTGGGGAAAACCACAATGTGAAAATTGTAAAAAACTTGGGCATGTAGAGAAGGATTGTCGTCTTAAGGAAAGACATCAAGCTAATTACTCTGAAGAGAAGAATAAAAATAATTATCTATTCTATGATTGCTATGTTTCTTCAGAAGTAAAGGGCGATACTTGATATTTGGATAACGACTATAGTAATCACATGATGTCTTTAAAGATATCGACAAGTTAGTCAAGTCACAAGTCAGGCTTGGCAGTGGAGAATTAGTGGAGGTTAAAGGTAAAGGAACTATCACTATTAAGACAAGGAAAGGGACACAACTCATACAAGATGTGTTGTTAGTCCCAAGACTAGAGGCAAATCTATTAAGTGTTGGGCAAATGGTGGAAAGAGGGTATTCTCTACTCTTCAAAGGAGACTCATGCACGATATACGACAATAAAAATAAAAGCTTGGAGATCGCTAAGGCAAAGATGCAACACCAATGGAATTTTCCAAT
Source organism: Nelumbo nucifera (assembly GCF_055504915.1). Lineage (NCBI taxonomy): Eukaryota > Viridiplantae > Streptophyta > Magnoliopsida > Proteales > Nelumbonaceae > Nelumbo > Nelumbo nucifera. The sequence goes on along the minus strand of NC_142656.1, from coordinate 42,581,826 downwards.
CATATGGCAATACACAAGACAATGATGAAGGCTCAAGAAGATGAATCATGGATTTGGCATTGAAGATTTGGTCACTTCAATTTGCACGGGCTAAAAGTATTCCATCAAAAACACATGATGAAGGATCAACCATCCATTCAAGTGATGAACGACATATGCGAAGGATGCTTGCTTGGTAAGCAACATTGGAAACCATTTCCATCAAGCGGTGCATGGAGAACCAAGGCAATCCTGGAGCTCATACATACAAATGTTTGTGGACCAATGAGAATGACATCCTTTGAATAAAGTAGGTACTTCATTCTCTTCATGGATGATTTTACAAGAATGACTTGGGTTTATTTTATGCGTGAAAGGTCAGAAGTCTTTAAGATTTTAAAAGATTTAAGAATTTTGTTGAAAAACAAAGTGGCCAAAGCATAAAAGTGACCAGAAGTGATAGAGGAAAAGAATATACTTCAAATGAGTTCGACAAGTCTTGCAAAGATGAAGGCTTGGAGCATTAGTTGACTGTCGGCTATGCGCCAGAGCAAAATGGAGTTTCAGAAAGGAAGAATAGAACAATGATGAAGATGGCAAGATCAATGCTATTAGAATAAGGCATGCCTAAGATGTTTGAAAGAATGGTAAGATCCATCATATGGACGCCAAAAAGGTTGCGGAATGGGTGGGCGAATTTCAAAAATTTCTTGCCATTCTTCCAACTGGGAATCATATTCCCTGAATTTTCCAGGATTTATCTTGAACCAAAACTGAACCAAAAGAGAAGGGAAGGGATATACCTGATCCGGAGAAACAGTATCTCCCAATGTCGGTGTCACGCCCAAAGAAAATCCCAAGAACTGCTCCCACTGAAAATGACACAACAATGATGGAGTAGAACCAGCAGTGTTCGTCCTACGAACCAGGTTCTTCTGAAGAACTTGATGGAAGTAGTGAGCACCACACACAATCAAAAACTTTTCTTGATCTTCCCTCACAGAGAACTCGAACTGGTAGTAGATGGCGGCTGCTACTGGAGCAATGAATGTTCCAACTTCTAGAAGCTTGCTTAAGTCCATAAATGGATCTATTAAGTTTACATACCATGTTTTTTGACCTGTAGCAATGAAGCCTTGCGGCTGTTTTGACATCCATCTGCCAAATCTCATAATCATGGTATGCTGCTACAGCTAGCAGGATCCTAATGGATTTAAGCATGGCCACAAGCGAAAAGGTTTCCTCATAATTGATGCCCTTTTTCTAATTGTACCCTTTCGCCACCTAACGAGCTTTGAAGGTCTCAACCCTACCATCGGGGCCCTTCTTCCTCTTGTAAATCCATTTGCAACCGATTGCTTTTTCCCTGGAGGGCGGATCTACTAGAGTCCAGACTCCATTGGTCTCCATTGAGTCCATCTCTGCTCTCATGGCCTCCAGCCAATGTGTTACCAGATCCTGCCCGGATCCAAGAGCCTCCAGTTCGTTGATATAACCCATCATTCGGAGAGAATGGTCGTGAACTTGTTGGCCCTTGGACATCAGCGTGGTCATGAACTATTTCACGACCTTCTGCCGAGTAGAACGATTATGTTCTTCGTACATTGTCTTGAGACTATCTAATACGTCCGTGGCAAGTTCGATCTGATCGAACTGCCTCTGAATTGGATTGTCCAAAGAGGCAATGATATAGCAGCGAGCAAGGGAGTTTTTCTCCTCCCATTCTTGGTATTCTCATCTCCGGGCCTCAGAAGCCCTATCTCCCGGACGATCCGGGGCAAGATTCTTGCCTACCTTATCCAACTTTTTAGAGGTTAAGACCAACATAAGGTTCCTGTACCAGTTGGCATAGTTTGGACCCTTCAGCTTGTTATCATCAAGCAGCTTTGCAAATTGTCCGTTTGCCATTTTCTGATAAAAGAGCAAACATCAGTCCACAACCTAATTTGATTTATGTTCATTACATAGATATGGATTTTAATCTACGTTCCATTTCCATTTATTCATCTCTAAGATTTCCCTCCTTTCTCAGTGACGGAGACTGCGAGTTGTCTCTGGAAATGTGAGAAATCACATAGGGTGCATGGAGCCAACTATTTCAGCTACAAAATCCCACCACCTTTCTGTGAAGGATCATATCCACTCATCATATGAGTTTTCCCTTTGGCCTTTGTCAGACAAGGTTCAGAGCCGTTTTCAGGTAAACCTTTCTGTCCAGTGAGTGCTTACCCATCATGTTCGTGAACGCCAAGGTACCGTGAGGGAGTTCCCATTTTCTAGTGAAACCCCTCCCACATTGGTCTATGACACCCCTATCATCTTATGAAACATTCAGACAATCCCAACAGCAAATGGATAGCCCATTTTCTGGTGCGTTTTCTCATTACTGAAGGACCCATCCTCATGCTAATGATGGAAGGCTTTTAAAGAGTTCATCATATGAATCTCCCTATCACATGCACTTATATTAGCTGGAGGGAATAAACAATTACGCCCTAGTTTGATCTAGGTCAAACCCAAGTGGCTCCCACTGACTTTCATAAAGTCAGATTTTGGTGGGCCCGAATCGGCTAGGGTCCCACACGTAACCTCTCCATGAGGTGGGGCCCACCACTGAGGGAGGTCATCCAATGACCAAAAGGGACACCATGGCAATGATGTGCATTCAGCCATGGTGTGCGCAAGAGCCACTATCGATTGAGCATGGGCCAAGCACTTATGGCCCATGTACGTAGCACATCACACATCCATACATCACATTCAAGGATAAATTGATCCAATCAATTAATTATCTGTAAGGCCCATTTGAATCCCATTTTAAATCCATAATATTAACTATTAATATTATCTAGGTATATGGGCCGAATTAGAGTTGATGGGTTCGGCCCATATAGCTTTATCCGCAGAGTGGGCTTTTAGCAATTTTAACCATTTAAAACTGGGCCTTTATAGATTGGGCCGAATTAACCATTTAATTAAATATCAATCCTCAGGCCCATTAGTGGGAAAATAGGGCTGACTTTCAGCCTTGATCGAACCCTAAATTCGGTCCAAACAATTTGAACCAATCTTGATTCGAATGGGCCTAGGGTTTGATCTTTAATTAAATCTTTAATTCAAGAAAATAATCTAAAATTAAATACTGATACAAGAAAAGAAATAATCAGTCTCATAGGGCTGTTCTAACACTCCTTCCTGCAAAACAGAGGTTAGATCACAGGTTGCAGTTTCATAAACTGCAAATCGCAGATTGCAGTTCTCCCATATGCGAAATCTCCTTCTCTGCGCCGCCTTCTTCGATCCAAAATAAAAATAGAAATCCTAATTTCTATTAATAATTACATCAGATCGAATACCTATACATTCAGTCAAAAAAATAAAAAAAAATTATTTTATAGACCAAATGTAGTAAAACAATCCAAAACTGCAAAATCGCAGGTTCCCTGCGCAAATCAAGATTTCAATCTCCTCTTGTACGAACAACCCATAAATCAAGAAAATTATAAAGAACAATTCTAGATAATAATCAGATTTATGTAAAATTTAATTTCAGATTATTCGCCCATAATTTGGGGAACAAATTCCCAAAAACCCATATCTGCGCAAATTGGGTAGAAGGCTTTCTGCCCATTTGCGCAGGTTCAAATCTGAAATAAATTGGTTCAAGATTTGAACCATGGCTCTGATACCACTGAAGGGATGATAGATCCATCATATGGACGCCCAAATCTAGCAGAATAAAGGGGCGAATTTCAAAAATTTTTCTCTCCCTTTCAACTGGGAATCACATTCCCTATTTAGAAAATCATATTTTCAAGGATCAATCTTGAACCATAAACTGAACCAGATCTGAACTAATAGGAGTAGGAGAAGATTGTACCTAATATAGAGAAAAAGTATCTCCCAACGAAGGTGTTCATGCCCAAGGAAGGATCCAAAGACTGCTCCCACTGAAAATGGTGCAGTGCACGATGGAGCGGAATCAGTAGTATTCTTCTCCAAGAATTTTGTCTTTCGCAAGAAACACCAGGATGACACATGGGCACAACTTTCTATCAATTCTTTCTCAAAGAACTGATGTCAAGATTGAACCTTGACTTCTCCCACAACTGTAGATCGAACTGGATGTCTGGCGGCAGCAGGAAGGAGGCGGCAAGAAAGATCTTTGCAGGGATTGCATAAGTCTTTCTTCTATGATTTCAGCACTGAAGAGGATCTGACTATCTGATGCTTCTAAAGGCTGCCGCCCCTTCCTTCTTTTGTGAACCCAAAGGATCAGTTCCTAATCCAATTAGGAGCTGCTTATCCAAATCATATTTGGATCAGACCTCTCTTTAGGTGATAAGGATAAACCCTTATCTTATCTGTAGATTAGATCAGCCTTCTCCTAATCTCATTATGAGGTTTCTAGATCTCAATCATATTCAGATCTAGACTCTCTGAGTGGATAGGGTTAAGACCCTATCCTATCTGCTGATCCATCTCAGAATTCGCCCATATTTAACTTATTAAATAAGTTCAGTTCGAAATGGGCTTTAGGCCCATTAAGCTTATGTGCTCACTTAACCTTCCTAACTGCTGCCCAATTGGGCTTCCTTGTATAGCGTGGGACCCAAGCATTGATCTACACATCAGCCACATGGATTCGGCTCAGCCTTTGTTACAAGGCCTGGCCGAATACACTGTCATGGACAGTGCACCCCCTGAAACCCATCAAATGGGCTCTATGGGCCCAACACTTACCCTAAGTGGTCCCTCGGCCAAGCCACCTTGTAACACCCAGGGACTATGGAAAGATGCAAGATTAGCCCATCATGTATTATCCTCAATGGTCTTACACTTAACCTCTCAGTCCTTAATGATCATACACTGCCCGACAAGAGAGGACCTCTCCCTCGACTGCAAGGAACAGTGTTGCACTCTCTACTTATATGGATCCCGGGAATTAAAACCTTTTGCAAACATTTTAGAAACAATAATGTATATATACTTTTATATCTCATATAAATTATACTTTGCAAAACAAATCTCAACGATTGAAATCGGCTGCCGGCAGTCTTGGTTTCCATCAGTGAGAGTGTATCCCCGATCATAACCTTTGTCCGACAAAGGGGCTGATCCTGTCACTATGATCACCCACTCAGATGAATTCTCAGATTGTCCCAACATACCCAGGTTTTGACCCCCGCTAAGGATCTCACTGATTGGTACATCAAAGACAGCCCAATCCGACACCTAGTGCAGTATCATAATCGAGTCTAGGGGTCGGGTGTAACTTTCCAATTTTGCTCATTAATCTCCAAGGTCCAGAGCAATACTGGAAATTTGGTCCAGTTCAAAGATTCAATTTATCCTACACGGTATGTGCCTAAGGTCTCACCCTAGCAGCTGAGACAGGCTACCCCAACCAACTTGGTGGCACAACAGTGTCAGCCTTATCAGGATAGGTCTTCCCAGACCAACCCACTGGCTATGAACATTCTAAACTAATACGAGTCTCATTAAGTGTCCAGTTTAAGGGTATTACACAGAAACATACCAAGGGAACATGAATCAAATATGCACTTTTATTCATTTACAATAAACTCATAAAGTACATCATTTTGATTGAAGCTTAGGGCATACAAAACTGTCCAACACTCTTGAATGCTGACATTCAGCTTGTTCATATTATAGTTCATAATGAACGGATTGAAGGACGAAGGCAAGGAGTTAGGAATGGTGTCTATCTGTGTGACCAGATCTAGCCCAGACCCAAGGACCTCCAGCTCGTTTATGTAACCCATCATCCAAAGACAATGGTCATGAACTTGCTGCCCCTTGGTCATCTACGCGGTCATGAACTATTTCAGGACCTTTTGGCGAGTAGAACGGTTTTGCTCTTCGTACATTGTCTTTAGACTATCCAATATGTGTTTGGCAAGTTCGATCTGATCGAACTGCCTCTGTATCGGATTATCCAGTGAGGCTATGATATAGCAGCTGGCTAGAGAGTTTTTCTCCTCCCACTCTTTGTAGTCCCTCCTGCGGGCTTCTGCAGCCCTGTCTCCCGGACGTTCCGATGCAGGATTCTTTGCCACCTTTTCTAATTTTTCTGAAGTCAGGACCAATATAAAGTTTCTGTACCAGTCGACATAGTTTGGGCCCTTATGCTTATTATCGTCGAGAAGTTTTGCAAATTGACTGTTTGCCATTTTTTGGTAAAACAACAAAATGTTAGTCCACAACCTTCGTTTGATTCATGTTATCTACATAGATATGGCTTTTAATCTATGTTCCATTTCCATTTGTTCATCTCTGAGATTTCTCTATCATCTCAGTGACGGAGATGGTGAAATTTCTTTGGAAATGTGGGAAATCACATAGAGTGCAAGGAGCCAATTATTTCTGCTGCATAACCCCACCACCTTTCTGTGAATGACACATCCACTCATCGTATGAGTTTTCCCTTTGGCCTCTGTCAGACAAGGTTCATAGCCATTTTAGGGTAAATTTTTCTGTCCAGTGAGTGCTCACCCATCATATTCAGGTTACGCCAAGGTATCGTGAGAAAGTTCCCATTTTCTAGTGAAGCCCCTTCCACATTGGTCTATGACGCCCCTATCATCTTATGAAATACTCTGACAAATCCAACAACAAATGGATAGCCCAATTTTATGGTGCGTTTCCTCATTACTGAAGGACCGATCATCGTGCTAATGACAGAAGGCCTTTAGAGAGTTCATCACATGAATCTCCCTATCACATGCACTCATATTTGCTAGAGGGAACAAAAATTACGCCCTGGTTGATTTAGGTCAAACCAAAGTGGCTCCCACTGACTTTCATAGATTTATGGTGGCCCAATTCGGCTAGGGTTTCCCCATGCGACCCCTTTCAGGGTTGTGGGGCCCACCGTGAAGGGAGGGGTCATCCAATGACCGCAAGGGACACTACGGCAATGATGTGCATTCAGCCATGGTGTGCGCAAGAGTCACTATTGTATCATCATGGGCCAAGTGCTTATGGCCCATTGTCGCAACACATCAAACTTCCATACATCACATGAAATGGAAGAATTGATCCAATCAATCATCTACTAAAGAAGTTCAAGATGCAAGGATGCAAAACCTCGCTACACCACTCATTACAAATGAGAGGTTCAAGAAAGAAGATGGTTCAAAGAAGGCTGATGCCTTAATGTACAAAAGCCTTATTGGGAGTTTACTCTATCTCAAAGCTATGCGGCCAAACATTATGTATGCAACAAGTTTACTCTCGAGGTTCATGTAAAGCCCAAGTCAAGTTCACTATGGAGCAACGAAAAGGATACTAAGATACTTGTAGGGCACAAAATAATACGACATTTAGTACAAATCCACTACTAACTTAAGATTGATTGACTATATTAACTGTGATTGGGCAGGATCAGTGGGTGACATGAAGAGTACCTCAGGCAATGCCTGGAGTATTCTCTTGGGCATCAAAGAAGCAAGCCCCAGTAGCACAATCATCTGCAGAAGCTGAGTACATAGCAGTGGCAGCAACAAGTCTGCTATAGCAATGGAAGAAATCAAGTATACCACAGTAGGATGAAACGCATTGCAATCAAGTACCACTTTTTATGAGAGACAACTAGCGAAGGAGAAATTGAGCTCAAGCACTACAAGTCCGAAGAACAATTAGCAAACATTTCCACAAAGGCATTACCGCATTCAAAGTTTGAGTTGTTACGGGAGCAACTAGGAGTTACAACAAAGTGTATTAAGGAGGAGTGCTAAAAAATAATCCACTTTCTATAAGTTTTCTGGAAGTTCAAACTTCTAGAATTAATTAGCACCTAGAACTTAAATCTCTAAGCATTTAGAAAAAGTAATACACTTTCTAGAAGTTCTAACTTCTAGAATGTATTTGGGTCTAGAAGATGATGATTTCAGGAAAAGGTAAAATTGTAGAGAGAGATGGCTAGAATGTTGGTTGGCTTTGCTCCACCTACTTGGCTCTACAATAAATAGGGCTAAGTTTGTACATTTGAGAATAAGCCAATACAAGTTCCCATTTTCCCAACAACTTGAGCCTTTATCATTTTCTACCATCCTATCTTACCTAGTCTATTCTCTCTCACATCCCAAGTCCTAACAACTCTACTCTCCTCCATATCCCAACAAGTTTGATATAGTTGTCCATTTTGCAGTTTTAGTTTGAGTAGAACGACATGTAAATTTGTGACTTTGTATTAGAACGGGATATACTAGGAAGCCTAGGGAGGAATTTTCTTGTGACCAAGTGATCGAAAATATCCAAATGGCTCACGACTAACTAAAACAGTTTTCTTGCTGCTCACTCTCTCACCTCCATAAATCTTTTGGAAGTTTCATCTTGTAAAGCTTTCAATTTGAATGGCAAAAGAATATGCGACTTTCATTGTCTATTTTGGAAGTTTCATTGCTGCTTACTCTTTGTGTCTGTGAACATAGAGAAACCTTGGATGTTTACTCTTTGGAGTTAAAAGTGCATATAGCTAAAGCTCTACAAATAAAAGCTAAGGAGATGAGAGTGTTAGACAGTTTTGTATGCCCTTAGTTTCAATCAGAATGATGTACTTTATGAGTTTATTGTAAATGAATAAAAGTGCATATTTGATTCATGTTCCCTTGGTATATTTCTGTGTAACACCCTTAAACTAGACACTTAATGAGACTCGTGTTGGTTTAGAATGTTCATAGCCAGTGGGTCGGTCTAGGGAGACCTATCCTGATAAGGTTGGCACTGTGGTGCCACCAAGTCGGTTGGGGTGGCCTGTCACAGCTGCCAGGGTGAGACCCCAAGCACATACAGTGTAGGATTAATTGAATCTATGAACTGGACCAGATTTCCAGTATTGCCCTGGACCTTGGAGATTGGTGGGAAAAACTGGAAAGTTACACCCGACCCCTAGACTCGATTATGATACTGCACTGGGTGTCGGATTGGGGTGTCTTTGATGTACCAATCAGTGAGATCCTTAGTGGGGGTCAAAACCTGGGTATGTTGGGACAATCTGAGAATTCATCTGAGTGGGTGATCATAGTGACAGGATCAGCCCCTTTGTTGGACAAAGGTAGTGATCGGGGATGCACTCTCACTGATGGAAACCAAGACTGCCGGCAGCCGATTTCAACCGTTGAGATTTGTTTTGCAAAGTATATTTTATATGAGATATAAAAGTATATATATTATGGTTTCCAAACTGTTTGCAAGAAGGTTTTAATTCCCGGGATCGTTATAAGTAGAGAGTGCAACACTGTTCCTTGCAGCCGAGGGAGAGGTCCTCTCTTGTCGGGCAGTGTATGATCATTATGGGCTGAGAGGTTAAGTGTAAGACCATTGACGATAATACCTGATGGGCTAATCTTGCATCTGCCCACAGTCCCTGGGTGTTACAAGGTGGCTTGGCCAGGGACCACTCAGGGTAAGTGTTGGGCCCATAGAGCCCATAAGATGAGTTTCAGGGGGTGCACTGTCCATAACAGTGTATTCGGCCAGACATTGTAACAAAGGCTGGGCTGAACCCATGTGGTTGATGTGTAGATCAATATTTGGGTCTCACGCCATACAAGGAAGCCCAACTGGGCAGCAGTTAGGAAGGTTAAGTGAGCACATAACCTTAATGGGCCTAAAGCCCATTTCAAACTGGGCTATTTAATTAGTTAATTATGGGGCGAATTCTGAGATGGATTAGTAGATAGGATAGGGCCTTGGCCCTATCCACTTAGAGAGTCCAGATCTGAATGTGTTTTAGATCTAGAAACCTCCTAATGAGATTAGGAGAAAGCTGATCTAATCTTCAGATAAGATAAGGGTTTATCCTTATCACCTAAAGAGAAGGCTGATCCAAATATGATTTGGATAAGCAGCTCCTAATTGGATTCGGAGCTGATCTTTTTAGGTTAACAAAAGAAAGAAGGGGGCGGCAGCTTTTAGGAGACACATATTCAGATCCTCTTGAGTGCTGAAATCACAAGAAGAGAGAATTCTGCACCCTGGGAATACTCTCTTGCCGCCTCCTTACTGCCGCCGCCATTACCTTTAGTTTGATCTCCAATTCTTGGGAGAAATCAAGATCTGATCTTGATACCAATCTTTTGCGAAAAGATTGATTGGAGCTGTACTCATAAGCCATCTAGTTGATTCTTGCGAAGGGTCAAGTTCTTTTGGAAGAACATTGCTGATTTTGCTCCATCCTGCACTGTGCCATATTCAGTGGAAGCTGATTTTGGATCATTCCTTGGGTGTGAACACCTCCATTGGGAGATACTGTTTCTCCATATCAGGTACATCCTCCCTCCTACTCCTTTTGGTTCAGATCTGGTTTGGTTCATGGTTCAAGATTAATCCTTGAAAAATATGTTTTTCTAAAATAGGAAATGCGGTTCCCAGTTGAAGGGAGAGAAATTTTTGAAATTCGCCCCCTTATTCCGCAAGTTCTGGGCGTCCATACGATGGATTTCTCATCCCTTTAGAGAGAACTACTTGAAGATGGGATACTAGTTCAACAAATGGAATTCTATGCTCAACTATCCTCTTTGACAAATGACAGAAGAATAGTTTGGAGGAGCACTATTTAAATTGAGACTGGTTCCATTAACTGATCAACACTTCCTTACTGAATCATAGTCATGGCATCAAAGATACTAACACTAGGAAGTTCCCTCCCAGTACCTAACATCAAGCGTTGGCCAAATAGCCCATATTCATAGTCCCACCTCGATATTTGTGCCCCAATTAGGAACCTCCTATCATCTCTAATGCCTATTCTCTTCCTACAATCCTTGTCATTGACTTGAACAACTTGCTTTTTGCAGAAAGAGATGGATATTAAGCATTTTAACTCTCTTTCTCTCTCTCTCTCTCTCTCTCATTTTAAAGAGACACCCTAGTCTATGGATGGGAAAGGAAGGAGTCAGACAAATTTGAAAATAGAGCTAGAGCCATGGCCCATGGTTTGTGGGTTGTATCGTATGTATCATCTGGTGCTGTGCTTTACCGGATTTGGTAGGCACAACTGGTGAACATTGGGAAATAAGAGAGGTGTGTCATTGTTGCAACTCCACTCAACTCTTTGTCTTAGGGTTGAAGATGATAAATAGATCACAAGAAGGGTATTTTAGGAATTTAAAAAAATTATCAGTCACGTGATCTTACATGTGGACAGAGTGTGATAGAAATTTAACGACAAGGGAGGTTTTAGATAATTGTTAGAAATAGTAGGGGTACCTTAAGACAATATGTAAATAGTAAGGGTAGAGTTAGTTAATTAGCTAATCCATAAGGGTAGTTTAAGAAATTTGCCCATAGTGAAACAAATGGAAGCAAAGATAGAAAAAATAGTTTTTCCAGCTTCATTCATTAGAGGACCCCATGATATGTGACATAGGTATATGGACACAATGGAATTAGTGAGGCGATATGGAAAACCATATTTCTTCATCATAATGACTTGCAACCCAAAATGGAAGGAAATTCAAGACTTGGTCAAGTTCCTTAAGAAAAACCAAATTTAATTGCAAGGATTTTTTAGATCATAATTACAAGACCTTAAGGAACAATGTTTCAAAATATAATTTTACCACATGCACATTAATTGATTGATATGAAGCCAAAATATAAGATCACCACTCCAGAACAATATGATAAACTTGCTTGTGTAGAAATCCCAATGTGAAAATGAAAACCACTACTTTTCGAATTGGTCAAAAAGCATATAATGCATGGGCCTTGTGAAGAATACAACATGAAGAATTCTTGCATGGTAGACAATCATTGCAAATATCATTATTTGAGAAAATTCTGTGAACAAACAACTCAAGGTATGGATTCGTACCTAATATTTAGAAGTAAGTTGGACGCAAGGTCCTTATGTGAAATCAGAACTTGGATAATTGTTGGGTGTGAAGAGATGAGAGATCCATCATATGGATGGCTGAACCCTATAGGAAGGTTGGGCAAAATTTAAAAAATTTCTTTCTCTCCCATGTGGGAATCGCATTCCCTATTTTAGAAAACTGCATTTTCAAGGATCAATCTTGAAACCAAATCGGACCAGATCTGAAACCAAAAGGGAGTAGAGAGATATACCTGATACGGAGTAAGAGTAAACCCCCAATGAAGGTGTTCACACTCAAGGAGAAGACTAAAGACTGCTTCCACCGAAAATGACACGGTGCGAGGTGAAGCAGAACCAATAGGACGGTTTTTCATCAAGAACCAAATTCTTCAACAAGAATATGATGGAGGGCTGGTGAGCACAACTTCAAATTGCCTTTTCTAGCAAAAGGCAATGTCAAGAACCATTCTTGATCACTCCCACTGGTGGAGGTCGAACTAGGTAGGGCGACAAGAGCAAGAAAGAACAAGAGCAGAAGACAAGTGCAGTCAAACTATGTTGTCTCTCTCTATAATTCAGCAGACTGTGAGATCAGATTGGAGGTTCGCCTTACTCTCCTATTTATAGCCTTAAAGAGAGGTTCTCCTAATCCCATTAGGAGTTTCCTAATCCAAATCTTATATTTGGATTTGTACTCTCTTTAAGAGATAACGATAATCCCTTATCTTATTTGCATATAAAGATCAGCCTTCCTAATCAAATTAGGAGTTTTCTGATCCAAATCTTTTATTTGGATCTGGACTCTTTAACTAGATAGGGATAACCCTTATCTTATCTACTGATCCAAATCCCAGAACCACCCCCTTTTAATTAATCTTATTAAGCCAGTTCGAATTGGGCTTTTGGCCATTAAGTCTATGTGCTCACTTAACCTCTTAATCTGCTGCCTAGTTGGCTATCCTTGTATGGTGTGGGAGCCAAACATTGATCTACACATCAGCCACATGGGTTCAACCCAGCCTCTGTTACAAGGCCTGGCCGAATTCATTGTAGGAGACAGTGAACCCCTGATTCCATCACCATGGGCTCTTAATGGGCCCAACAATTACATTAAATGGTCCTTGGGTCCAGCCACCTTATGAAATCCCAAGGACTGTGGGCAGATGCAAGATTAGCCCATCATGTATTACCCTCAATGGCCTTACACTTAACCTCTCAGCCCATAATGATCAAACACTGCCCGACGAGAGAGGACCTCTCCCTCGGCTGCAAGGTACAGTGCTGCCCTCTCTACTCACATGGATCCCGGGAATTAAAACCTTTTGCAAACATTTTGAAACCATAATATATATATGTATATCTCTATTTAAATATATTTTTCAAAACAAATTTCAACGGTTGAAATCGACTGCTGGCAGTTTTGGTTTCCATTAGAGAGAGTGCATCCCCGATCATTCACTTTGTTCGACTAAGGGGCTGATCCTGCCACTATGATCACCCACTCAGATGAATTCTCGGACTGTCCCAACATACACAGGTTTTGACCCCCTCTAAGGATCTCACTGATTGGCATATCAAAGATAGCCTAATCCAATACCTAGTGTAGTATTATAATCGAGTCTAGGGGTTCGGTGTAACATTCCAGTTTTGCCCATCTATTTCCAAGGTCCAAGGAAATATTGGAATTTTGGTCCGGTTCTGGGTTTCAAGAAAACCCACACTGCATGTACCGCAGGTCTCACCCTGGCAGCTGAGAGAAGCCACCCCAACCAACTTGGCGGTACATTAGTGTCAGCCTTGGCAGGATAAATCTCCCCAGATCTATCAAACAAGTGTGAAGATTCTAAACTAACACGAGTCTCATAAGTGTCCAGTTTAAGGGTATTACACAGAAACACACCACAATGACATGAATCAATTATGTACTTTATTCATTTACAATAAATGTCAATAAGGTACATCAATTTGGTTGGAGCTAAAGGGCATAACTTTCTAACAGCTCCCACTTGCAATTAGGTCCAATTGAGTACAAGCCGGAGTCCCATACTTTCCACGTGTTTCTCAAACACTTTTTGTGTCCTTGAGTTAGTCAATGGGTCTGCTACATTTTCCACTAATGCTACCGTCTAAATCAGGACGTCCCCTCTTCCAACTATCTCCCGCAGTACATGGTACTTCTTCTCGATGTTCTTCGACACCGAGTGGGCTCATGGGTCCTTAGATTGAGAAATGGTTCTAGTGTTGTCACACAACAATGGAATGGGTGTTGTGCTGGATGGAACAACTCCTAATTCCTGAATGAACTTCTTCATCCAAACGGCTTCTTTGGTAGCTTCACTTGTGGCAATGTATTCGACTTCGGTTGTGGAATCTTTGATGAACCCCTATTTGCTGCTTTTCCAGCAAACAGTACACGATCCTATCGAGAAGATATAACCATATGTAGACTTTCTATCATTTGGATTTGATTGGAAATTGGCATCAGCATACCCCTGGATCTGTAGTGAACTACCATCGAATACCAGACGAAACTCTTTTGTCTTTCGAAAGTATTTTAGTATGTTTTTCACGACGGTCCAATGCTCCTGCCCTAGGTTAGATTGGTATCTGCTTACCACACTCACTGCTTGAGAAATGTCAGGACGAGTGCACAACATGGTATACATGATGCTCCCTTCGGTTGAGGCATAGGGAACCTCTTTCATGCCCTCAATCTCTTCGGGAGTCTTGGGAGACATACCCTTGGAGAGAGTGACTCCATGTCCGAAAGGAACATTTCCTTTCTTGGAGTTCTCCATGCTGTATCTCTTGACTATTTTGTCAATGTAAGCAAATTGGGATAATCCTATTATCCTCTTCGATCTATCTCTTTAGTGTCGAAGACCCTGTATGTAGGAGGTTTCTCCAAGATCTTTCATGGAGAATTACTGTGAAAGCCATACTTTCACTGTAGTTAACATTCCTACATCATTCCCAATGAGTAGAATGTCATCTACATATAGAACCAAAAACGTAACTTTATCAGCACTGGTTTTCCTATAGACACAGGGTTCATCTGGATTTTGCTCAAAGTCAAACTATTTGGTGGTAGAGTCAAACCGGATGTTCCAACTCCTAGAAGCTTGCTTAAGCCCTATATGGATCGGTTGAGTTTACATACCATGTGTTCCTGACTTGCAGCTATGAAACCTTGCGGTTGCTGCACATAGATATATTCAGTGAGACTCCAATTAGGAACTGTAGACTTAATTTTCAGAGAAGGAACTATTGTACTGAAAGATTGTCTTTATGTACAGAATTTGAGATGAAATTTGATTTCTGTTTCAAAACTGTGTGCGGATGGATATTCTATTCTTTTAGTAATACAATTACTATCAAAAGAAATAACAAATTCCTCGCATATGGAGAACTTGAGAATGGTCATATGTTCTCCATCCTTCTCTGGAAACTAACATAACCGAAACTACATCGGTTGACATGCCCAAGAAGAGAACCCGTGATACAGTTAATCCCACGTATCTGTGGCATTACCGACTTGGCCATATTAACATATATCATATCACAAGGTTGGTAAAGGATGGTCTTTTGGATTTTCTAATTGTAGAAGATCTTCCAACCTGTGAACCTTGCCTTCAGGGTAAGATGACGAAACGACCATTTAACGGTAAGCCTGAAAGATGTACAGGCACGCTTGACCTTATACATACTGATGTATGTGGTCCCATGAGTGTTAGGATACGTAACCAGCACGTTTATTTCATAACCTTCACCGATGATTACTCTCGGTATGGTTACGTGTACCTAATGAGACACAAGTCTGAATCCTTTGAAAAGTTCAAAGAGTTCAGACAAGAGGTCGAGCAACAGTTAGGGAGAAAAATTAAGACCCTTTGATCGGATCGAGGTGGTGAGTATCTCTCTGACGAATTTAGGGAATACTTAAAGGTCAATGGGATAGTATCACAGCTAGCTCCTCCTGTTACACCACAACTAAACGGTGTGTTAGAGCGGAGGAACCAGACTTTATTGGATATGAACCGATCACTTCTCGTACACTCAGAGTTGCCCAAATCCTTTTGGGGTTACGCATTAGAGACTGCGATATACGTGCTGAACCAGGTTCCAACCAAATCAGTTCTGAAGACTCCCTATGAGCTTTGGACCAGAAAGAAATGAAGTGTGAGACACTTGAAGATTTGGGGTTGTCCGGCACATGTTAAAAGAACAAGTGCGGACAAATTGGAATCCAAGACTAGCCGTTGCCTATTCGTAGGATACCCTAAAGGCTCTGTGGGTTACCTATTCTATGACCCAGGAGAACAAAAGGTGTTATGTAGTCGAAATGCCCATTTCTTGGAGGATGATTACATCTTGAACAATCATCATCAGGTAGTTGTTCTTGATGAGGGAAGCTCATGGGTAGTGGGAGGTGTCCCACAAGTTCCAGGTAATGACCAACTTAGAAGATCTACCCAATTTTCCAGGCCTCCAGTCCATTTCGGCTATGACCAGGATAGCTACTTGGTGGAAGCCATGACTAGTGAGGAGGATCCTGTGACTTATATGGAATCTATGTTGGACATAGTTTCCTTGAAGTGGGTAGATGCCATGATAGCTGAGATGGACTCAACAGAGACCAATGGAGTCTGGATTCTAGTGGATCCGCCCCTGGGGTAAAAGCAATTGGTTGCAAATGGATATATAAGAGGAAGAAGGGCCCCGATGGTAAGGTTGAGACCTACAAGGCTCGTCTTGTAGCGAAAGGGTACACTCAGAAAGAGGGAATCAATTATGAGGAAACCTTTTCGCCGGTGGCCATGCTTAAATCCATTAGGATCCTGCTTGCTATAGCAGCATACCATGATTATGAGATTTGGCAAATGGATGTCAAAACTACATTCCTGAATGGAGATCTTAGTGAAGATATATACATGCAGCAACCGCAAGGTTTCATAGCTACAGGTTAGGAACACATGGTATGCAAATTAAATAGATCCATATATGGACTTAAGCAAGCTTCTAGGAGTTGGAACATCCGGTTTGACTCTACCGTCAAAAGGTTTGACTTTGAGCAAAATCCGGATGAACCCTATGTTTATAGAAAATCCAGTGGAGATAAGGTTAGGTTCCTAGTCCTGTATGTAGATGACATTCTACTTATTGGGAATGATGTAGGAATGTTAACTACGGTGAAAGTATGGCTTTCACTGCAATTCTCCAAGAAAGGTCTTGGAGAAGCCTCCCATTTACTAGGTCTTCAACTCTATAGAAATAGATCGAAGCGTATAATAGGATTATCCCAATCTTCTTTTATTGACAAGATAGTCAAAAGATACAGCATGGAGAACTCCAAGAAAGGAAATGTTTCTTTCAGGCATGGAGTCACTCTCTCCAAGGGCATGTCTCACAAGACACCCAAGGAGATTGAGGGAATGAAGGACGTTCCCTATGCCTCAGCCGTATGGAGCATCATGTATGCCTTGCTTTGCCCTCATCCTGACATCGCTCAGGCAGTGAGTGTGGTAAGTAGATTCTAGGCCAACCTAGGGTAGGAGCATTGGACTACTATGAAAAACATACTTAAGTACCTTCGAAGGACAAAAGAGTTTTGTCTGGTATTTGATGGTAGTTCACTACTGATCCAAGGGTATACTGATGCCAAATTTCAGTTAGATCTAGATAATAGAAAGTCTACATCTGGGTATGTTTTCACGATAGGATCGTGTGCTATTTATTGGAAAAGCAGCAAACAGGGGTCCACAGCGGATTCCACAACCAAAGCCAAATACATTGCCGCAAGTGAAGTTGCCAAAGAAGCTGTATGGATAAAAAAGTTCATTCATGAATTGGGAGTAGCTCCATCCAGCACATCACCCATTCCATTGTTTTGTGACAACACTGGAGCTATCACTCAGGCTAAGGAGCCACGAGCCCACTCGAAGTCGAAGCACATCGAGAGGTAGTTCCATGTACTGCGGGAGATAGTTGGAAGATGGGACGTCCTAATTCAGAATGTAGCATCAACGGAAAATGTAGCAGACCCATTGACTAAGCCACTGACACAAAAATTGTTTGAGAAACACGTGGAAAGCATGGGACTCCTACTTATACCAGATTGGACCTAAGTGCAAGTGGGAGCTGTTAGACAGTGTATGCCCTTAGCTCCATTCAGAATGATGTACCTTATGACATTTAATGTAAGTGAATAAAGTACATATTTGATTCATGTTATTATGGTGTGTTTCTGTCTAATACCCTTAAACTAGAGACACATATGAGACTTGTGTTAGTTTAGAATCTTCACAGCCGTTGGATAGATTTGGGGAGATTTATCCTACCAAGGCTAACACTGATGTGTCGCCAAGTTGGTTGGGGTAGCTTGTCTCAGCTGCCAGGGTGAGACCAGAGGTACATGCAGTGTGGGTTTTTTTGAAACCCTGAACCAGACCAGAATTCCAGTATTGCCCTAGACCTTGGAGATTAATGGGCAAAACTGGAATGTTACACCTGACCCCTAGACTTGATTATGATACTGCACTAGGTGTCGGATTTGGCTGTCTTTGATATGCCAATCAATGAGATCCTTAGAGGGGGTCAAAACCTGGGTATGTTGGGACAGTTTGAGAATTTATCTGAGTGGGTGATCATAGTGATAGAACCAACCCCTTTGTCGGACAAAGTGAATGATCGGGGATGCAATCTCTCTGATGGAAACCAAAGCTACCGGCAGCCGATTTCAACTGTTGAAATTTGTTTTGCTAAATATATTTTTATAGAGATATATTGTATATATATATATATATATTTATATATAATGGTTTCAAAATGTTTGCAAAAGGTTTTAATTCCCGGGATCCATGTGAGTAGAGGGTGCAACACTGTTCCTTGCAGCTGAGGGAGAGGTCCTCTCTTGTCGGGCAGTGTTTGATCATTTTGGGCTGAGCGGTTAAGTGTAAGACCATTGAGGTAATACCTGATGGGCTAATCTTGCATCTACCCACAGTCCTTGGGTTTTTATAAGGTGGTTTGACCTAGGGACCATTTAGTGTAAATGTTGGGCCCATTAAGAGCCCATGGTGTTGGACTCTGGGGTTTACTATTTCCAAAAGTGAATTTGGCCAAGCCTTGTAACAGAGGCTGGGCTGAACCCATGTGGCTGATGTGTAAATCAATGTTTGGGTCCCACACCATACAAGGATATCCAACTGGGCAGCAATTTGGAGGATAAGAGAGCACATGGACTTAATGGGCATAAAGCCCAATTCGAACTGGTTTAATATGATTAATTAAAGAAGGGGCGGTTTTGGAATTTAGATTAGCAGATAGGATAAGGAGTTATCCCTATCCGCTCAGATAGGATAAGGAGTTATCCCTATCCGCTCAGAGAGTCCAATGCTCACAGTTGGCTCCATGCACCCTATGTGATTTCCCACATTTCCAGAGACAACCCGTAATCTCCGTCACTGAGAAAGGAGGGAAATCTCAGAGACGAATAAATGGAAATGGATCGTAGATTAAAATCCATATGTATGAAACGAACATGAATCAAATTAGGTTGTGGATTGATGTTTGCTCTTTTATCAAAAAATGGCAAATGGATCATTTGCAAAACTGCTTGATGACAGCAAGTTGAAGGGACCAAACTATGCGGACTGGTATAGGAACCTTATGCTGGTCCTAGCTTCTGAAAAGCTGGACAAAGTGGCAAAGAATCCTGCCCCGGAGCGTCCGGGTGATAGGGCTTCTGAGGCCCGAAGGAGAGACTATCAAGAATGGGCGGAGAAAAACTCCCTTGCCCGGTGTTACATCATTGCCTCCCTGGACAACCCGATACAAAGGCAGTTCGATCAGATCGAATTTGCCAAAGACATATTGGACAGTCTCAGGACAATGTATGCAGAGTAGAATCGTTCTACTCGACAAAAGGTCTTGAAACAGTTCATGACCGCACAAATGTCCAAGGGTCAACAAGTTCACGACCATTGTTTTCGGATGATCGGATACATCAACGAACTAGAGGCTCTTGGATCCGGGCTGGACCTTGCAACCTAGATAGATGCTATCCTTAACTCTTTGCCTCCTTCCTTTAATCCGTTCATCATGAACTATAACATGAACAAGCTGAATGTTAGCTTGCAAGAGCTCAGTAATATGTTGCAAAGAGCTGAAGAATTTATTAGAAAGGATGAGCCTGTAGCCATGCTTGTTGAAGCTGGCAAGACAGGCAAGAGAAAGAGGAAGGCAAAGAAGCCTCAGAAGAAGGCCACTAAGAGCAAGAAGCAGAAGAAAGACAAAGAATCGGATGCCTGTCACTTCTGCAAGAAGATCGGCCACTGGAAAAGAAATTGTGTTATAGAAACCAACTTGTTGGTAGCTTCTGCGTCCTGGTGTATTGACTCCGGGGCTTCAACTCATGCGTGTAACTTACTGCAGGGGTTCAAGGTAAGCAGAAAGCTGAGTGAAGGAGAAGTCACACTCTACTTGGGGACTAGTGCAACTGTTGCAGCCGCGGCCATAGGAACCGTGGAATTATTTTTTAGAGAAGGAATAATTGTACTAAAAGATTGCCTTTATGTACAAAATTTAAGGAGAAATTTGATTTTTGTCTCAAAACTGTGTGCAGATGGTTATTCTGTCTTCTTTAGTAATACGATTACTATTAAAAGAAACAACAGATTCATCGCATACGGGGAACTGGAGAACGGTCTCTATGTTCTACATCCTTCTCTAGAAACTAATATAACCGAAACTACGTCGGCTGAAATCCCCAAGAAGAGAGCCCGTGATACAGTTAATCCCACGTGTCTGTGGCATTACCGACTTGGCCACATCGGTGTTGACCGAATCACAAGATTGATAAAGGATGGTCCTTTGGATTTTCTAACTGTAGAAGATCTTCCCACTTGTGAGCCTTGCCTACAAGGCAAGATGACGAAACGGCCACTTAACGGTATGCCTGAAAGATGTACATGCACACTTGACCTAATACATACTGATGTATGTGGTCCCCTGAGTGTTAGGACACGAAATCAACACGTGTATTTCATCACCTTCATAGATGATTTTTCACGATATGGTTACGTTTACCTAATGAGACACAAGTCTGAATCTTTTGAAAAGTTCAAAGAGTTTAGACAAGAGGTCAAGAAACAGTTAGGGAGAGAAATTAAAGCCCTTCGATCAGATCGAGGTGGCGAGTATCTCTCTGACGAATTCAGGGACTACTTAAAGGACAATGGGATAGTATCACAATTAGCTCCTCCTGCTACACCACAACTTAACGGTGTTTCAGAGAGGAGGAATAGGACCTTATTGGATATGGTCCGGTCGCTTCTCATACACTCAGAGTTACCCACATCCTTTTGGGGCTACGCATTAGAGACTGCGATTTATGTGCTGAATCGGGTTCCAACCAAATCGGTTCCAAATACTCCATATGAATTTTGGACCGGAAAGAAACCAAGTGTCTGACACTTGAAGATTTGGGGTTGTCCAGCACACGTTAAAAAAACGAGTGCAGACAAGTTGGAATCCAAGACCAGCCGTTGCCTATTTGTAGGCTACCCAAAAGGCTCCGTAGGTTATCTATTCTATGACCCAAGTGAGCAGAAAGTGTTCTGTAGTCGAAATGCACAATTCTTGGAAACCGATTATATCCTGGACACCCAACGTCAGGAAGTTGTTCTTGATGAGGAGAGTTCAGGAGCAGTGGGAGATGTCCCACAAGTTCCAGGTAGTGACCAACCTAGAAGATCCACCCGGGTATCCAGGCCACCAGTCCGTTATGGTTATGACTAGGATAGTTACCTGGTGGAAACCTTGATTAGTGAGGAGGATCCCATGACTTACACGGAAGCTATGTTGGACATAGATTCTCAGAAGTGGGTGGAGGCCATGAGGGCAGAAATGGACTCAATGGAGACCAATGGAGTCTGACCTCTAGTAGATCCACCCTCCGGGGTAAAGGTAATCTGTTGCAAATGGATTTACAAGAGGAAGAAGGGCCTCGATGGTAAGGTTGTGACCTTTAAGGCTCATCTGGTGGCGAAAGGGTACACTCAGAAAGAGGGCATCGATTATGAGGAAACCTTTTCACCTATGGCCATGCTTAAATCCATTAGGATCCTGCTAGCTGAAGCAGCATACCATGATTATGAGATTTGGCAGATGGATGTGAAAACTGCATTCCTGAATGGAGATCTTACTGAAGATATCTATATGCAGTAGCCGCAAGGCTTCATTGCTGCAGGTCAGGAAAACATGGTATGTAAACTTAACAGATCCATTAATGGACTTAAGCAATCTTCTAGAAGTTGGAACATCCGTTTTAACTCTGCTGTCAAATCGTTTGACTTCGAGCAGAATCCGGATGAACCCTGTGTATACAGGAAGTACAGTGGGGATAAGGTTACCTTCTTGGTTCTGTATGTAGATGACATTCTACTCATTGGGAATGATGTAGGAATGTTAACTACGGTGAAAGTATGGCTTTCACAGCAATTCTCCATGAAAGATCTTGGAGAAGCCTCCTATATACTAGGTCTTTGACTCTATAGAGATAGATCGAAGCGGATAATAGGATTATCCCAATCTGCTTACATTGATAAAATAGTCAAGAGATACAACATGGAAAACTCCAAGAAAGGAAATGTTCCTTTCAGGCACGGAGTCACTCTCTCCAAGAAGATGTCTCCCAAGACTTCTGAGGAGATTGATGGCATGAAAGACGTTCCTTATGCCTCAGCCGTAGGGAGCATCATGTATGCCATGCTGTGCACTCGTCCTGACATAGCTCAGGCAGTGAGTGTAGTAAGCAGATTTCAGGCCAACCCAGGGCAGGAGCATTGGATTGCTGTGAAAAACATACTTAAGTACCTTCGAAGGACAAAAGAGTTTTGTCTAGTATTCGACGGTAGCTCACTACAGATCCAAGGGTATACAGATGCCGATTTCCAGTCAGACCCAGATGATAGAAAGTCTACATCTAGATATGTTTTCACGATAGGATCGTGTGCTGTTTGCTGGAAAAGCAGCAAATAGGGGTCCACTGCAGAATCCACGACCGAGGCCAAGTACATTGCCACAAGTGAGGCTGCCAAAGAAGCCGTGTGGATGAAGAAGTTCGTTCACGAGTTGGGAGTAGTTCCGTCCAGCACATCACCCATCCCATTGTTTTGTGACAATAATGGAGCCATTGCTCAGGCTAAGGAGCCACGAGCCCATTCGAAGTCGAAGCACATTGAGAGAAAGTACCACGTACTGCGGGAGATTGTTGGTAGAGGAGACATCCTGATTCCGAAGGTAGCGTCAGCGGAAAATGTAGCAGACCCATTGACAAAAGCTACTTTCACAGAAAGTGTTTGAGAAACACGTGGAAAGCATGGGACTCCGGCTAGTACCTGATTGGACCTAAGTGCAAGTGGGAGCTGTTAGACACTTTTGTATGCCCTTAGCTTCAATCAGAATGATGTACTTTATGAGTTTATTGTAAATGAATAAAAGTGCATATTTGATTCATGTTCCCTTGGTATGTTTCTATGTAATGCCCCTAAACTGGACACTTAATGAGACTAGTGTTCGTTTAAAATGTTCACAGCCAGTGGATCGGTCTAGGAAGACCTATCCTGACAAGGCTGACACTGTGGTGCCACCAAGTCGGTTGGGGTGGCCTGTCTTAGCTGCCAGGGTGAGACCCTAGGCACACACAGTGTAGGATTAATTGAATATATGAATTGGACCAGATTTCCAGTATTGCCCTGGACCTTGGAGATTGATGGGCAAAATTGGAAAGTTACACCCGACCCCTATACTCGATAATGATACTGCACTAGGTGTCGGATTGGGCACCTATTGTAGTATCATAATCGAGTCTATTGGTTAGGTAACATTCCAGTTTTGCCCATCTATCTCCGAGGTCCAGGGAAATACTAGAATTTTGGTCCGATTCAGGGTTTCAAGAAAACCCACACTGCATGTACCTCACGTCTCACCCTGGCAGCTGAGACAAGCCACTCCAACCAACTTGGCGGCACATCAGTGTCAGCCTTGGCAAGATAAATCTCCCCAGATTTATCCAACGGCTGTGAAGATTCTATACTAACACGAGTCTCATAAGTGTCCAGTTTAAGGGTATTACACAGAAACGCACCATAACATGAATCAAATATGTACTTTATTCATTTACAATAAATATCATAATGTATATCATTCTGATTGGAGCTAATGGCATACACTGTCTAACAGAAAACACCATCGAAACCATCCATACCTGGAGCTGAATCCATATTCATTGAGAAAACAATGTGCTTGATTTCATTAGAATTTGGAACTCGTGTCTAGTTGTTGTTATCCTCTTCTATAATTGAGGTATGGACTGGAGCAAGTAGTCATGATTCAATACTTCCTCATTAGAGATAAAGTATTCAAAAAAGCTTACTACTTGGGTTTTTATGAGATTCATGTCATCAGTCATAGTTCCATTAATCTCAAGTTTCCTTAAAGCAGATTTGTTTCTCGCAATTTTGATAGAAGTGTAGAAAAAGCGAGAATTTTTGTCACCTCCCCGAAGCCATTTTTCTCTAGATTTCTGTTTGAGAAAGATTTCTTCTTGTAGTAGAACTTGTTCCAGAGTATTCTTTGCAATGAGCAGATTCTGTTAGTTTTCATAGTTGTTGTTGACGAGGATTGTATTCTCAGCTTTAAGAACACCATTCTTTGCATTTAACACATTTGCAAACACATCTCCAAAAGTTTCCCGGTTCCAATCTTTTAAACTTTGCTTTAGCCACTTCATTTTAGAAGAGAGAATAAACAGATCGTTCCCTTCAATGGGTTGATTCCAAGAGTGTTGCACTAAGATATGAAAATCTAGGTGCAAGATCCACATATGTTGAAAGCGAAAAGGTTTCAGACCATGAAGCATGTTGTCCTTTATAGTCACTAGCAGTGGGGAATGGTCCAAACAAGATCGTTTTATATGTTCAACTATTAAATTTTCGAATTGGTCCAACCAAGTTTGGTTGACAAAAATACGGTCCAAATGAGCCCAAGAAGACCTTTAGTCCAAGTAAACATGGGCCCAATTCTTTGAGAAAGAATTGAAAGGAAGCTGTGCTCACGTGCCATCTTGCTGATTCTTGCGAAGGACAGAGTTCTTGGAGAAGAACACTGCTGATTCTGCTCCACCTGCACTGCGCCATTTTCAGTGGGAGCAGTCTTTGGATCCTTCCTTGGGCGTGAACACCTTCGTTGGGAGATTCTATTTCTCCGTATCAGGTATAATTCTCTCATACTCTTTTTGGTTCAGATCTGGTTCAGTTTAAGGTTCAAGAATGATCCTTGAAAATATGATTTTCTAAATAGGGAATATGATTCCCAGTTGAAGGGAGAGAAAAAATTTTGAAATTCGCCCCATATTCCGCAATATTTGGGCATCCATGGGATGGATCTCTCATCCCTTCAGTGGTATCAGAGCTAGGTTCAAATCTTGAACCATCTTGTTTCAGATCTGAACCTGCGCAAATGGGCAGAAGGTGTTCTACCTGATTTGCGCAGATATGGGTTTTGGGAAATTTGTTCCCAAAATTAATGGGCGAATAATCTGAAATTAATTTTACATAAATATGATTATTATTTAGAATTGTTCTTTGTGATTTTCTTGATTTATGGGCTGTTCGTACAAAGGGAGATCGAAATCTTGATTTGCGCAGGGAACCTGCGTTTTTGCAGTTCTTGATTTGCGCAGGGAACCTGCGTTTTTACACTTAATGGTCTTACACTTAACCTCTTAGCCTATAATGATCAAACACTGCCCGACAAGAGAGGACCTCTCCCTCGGCTGCAAGGAATAGTGCTGCACTCTCTACTCACATGGATCCCGGGAATTAAAACTTTTTGCAAACATTTTGAAACCATAATATATATATGTATATCTCTATATAAATATATTTTGCAAAACAAATTTCAACGATTGAAATCTGCTACCGTCAGCTTTGGTTTCCATCAGAGAGAGTGCATCCCCGATCATTAACTTTGTCCGACAAAGGGGCTGATCCTATCACTACGATCACCCACACAGATGAATTCTCGAATTGTCTCAACATACCTAGGTTTTGACCTCTTCTAAGGATCTCACTGATTAGCATATCAAAGACAACCCAATCTGTCACCTAGTGTAGTATCATAATCGAGTCTAGGGATCAGGTGTAACATTTCAGTTTTGCCTATTTATCTCCAAGGTCCAGGGCAATACTGGAATTCTGGTCCGATTCAGGGTTTCAAGAAAACCCACACTGCATGTACCTCAGGTCTCACCCTGGCAACTGAGACAAGCTACCCCAACCAACTTGGCAGCACATCAGTGTCTGCCTTGGTTGGATAAATCTCCCTAGATCTATCCAACGACTGTGAAGATTCTAAACTAACACGAGTCTTATATGTGTCCAGTTTAAGGGTATTACACAGAAATATACCATAATAACATGAATCAAATATGTACTTTATTCATTTACATTAAATGTCATAATGTACATCATTCTGATTGGAGCTAAGGGCATACACTGTCTAACACCCTTATCTAGTCTACAGATAAAGATCAACCTTCCTAATCAAATTAGGAGTTTCCTGATCCAAATCTTTATTTGGATCTGGACTCTCTGAGTGGATAGGGATAATCCCTTATCCTATCTGCTGATCTAAATCCCAGAACCGCCCCTAATTAATAAGTCTTATTAAGTCAGTTCAAATTGGGCTTTAGGCCCATTAAGTCTATGTGCTCACTTAACCTCTTAACTACTGCCCAGTTGGATATCCTTGTATGGCATGGGACTCAAACATTGATCTACACATCAGCCACATGGGTTCAACCTAGCCTCCGTTACAAGGCCTGGCCGAATTCACTGCAAGAAACAATGAACCCCCTGAGTCCATCACCATGGGCTCTTAATGAGCCCAATATTTACACTAAATGGTCATTGGGTTAAGCCACCTTATAAAAACCCAAGGAATGTGGGCAGATGCAACATCAGGTATTACCCTCGATGGTCTTACACTTAACCTCTCAACCCATAATGATCAAACACTGCCCGATAAGAGAGGTTCTCTCCCTCGGTTGCAAGGTACAGTGCTGCACTTTCTACTCACATGGATCCGAGGAATTAAAACCTTTTGCAATATATATACATCTATACATATATATATATGTATATATATATATATTTTGCAAAACAATTTTCAATGGTTGAAATTGCTTGCCGATAGTTTTGGTTTCCATCAGAGTGAATTTTCGGACTGCCCCAAGATACCCAGGTTTTGATCCCCTCTAAGGATCTCACTGATTGGCATATCAAAGACAACCCAATCCGACACCTATTGTAGTATCATAATCGAGTCTATTGGTTAGGTAACATTCCAGTTTTGCCCATCTATCTCCGAGGTCCAGGGAAATACTAGAATTTTGGTCCGATTCAGGGTTTCAAGAAAACCCACACTGCATGTACCTCAGGTCTCACCCTGGCAGCTGAGACAAGCCACTCCAACCAACTTGGTGGCACATCAGTGTCAGCCTTGGCAAGATAAATCTCCCCAGATTTATCCAATGGCTGTGAAGATTCTAAACTAACACGAGTCTCATAAGTGTCCAGTTTAAGGGTATTACACAGAAACGCACCATAACATGAATCAAATATGTACTTTATTCATTTACAATAAATATCATAATGCATATCATTCTGATTGGAGCTAATGGCATACACTGTCTAACAAAAAACACCATCGAAACCATCCATACCTGGAGCTGAATCCACATTCATTGAGAAAACAATGTGCTTGATTTCATTAGAATTTGGAACTCGTGTCTAGTTGTTGTTCTCCTCTTCTATAATTGAGGTATGGACTGGAGCAAGTAGTCATGATTCAATACTTCCTCATTAGAGATAAAGTTTTCAAAAAAGCTTACTGCTTGGGTTTTTTATGAGATTCATGTCATCAGTCATAGTTCCATTAATCTCAAGTTTCCTTAAAGCAGATTTGTTTCTCGCAATTTTGATAGAAGTGTGGAAAAAGCGAGAATTTTTGTCACCTCCCCGAAGCCATTTTTCTCTAGATTTCTGTTTGAGAAAGATTTCTTCTTGTAGTAGAACTTGTTCCAGAGTATTCTTTGCAATGAGCAGATTCTGTTAGTTTTCATAGTTGTTGTTGACGAGGATTGTATTCTCAGCTTTAAGAACACCATTCTTTGCATTTAACACATTTGCAAACACATCTCCAAAAGTTTCCCGGTTCCAATCTTTTAAACTTTGCTTTAGCCACTTCATTTTAGAAGAGAGAATAAACAGATCGTTCCCTTCAATGGGTTGATTCCAAGAGTGTTGCACTAAGATATGAAAATCTAGGTGCAAGATCCACATATGTTGAAAGCAAAAAGGTTTCAGACCATGAAGCATGTTGTCCTTTATAGTCACTAGCAGTGGGGAATGGTCCAAACAAGATCGTTTTATATGTTCAACTATTAAATTTTCGAATTGGTCCAACCAAGTTTGGTTGACAAAAATACGGTCCAAATGAGCCCAAGAAGACCATTAGTCCAAGTAAACATGGGCCCAATGTAGCCCATTGTCAATTAAATTTCTGAATTCCGTCATAGGCCGATTTGAGTAGCTAGAATTTTCATTTCTACTAATACGTTCTGAGAGCTCACTTGTAATATTGAAATCTTCACCAATGATCCAAGGCCGGTCACAAGCTGTAGCAAAATTCAATAAATTGCTCCATAAACTTCTTCTGATTTGGTAGTCACACCTGGCATAAATAACAGTCAAAAAACAATTAGTGACACCACTAGCATAAGAGGCTTCAAAAGTAATCAATTGAGGGTCATGGTAGACTTCTCTTAATTGGATGGATCCCTTCCAAAGCACCCAAATCTTGGCTACATCATTTCCATTTGTCATGCCATGCTCCATGCCAAGATCTCTCTTTATGGAATTCAGATTTGTAACATCAATAATGGGATCCATTAAGGAAATGATAGAAAGATTGTGAATTTTAATAAGTTTCCTTAATCTACAAATAGATTTCTTGCTTCTTATACCTCTAATGTTCCAAAACAAGGCTTTTATCATTTTAGAAGGTTGGAGAGACATTATAGGCGTCATCTTGAGATTTTGAAGTCTTCCTTATTCATCTAACCTGGTTCAACAGGCCCGTTGGTTCGATCTGTTCCTCGGCCAAGTCTTGGGTGAACCTGATTGGATTATAGGGGCTTCCCGAAATACTTTCTTCTTCTTCTGGCGTGTTGGGAACCACCAGTGGAGCACTATGATCGATCAGGTCCTCTTCTGAAGTTATTGTTACTCTTTTCATGGCCTCTTTGAATTTGACCTGCAAATTTTTGTGAAAATCTATAAGCGAGATGATTACCTCGTTAAAACTATCATTCGTCATTCTTGGACGACCATCAACAGATTTTAGCCATAAGCTTTTTTTCCTCCCATTGTTTGTTCGCTAGTGTAGTTGGGGGAGGCGACCCAATTGCTATTCTAGTTGGAGAAGGAGATCCAAACGCTTCCAGAAGAGCTTCCTCTACAGCTTGACGAATACCTTGAACTGACTGTTCATCATCATAGGAGATGTTTACTTGAAATGGAGATTCTGAAACTTCAATGTTTGGGTTTTCTTTTACAGGTGAAATTGTCCCAAAACGGCTAATTGCACCAATGGTTTCCATTCTATTCTTTGAACAAATTTTCTTTTGGAGTTCAACTTCGACTGCACCGGGTTCGTGTTGGTTTCAGACTGAACCAAGTGGTTATCACTCAAAGATTTTGATCCTTTTGTAGTTGGGGCAGGTTTCCATTTTTCTTTTATAGTCTTCTTACAGCTTTCTGCAGTGTGACCCACTTTATGGCAATTGTCACAGAAAACGGGGATGTTTTCATACACTACTTTTTGAAAGAAGTCACCTTCTTTCCTAGACCAACCCATATATTTTCAGGCCTCAGTTTTGTGATATCGAGCTCAACACAAACACGAGCCTCCTTTGCAGAGGTACAGTGCATCGTGGCAAGAGGAACTTTAAGAACCTTACCCACATTACCTGCAATATATCTGTTGTAAGAGTCTCCAAACAGAAATATAGTAAGTTTTGGAAAGGAGATCCAAATAGGGAGAATGAAAGGATCCTCCCCAGAATGAAACTTCGGCGACCACCGGAAAATTCTGAAGAGAAAGCCCTTCACGTAAAAAAACCTCTCGCAGCCAGACATTTAAGAAGTCTTCTTCGTCTACAAAGCGAAACAGGAGATGGGTGTAATCAATCACCAAAATCACAAAGTCCTTCAGGTTGAATCTGGAGGAGAGCAAAGATTTGATCTCAGGAATAGGAGGTCTCCCGTAAGAGACTTTTGCCACCAATGCTAAACGAAAAGGTTCACTGGCTTTTGAGATTTCTTCTGAAGAAAAGAAACAAGCTGCTTTGCCAAACTGAGTGAAAGATAGGGCTTTAAGGTCGATTTGAACCTGATCGAGTGCATAGGAATCCGCAACGATAGCAGCAAAGGATCTTTTAGAGGTCTGACCCGTGTCGATCAAGCCTGGAGAGGATGCCATCTTCTTTCAGAGTAGTCTTTTACTTTCCACAAATACTTCATGATATAATTTAAGTCTCAAAAGGTATATATAAGTTAGATGTCTGGTCCGTTTCTCTAAACATTGATTAGCTAATGCTTAACATTATAGAAGAAATAATGTTGATTTTCAATGCTTTGATAGCATAAAGTTCTATAAGTTAGATGAATGCAAGGGTCTTGCACATCTAGACTTCAAGTGTAGCATTTTTATTTATATTGACTAATGTAATAGCACGTGCTATGCACGAGTGTATGATTAAAGGGTGAAAACAAAAACATTATATCAATTCCAATACTTTGTTTTAACTTTTATAGTTTGTCGGAAACCAATGCAAGTGTTTGATTATATATAGATAATATGAGTATATGATTTTTTTTTTGAAGAGAACAAATAAAAGAAAAGAATAGCAAAGGAATTAATGTGAAGAATAGGAAAACACACAAATTTTTGTGACGTACTGTGCTTGTGTTCATGGGATCCTTGCCAAATTCTACCAAAATTTTCCATCAATCATTATATTCCTAAAAGAAAAGTAGTATTTGTGCTGTTAAACTAGGGTTCATTATTGTTGATGACTAATTCAGTTACAATTGGTCAAAATTCACATTCACAGTCGAATTTTACATAGTGTTTGGACGGGGGTCTCCTTTAAAACCATGGCTGGGGGTTTTTTGTTCCAAAGCCTTAAATACCTTCTTGGTGAAACCCAAATTAAGAATCTTGTAGTGTAGATTCAGGTGGGTATTATTGGTTTTGAAGTATATTTGTTTTTGCTATTTTGGGTGAAGGGCTGCCCCCCGTCTTGTGTAGCCCATTTTCTCAACTTTCTACCCACCCCCCTCCCCCGAAAAAAAGAAAAGTGCTAATTGTATATGGGTCTCATCCACAATTTCATAGCCTAATTTTGGAAAATGATGCAAGTTTTACAAGTTTTTTTCCTCTTTGGAAATGAGGTTGAAAAAAATATAAATGAACCAAAACACATTCTTGAACATGTGTTTAATCAAAACAAAGTAAACAAAGTAAAAACTTTTTAGTTTGATTATTTTTGATACCCAACTTTGCATTTGAATTAAACAAGTTACTTTTCCTATAAACCCTTTTACAAGTGATGCTTTAAAGCTCATATAGATCAAGTCATCCCATATTTAAATAGACTTCTAAGGCCAAGCTTGGGAGTTGTTATGTTCAAAATAAGTGCTTAAAAACAAGTGCTTACTTGAATATGCACTTATTTGCATTTGGCACCCAACTTTTTTAAGTGATTATTTTAAAAAATAATCACTTATTTTATATTGGGCGTTTGGTGGTCTTTTTCTCCAATAAGCACTTATGACTCTTTTGTCCTTCATTTTCTTTCAAATTTTCAAAATATCCAATCCAAAGTGAATGAATTTTCAAAACATCCAATCCAAAATGAATGAATAAAAGTACTTTGATAGAAGTGTTATCGTAAAAGTGCTTTTATAAAAGTACTTCCATAAAAGTGCTTTTGTAAAAGTACTTTTATAAAAGTACTTTCATAAAATTTCTTTAATAAAAATAATTTGAAAGTGCTTTTGTAAAAGTACTTTCATAAAAGTGTTTTTATAAAAGTACTTTTGTAAAAGTGCTCTTATAAAAGTGCTTTCGTGTAAAAGTAGTTTCATAAAAATGCTTTCGTAAAAGTACTTTTAAAAATGCTTTCATAAAAGTACTTTTATAAATGTGCTTTTGTAAAAGTACTTTGTTTTCATAAAAGTGCTTTCCTAAGAGTAACAATATTGTTGCTCAAAGTAATAACATTGAAAGGGTATAATTGGTATTCTAAAAGTTTACCGGGGACAATTCTTAGAGGAAATAAATTGAATAAGTGCTAATTGTATGGGCACTCAAAAAAGCTAGAAATTTGGGCTTAAAAAATAAGCCCTTATTTTTAAAATAAACACTTATTTCAGGCTTATTTCCCAAACACCAATAAGTGCTTAATGGTGTTGTCCCAACCCAAATAAGCACTTATTTCGAATAACCATTTATTTTTAAGCACTCCCAAACATGGCCTTAGTATAAATATAAAAAAGTAAGGAGAAATAATATCCATCTCATCAAAATCGTTATTTGAATATTGTATATATGATTTTGAAATATAATATCTTTTTGTTTGGGTAACAGAGCTAGATTTAAATCCTAGAAGTAGAGCTTCACCAAAGGACCAAATCAAAGTGAAAGATGGCTAGTTTCCATACAAGAGTTTTGGGAGATAAAGCCGTTTTGGATAAGTGATGAGTTAGGTTGTTGGTAGCAGTGTTTTAACAATCGGCCCAAAACTAGAATCGCTTTGGCCATTGGTTTTTAGGTTAGTGGATCAATCGTTCTATTGAATGGACAATCGGTTTTAATTTGAAAATATAAAAATAAAAAAATAAAAAAAATAAAAAAATAATTAAAATAAAAAAATGATAAAATACTATTGTTCGGGTCGAATGGGTTGACGGTTCTACTGCCCGAGTCAGCGGGTCACTGATCATGTCAATAGCTTTTGGCTAAGAGTAGATTAAGGATGAAACAAAACTGGTTGCTAGAACCATTCCTAAGCCGAACAGTTTGACCATCTGGGTCAACAACAATTCAAAAACACTGGTTGGTAGAAATGCTTACAGTGTTGGAAAGTAACATCAGAAGGATGCTTCACAAGGCTATTAATATTTGACCAAAGGTTTTTGAGAGGAAACATAATTCAATAGTGGAATTGTTAGTGATATAAGTGCTATTTGGAAAGACTTTCTAGGTGGATCTTTCAACAACCCAATAGACAAGAAGACACATTGAACTTTTGGGGTTTTGGTCTACTGGATTGCTAAAAATAGTTGGGAAGGCTATTTTCAATGTGAAAAGACCAAAAGCTTCATTTGAAGCTTTTCAATTTTTGGATTGTTTGGTTTTTCTGCATTCTCGTTGTGGCTACCCGACCCGGAGGGAGGGACAAATTGTGGAATATGGAGTATGGAGTCACTACCTAAATTTTTGGAATTGGGAATTTTGGAAAACCCAGGATTTTTCAAGAAAAACATTTTGCTTTCTTGTTGACTCATTGCCCAATGGGATAGAGATTCTTAGGGTCTGGGGACCAAGGTATGGAATGGGAAGGTGTTAGGCACCCCACACATGCCCGGTTAAACCGGCCTCTACTTTACCAAAGTTCCAAGGAAATTTTTTATAATTTTGGGCTTGAAATAATTATCAATCACACACTCAATGAAAGAAAATATCTGAATAACCTAAAGTGAAAAACTAAAGAATTAAATAACTACTCAAGAAGGAACTACAAATAGATTAATTAAACATCAAACAAGAAATAAACTGACCAATTGAAAATTAAAGGCTAAATATAACAAAATTAATACAGACCTAGAATGATGAATGTAGATAAAATGAGATATGAGAATGATTGCATGCTATTTATCTTAAATACGTCAAAACAAAAAAAAAAGAAGAAAAAAAAATTGCATGATAAATATCATGTAGATCAAGACTCTAAACAAAATTCCATAAAAGGCATGAGGGTTAATCTAACAATGGAGAATAATTAGAAGCTTTGTGGGGACAACTAACAAGGGAGAACTAAAACTAACCATGTGTAATATGTGTAGGGTCTAGCTGTTTGGTCCTAAAGGTAATGGCTTGAATGCACATGATAAATTAATGAACTAGGCCATCCATGAAAATATTGACCTACCATGATGACACAACTTCTTATTGGTAGTTCCTAATAAAATGCATACTACTAAATGGAGATGTAAAACTAAATAAAATGACCATGTATGGAGACTAAGGTGGTGCTTTATAAATCTGAAAATTCAGATATGAAAAGTTAAAAAGATATTAAAAGTGTTTGAAATTTGAAAAGAGGCATAGTTGCTTTTCTACTTTTTAGAGGATCTAAATCTATAAGTTTGTTTGTGTTGGATGGACCCTTTACCATCTGAAATTTACTGACTTTACTATTTTATCCCTAGAACATACTATTTGGAAATGTTGAGTTCAATTTACATTATCTCATAAAAAATAATTTTCAACCTCAAAATAATATTGAAACAATACAAATAAAAAATAAAAAATTATTAACTATTAATTAATAAATGAAACGATTAAAATTAAAAAAAATAATTAATGACTATAAAAATATTAAAATAATTAAAAATTACTAGTTAATAAAAATAATTAATAAATAATAAATAACACAAGTAAATTTAATAACAAATAATTAATGTTTAATAAAAATAACAAAATAATTAATAATTAATAAAAAATTGTGGTGGAAGACAGGGAGGGAGGGAGGAAGGGAGGAGAGCGAGAGCGAGAGAGAGAAGACAGGTAGAGAGAGAGCCGCCACTACAACTTGCAGCGGCGGTGGCGATGGTGGGAAGACAAGGGAGGGAGGGAGAGAGAGAGCGAGAGAACTGTTGCGATGGTGGTTCTTCTCTGGCGGTGGTGGCCGGAAGACAGGGCAGAGAGAGATAGAGAGAGCGAGGGAGAGAGAACCACCGCTGCAAGCTACAGCGGTGGTGGCAGGAATATAGGAGAGAGAGAGAGACAAAGAGAGTGCAGTGGTGGTGGTGGTGGTGGAGCTTCATTAGTTCACAGTGAGGGTTCAATTCGATTTACATGAAGGACAAAAATATGTAATGTTAAATTTTTTTTGAGGGTATTTATGTCTTTTAAGTACCTCTAAATTAGGTCTAAGCGCATTAAGCATCTTCTCCACCTCTTAGAAATTAAGATCTAAAATCCAATTTTAGATCTGTAATAAGAGGTAATACCAAACAAAGCAAGGTGTCTCAAAAGAAAACTTTTTAGATTCAGACATCTAAAAAGTGCAATCAAACGCCACCTAAGTAAAATGAGACCTATTATATACCATTGCTTATCGTGCAAAATAAAAGACGGTGAGAGAGAATGATGCTAAGACAAGGAAAACTAGAAATAAAAATAAAATCTACAAGAGCATAAATGGAGAAGAACGACTAATTAATGAATTGTTTATGGAATTAGAAGTTGTAATGTATTAACTAATTTAATACAGAATGCAAAATGCAATTAAGCAAAAAAAGTTACTGCAAAACATGAGGTGATCAAATCCGACAGTTAAGCAAGTGTGATGAGAAATGAGATGATTGTAATAACTTAAGATGATGAGTAGAACTAAAAAAATGACGGCTACTTGTTTAAGACAAGAAAGAAATTCTAGCAATGTCTTTGATTGGGTGGAATGTCAATCCTACTTAACTACTTGGGCAGAAACTAAGAAACATGGAAATAGCAAGCCTACAACAGAAAAAGGAAAAAAAAGGGAACGTCATACCTTATGGGTCATGAAGTAGGACTCACCTCTCGTCAGTTTTTTCGATCAGCAACATGACCTTTATAGTTGTCCTTGCTATGCTTCTTCATGAGGCCTTTGAAATCCTTGTGAAACTCCTTGTGTTGAAGATGACCTCCCGGTCATTTGGGAGGTCAAAGACATTGGTTATGTAGACCAAGATGTGTGGAAACATTGCTGGATCGAGTATCATTTATGTTGCACAATTGTTACTTCAAGAATGCTTTTAGCTTTTTCTCTTGGACGTATGCATGACTTGGGGAGCTCTTAGACTGTAACACTGATATGGGGGGACTCTAAGGACGTGAGAGGTGGTAGAGAGAGTGTAGGACATGGGTTAGGAATGCTTGGGGCTGCTTGGGGAGTAAAGGGGTATTCTCTATACTAGTGAGTGTAGGATAATATCTCTAGGCTTTCTTGTGTGTCTAGGATGTGAGAAAGGGGTGGAATTTATAGATTTTTTTGAGATGGAAATGGGGGGTTGAGATGGGAGACAAGGGAGATCAATGGCTGAGGTTTGAAAGGTTTTTGGAGGGAGATTGATTGAGAGAATGGTCTTTCAAGACAGCTTTGGGAGAGATCATCTCAATCAATCAAGACAAATAGTGAAAGATTTTACCAATTTACCTAAAATGGAAATTTCAAGTTTAGGTGATTGGCTTGATTGATTGGATGCTCCTATCTAGTCAAATTTTGGATTTTTAAGATGCTTCTAGAGGCTGAGAAGAAGTTTTGGTCGTGGGGTGCCATAGGTTTAAAGTTGTTGTGAAGAAGATTCCAAATTGAGGGCCCAGATCGAATATAGCTTCGGATCTCAAAATGGAGGGGCTAACGGTGTCAGAATTGGATGATCTTGGTATCGTTGGGCTTGGAATTTCGAGATATATCCATCTAAAAGGTTGGATTTCAATTTTCATGAGGTATAGGATTCATGATCAAAGATGATCCCGATCAGATGATTGGAACTAATTCCGACTTCGGGTCTTGAGATGAAGGGGTAAACAGTGTCGGATTTGGGTGATCTTGGTGTCATCGGATTTGGACTTTCAGGCTCTACTTACCTATGGTTTTGGATTTCTAATAAGGTTTTGTTAGACAATGTATGCCTTTAGCTCCAATCAGATTGATGTACATTAGACATTTATTGTAAATGAATAAAAGTACATAATTGATTCATGTTATACTTGGTATGTTTCTATGTAATTACTCTTAAATTGGACACTTATGAGACTCGTGTTAGTTTAGAATGTTCACAGCCGTTGGATAGACTAGGAGAAGTTTATCCTGCCAAGGCTGACACCAATGTGCTGCCAAGTCGGTTGGGGTAGGTTGTCTCAGCTGCCAGAGTTAGACCCGAAGCACATGTAGTGTGTATTTACTTGAAACAGTAAACCCATACCATTTTCTAGTTATGCCTTGGACCTTAGAGATTGGTGGGCAAAATTGGAAAGTTACACCTAACCCCTAGACTTGATTATGGTACTGCACTAGGTGTTGGATTGGGTTGTCTTTGATATGCCAATCAGTGAGATCCTTAGTGGGGGTCAAAATCTAGGTATGTTGGGGCAGTCTGAGAATTCACTCGAGTGGGTGATCATAGTGACAGGATCGACCCCTTTGTCGGACAAAGTGAATGATTGGGGACTGCACTCTCTCTGATGGAAACCAAAACTACCGATAGTCGATTTCAATCGTGTTTGAGATTTGTTTTGAAAAGTATATATTTATATGAGAATATAGATATATTATGTTTTATGAAAAAATCTTTGCAAAACGTTTTAATTCCCGGGATCCATCTGAGCAGAGAGTGTAACATTGTACCTTGCAGTCGAGGGAGAGGTCCTCTCTTGTCGGGTAGTGTTTGATCATTATGGGTTGAGAGGTTAAGTGTAAGACCATTTAGGGCTTTTATACCTAATGGACTAATCTCACTTAAGACCATATTCCTTGGGCCTTCATAAGGTGGCTGGGCTCAATGACCATTTAGTGTAAAGGTTGGGCCCATTAAGAGCCCATGCTGATGGACTCAGGGGTTCATTGTATTCAGCAGTGAATTCGGCCAGGCCTTGTAATAGAGAGCCAAGTTAGGGTCCCATGCCATACAAAGAGAGCCAAGTTAGCTAGCAATTAAAAGGGAAAGTGAGTCCACTTTCTTAATGGGCTTAGGGCCCAAGATTATTATAATTAATCAATATGGGCGAATCTGGGTTTAGATATGGGTTTGGATTAGCAGATAAGGATAAGAGGATAAGTCTTATCCACTTAAAGAGTCCAGATCCAAATAAAGATTTGAATTAGGAGTGATGAACCTTCAATTTATCTATATTTTATGAGGTCTCTACATGAAATTTTATGCCGGTTTAATTAAATTTTGACCTATTTTTAGTTTAATTGCAATAAAGATTTCAGTGGCAGCCAACTCGAGAAAAAGAAGGCAAAAGCAAGAAAAGAAAGCCCAAAATTTATCAAGTTCAGCCCAGCCCAGCCTTAAGAGCAAGGGAGTTTTCATTCGGCCCAAGTAGTGCAAGCTAACTCTTTAGAAAAGTCAAGGGAAGAAGCCTAGCAAGAAGGAAATTTCGGCCCAGTCCAGTTTCAGCCCAAAGAATAGCCTAGAGTGTAGCCTACATGTGCTCTAAAGCAAGCTAAGTTGCAACCCAAATAGCAGCCCAAAGGGAGCTAGGGGCGGCAACTCCTAGAAGTTTCTTGAAGAGAAGGAGGGAGCACTCTAGAAGGTTCATGAGGGGTGTAATACACCCAATTCTAGAGGCTTCAAGAAGAGGCAAGAGCTTCATTGAAAGCCTATATAAGGAGGCCTCTAGAGGGGGAAAAAGGGCCCAACATCTTATTTCAAACTCTCCTTGAGCTCTTGTTCTAAGAGAGAAAGAGAGAGAGAGATAGGCGCAAGAGAGGAGAAGAGATGAGGAACTAGAAACTTCAAGAGAAGAAGAAGCTGAATTCGAAGGGGGAGAAAGCAATTGGAGATCAAGGTTTCGTCCTCACTTGATTTCTGCACAAATTGGTAATCAAATTCAGCTAAGATTTATGTAATTTCTCCATCATTTTTTTCCTTTCTTGCTGTAATCAAAGCATGTATTATGCAAATTCAATTCTGTAATTTGTTTTCTAAGTTCATTCGAGTAAAGTAGATTCAATCTTGAAGTTTCTTGTTTGGAATGTCAATTGTGGATTGTTGGCCGAACTGCTATTCTGAAATCTCAAATCTGAAATTTCAGATCATGAATTTACAAGGTCTGAATTGCTATTTTCCAATCTCAGATCTGTAAATTCAGATCATGAAATAGTTGATCCGAACTGCTATTCTATAAAATCAGATCTGTGATTTCAGATCATGAACTTGTAATATCTGAATTACTTGAGAAAGAATTCAGGTAGCTTTAATTCAGTCTGGCCAAATTGTTCCTCTTTCTTGGAATTCCTAGAGTGCTTGAGAAAGACTCTAAGATTTCAGATCTGCCAATCAAGAGCCAAATTGAGTGCAAGGTTAGAGATAACTTGCACAATTTGGTTGGTGTTCATTCAGCTGAGTTGATGATCATCCAGCTAAAATGAAGCCCTAGAATTGCTAGATCTGAATGCATGCTTGGTGATTAGATCCTTGATAGAGATATAAGGACCACCTCTCATGCATAGATTGAACATGCGCTCGAGAGAGGCTGTTCATTGCTTTGGGATTTCACCAAACCAAGGCTGAATCCTATTCTACTCGAATTGCCTAGAAAACTAGTTGCTGAATTTATTTTTCTATGCATCTTTAGCTTGTCTCCTCACTTGCATACAAGGTGTTTGGTCCAATGTGTTAGAAATAACTTTGTAGTTAGAATTTCAGATTTTCATTAGTGTTACATTTCGGCTGATCAGATAATAGTAGACTGATTTATTATTAGTAGTTGCTACATAAATCATCGTGGGACGATACTCTACTCACTACTCTATTACTTGAGCGGCTAGTGCACTTGCTAGTGTCACAATGAGCCACAGATCAAGTTTTTGGCGCCGTTGCCGGGGATTTATTGTAGCAATATTAGGAACCATTGGTCATTCTTAATATGATTTATAGCTTTGCATTCATTGCTGGTTTTCAATTCTACATCTTAAATTTCAATTTTGAATGCAATGGCTTCATTGATGGAGCCGGTTTCCTCTCTTA
Source organism: Nelumbo nucifera (assembly GCF_055504915.1). Lineage (NCBI taxonomy): Eukaryota > Viridiplantae > Streptophyta > Magnoliopsida > Proteales > Nelumbonaceae > Nelumbo > Nelumbo nucifera. Next base: position 42,541,848 of record NC_142656.1, on the reverse strand, counting down.
ATACTTGATTGCTCCATCTTTAATTTCAGTTTTAGTTGAGTTTATGTAGATCTGATCAATTTTTTTTTAGCTTCATTATCTCAAAAAGGGTACAGATCTGATTGCATTACTTGTTGTTTCTTGAACTCAACAATCAGATCTGCACTCACATAAAAAGATTTTGGTTAGTTTACTTTCTTTTCTTTTAGTTTTCTTCCAGCTTAAAAGAAAAAAAAAATGGTATGTCTGCTTTCAAATCTGAGCTTCAAATCTGATCTCAGATCTGAAATTCAGATCTGAAAATGGTGTGTGTACAGGTCTGATTTCAGATCTGTAACTCACCCTCATTCGAAGATTCATCAGGACTGATGAGAAGCAAGCTAGAACAACTATTGTGCAGACCTAAGATCAGTGGTATTGCTTGATTTCAGACCTGATATACTGATCTCAGATCTGTATACACCAATACACCTTGCTGAATTCTCATATCAGCCCTGATAATTGTGGTTCTAGCTACTGAACTTAGCATCAATAGCTGCTGAAATGAAGGAGACTCTTAATCAGATTAGGAGATAAGCTCTTTAAGATCTATTTAAATAGAGGAGGGCAAATTGCAAAAAGGTTCCACACTGCTTTCAGTTCTCCCTCTCCTTCTGCTCTTTAAGATCTATCTTGATTCTAGTTTTTGCAAGAAAAATCATATATGAATTTGTGCTCATCTTCCTTGCTTGATCCTTGCTGAAGGATTGTAGTTCTTGCTGAAGGATTGCATTGTTGATCCTGCTTCATCTCAAGCTGTGCCATCTTCAGTGGAGGCAGGATTTGGTACCCTCTTTGGGCGTGAACACCTACTTTGGGAGTTACACATGTAGATTCCGTATAAGGTATAACTCTCCCTTTATTTTGGTTCCAGATTTGATCTAGTTTGTTTTGAGAACGATTCTTGAAAAATGCAATTTTTCTAAATCTGGGAATACAATTCCTGGAAGGGAGAAAATAAATTTTTTAAATTTCGCCCAACCACCCTGCATGGTTTAGCCATCCATATGATGGATCTCCCTTTCCTTCAGTGGTATCAGAGCTAGGTTCAAGTCTTGAACCAAATTTAGAATAGATCTGAAGCTGCACAAATTGGCAGAAACTATTCTACCTGATTTGCGCAAATTTGCAGTTTTTCTGAGAATTCGGTTCTCAGATTTGGGCGTTTGATCTGGAATTAATTCTTTATTATTCTGCAATAATTATGGAATGGTTTTGTTATTATTTCTTGAATTTTTGGACTGTTTGTGTGATGGAGATCGAATTCTTTTATGGCGCAAATATCTGTGCACCTTGCCATCTTTATTCTATTCTTTTGGTCTATAAATAATTTTTTTTAGTTTTAGACAAAATATATAGGATTCAATCTGATGTAATTAATAGAAAATTAGATTTTTCTATTTTTTTTACATTGCAAGACTTGTTGGAGTGCGCAGAGGAGAAGAAGAAATTTTGTAGAAAAGAAATTTGTAATCCGTGATTTGCAAAAAACAAATCTGCAATCTACAATTAACCCTTTTCTTGGAGGTTTGCAGTTTGCCCGAATCATCACACTTACAACCCCATGATTATGTTTTCTTGCTGTTCTTGATTGTCAATTTTGGCTATAATTAATTTCAGATCATAATCTTGATAATTACATCATGTATAGGACACCAAATCCTAGGCCGAATTAACCTAGTTTGGTTCAAATTGGTTGGACCGAAGCCATGGTTCGATGGGGTCTATTCTCAGCCCCATGGGTCACGTTTTAGGTCACCCAAATTTGGTTATGGGCCAAGGGTTTGATGGCCCATCACATGCAATTTGGCCCACCCCTATAAAACCCTATTTTGCTTTGTTAAAGCAGCATCAACCCATTTTCAGCATAACATCTGTATGGGCCGAACTGCTTTTTGCAGTTTAGCCCATATACCTAGATGATATTATTTGATAATAGATGGGCCTTAATGGGCTTATAATGTGTTAACTTTAATTAATTAGGGTTTTATAGATTATTTAATTGATTGGATCAATTTATGCATGTGGATGTATGTGATGTGTTGAATGTGATTCATACATGGGCCATAAGTACTTGGCCCATGTTTAATCGTTAGTGGCTCTCTACAAACACCATGGATGAATGCAAATCATTGCCATGGTGCCCTAAAGATCATTGGATTATCTCCCTTCTCAAAGAGCCCCATATCAGCTTCTTCCCCAAGAGGAACCGTGCAGAACCCTAACCCGTTTTTGGCCCATTTGAATATGACTTTATGAAAGTCAATGGGAGTCACTTTGGTTTGACCTAAATCAGATCTACGTACGTTTTAATTTGTTCCCTCTAGTTAATATAAGTGCAAGTGAAAGGGAATTTCATAAGATGAATTCTCTAAAGGCCTTCCATCATTAGCATGAAGATGGGCCATATTAGCAATGAGGAGATGCACCATAAAATTGGGCTTATCCATTTGCTGGTCTAGTTTGTTGGATGGCTTCATAAGATAATAGGGGCGTCATAGGCCGATGTGGGAGGGGCCCATCCTAAAATGGAAGGCTCTCTCATGGTACCTTGGGGTCCATGATATAATGGGTCAGCACTTACTGGACAGAAAGGTTTAACCTAAAATGGCAACGAACCTTGTCTGATAGAGGCCAAAGGGAAAGCTCATTTGATGAGTAGATAAGATCCTTCACAGAAAGTGGTGGGGTTTTGCAGCTGAAACAGTTGGCTCCATGCACTTATGTGATTTTCCACATTTCCAGAGACATAACCGAGTCTCTGTCACTGAGATAGGAGGGAAATCTCAGAGATGAAGAAATTGAAATGGAACATAGATAAAAGAGCTTTTTATGTAAATAACATGAATCAACTTTGGTCGTGGACTAATTTATGTTGCCTTTTATCAGAAATGGCAAACGAACAATTTTCCAAATTGTTGGATGACAATAAACTTAAGGAACCTAATTATGCTGACTGGTTCCATAACCTTATGTTGCTTTTGATGTCCAAAAAATTGGACAAGGTAGCTAAAAACCCTACACCAGAACGTTCGGGTGACAGGGCTTCCAAGGCCTGTAAGAAAGAGTATCATGAATGGGAGGAGAAGAACTCTCTTGCTTGGTATTTCATCATAGCATCCTTAGACAATCCGATACAGAGACAGTTCGATAAGATCGAAGTATCCAAGGATATCATGGATAGTTGGAGGACATTGTATGAAGAGAAGAATCATTCTATTCAACAGAAGGTCCTCAAATTGTTGATGACCACATAGATGTCTGAGAGCTAACTAGTTCATGACCATTGTCTTAAGATGATGGGCTACATTAACTAACTGGAGGCTCTCGGCTCTGGGCTAGATGATGACACTAAAATTGATGCCATCTTAAACTTTATGCCTCCCTCCTTCAATCGGTTTATTATGAACTATAACATGAATAAGCTAAAGGTTACCCTTCAAGAACTCAACAATATGTTGCAGAGAGCTGAAGAATTGATAAAGAATGATAAGTTAATAGCCATGCTTGTTGAAGTTGGCAAGTCAAACAAGAAAAAGAGGAAGGCTAGGAAGAAGCCTCAGAAGAAAGCTAGCAAGCCTAAAAAGCAGAAGAAAAACAAAGCATCGGATGCATGTCACTTTTGCAGGCAGACCAGACACTAGAAGAGGAACTGTCCTCAGTATCTAGAAACCAAGAAGAAAGAAGGTAATTTCGAATCTTTTGTCATAGAGACCAATATATTGGTCACTTCTGCTTCCTAGTGTATTGACTCTGAGGCTTCTACTCATGCATGTAACACATTGCAGGGGTTCAAAATAAGCAGAAGGCTGAGTATCGATGAAGTGATGCTTTACTTGGGGACTTCTTCAACAGTTGCAGCTACAGCCATAAGAACTGTAAATTTGTATTTCAGAGAAGGAATTGTTGGGCTTAAAGATTGTCTTTATGTACCTACTTTGAGAAGAAATCTAATTTCTATTTCCAAATTGTGCAAGGATGGTTATTCTATTTTGTTTACTAATACGATTACTATTAAACTGAATAACAAATTCTTCACTTATGAAGAACTTTAGAATGGTCTCTATGTCCTTCGTCCTTCTCTGAAAACAAACATAACCAAAACAACATCGGAAATTATCACCAAGAAAACATCACGTGATATAGTTAATCCCACGTGCTTGTGGCATTCCCGATTTGGCCAAATTAATATAGATCATATCACAAGGTTGGTAAAGGATGGTCCTTTGGATTTAATAATTGTAGAAGATCTTCCAACTTGTGAACGTTGCTTTCAGGGTAAGATGACGAAATGGTCATTTGCGGGAAAGCCTGAAAGATCTAAGGGCACACTTGACCTGATACATTCTAATGTATGTGGTCCCCTGAATGTTGGGGTACACAACCAGCACGTTTATTTTATAACTTTCACCGATGATCATTCTTGGTATGGTTACGTGTACCTAATGAGACATAAGTCTGAATCATTTGAAATGTTCAAAGAGTTCAGACAAAAGGTTGAGAAATAGTTGGGGAGACAAATTAAAGCCCTTCGATCAAATCGAGGAGGCAAAATATCTCTCTGATGAATTTAGGGACTACTTAAAGGACAATGGAATTGTATCATAGTTAGCTCCTCTTGCTACACCACAATCAAACGGTGTATTGGAGAGGAGAAACTGGACTCTATTGGATATGGTCCATTCACTTCTCATCCACTTAGAACTATCTATATCGTTTTAGGGATACGCATTAGAGACTGCGATATACGTGTTGAACCAGGTTCCAACCAAATTTGTTCCTAAGAATCCATTTGAGCTTTGGACCGATAAGAAACCAAGTGTAAGATACTTCAAGATTTGGGGTTGTCTGGCACATGTTAGAAGAACAAGTGTTGATAAATTGAAATCCAAGACCAGTTGTTGAGTATTCGTAGGCTACCCCAAAAGCTTTGTAGGATATTTCTTCAATGACCTAGGAGAGCAAAAGCTGTTTTGCAGTCGAAATGCCTACTTCTTGGAAGCAGATTACATTCTAGACAATCATCGTCAAGAAATTGTTCTTGATGAGGAGAGCCCAGAAGTAGTGGCAGATGTCCCAAAGGCTCCAGATAACATCCAACTGAGAAGATCTACCTGCGTTTCTGAAGGGATGAGAGATTCATCCCATGGACGCCCAAAGATTGCGAAATAAGGGGTGAATTTCAAAAAAATTTTTCTCTCCCTTCAACTGGGAATCGCATTCCCTATTTAGAAAATCATATTTTCAAGGATCATTTTTGAACCATAAACTGAACCAGATCTGAACCAAAAGGAGTAGGGGAGGATTATACCTGATACGGAGAAATAATATCCCCCAACGAAGGTGTTCACGCCCAAGGAAGGATCCAAAGACTACTCCCAATGAAGATGGTGCAGTGTAGGATGGAGCAGAATCAACAGTGTTCTTCTCCAAGAACTCTGTCCTTCGCAAGAAACAGCAGGATGGTATGTGAGCACAGCTTCATTTCAATCCTTTCACAAAGAACTGATGTCAAGATCAAATCTTGACTTCTCCCACAACTGGAGATCGAACTGGCAAATAGGGCGGCAAGAACAGGGAGGCGGCAAGAGAGTATTCGCAGAGTGCGGAATTCTCTCTTCTTGTGATTTCAGCACTGAAGAAAATCAGATGTGTGTATTCTAAAGGCGGTCGCCCCTTTCTTCTTTTGTTAACCTAAAAGACAATCAGATGTGTGTATTTGGATCAGCCTTCCCTTCAGGAGATAAGGATAAACCCTTATCTTATCTGCAGATTAGATTAGCTTTCTCCTAATCCTATTAGGAGGTTTCTAGATCTGAATCACATTTAGATATGGAATCTTTGAGTAGATAGGGTCAAGACCCTATCCTATCTACTAATCCATCTCAGAATTCACCCCATTATTAACTAAATAAATAGCCTAGTTCGAAAAGGGCTTTAAGCCCATTAAGCTTATGTACTCACTTAACCTTCCTAACTGCTACCCAGTTGGGCTTCCTTGTATGGCGTGGGACCCAAGCATTGATCTACACATCAGCCACATGGGTTCGGCCCAGCCTTTGTTACAAGACCTGGCCGAATACACTATTAAGGACAGTGCACCCCCTGAAACCCATCAAATGGGCTCTATGGGCCCAACACTTACCCTAAGTGGTCCTTGGGCCAAGCCACCTTGCAACACCCAGGGACTGTGGGCAGATGCAAGATTAGCCGATCAGGTATTATCCTCAATGGTCTTACACTTAACCTCTCAGGCAATAATGATCATACACTGCCCGACAAGAGAGGGCCTCTCCCTTGGCTGCAAGTAGGGAGTGGTCTCCTACTTCCTCTTGAAGTTTATCTTACAAGAATAGTAAGTCCTATTCTAATCCTACTCTTATCTCTTTATCTAATGAACTCAATCCCTTTATCGTTCTAAGATTACATCAAGAATTTAGATCTGGAATGACTCCTCTCAGTTTCTTGTTCTTGGATTCGTATTAAACCTCCTCTGTGAATTGGGCTTCAGCTAGGCTTTTCTGCAAGTTGGGCTTCAGCTGCGGATTGGGCTTTCCTACGAATTTGCCCCAACTTCGGGCCCGGATTTGACTTTGATAAAGGCCGAATCTGCGAAAGCCTAAAATGTAAAAGTTGTGGCTTTTTCTCTCATCTTTCCAGTGGGTCTTGAGTAAGCCCAATCGGAGTTCGGATACGCGAGTTAGGCCCAGCTTACTGAACGATGTTGAAATTGTGAAAAATCATCCGATTTGTCTTTCTTTGCTCCTGATGCCTTCTTTCATGCCCTGAACCAAAATACAAGAAATATGAGTCTATTTAAGTACTAATTCAGTATAAAAGATAGAATATTAGGGGATAAAATATGATAGATTTTATTCTCATCAAAAAGTAAAAAAATAAATAAAAATACAGAAATAATAAAAAATTTAAATAATATTTAAAAATTTTTGCATTTGCATTCCAACATTTAGGGTTTGATACTCTAGAGCATACATCATATAGGATTATTTAATTGTTGAAATTATCTTGTTAGTTGTGAATGTTTTAGGTTTTCTTTTTTTTATTTTTATTGTTCCTTTTGCTGAATTAGTTTTATTTTATTATTTTATGTTGAATTGCTGATTTGCATTTTAGAAATAATTGTTCGTGCGTTGTAATTAGTTGCATTTATTTTGTTTATTGTGTTTTTCTGTTAATCCATTTAAGGGCAATCCAATTTAAATAAGATAAGGTGGGGATTTCATCACCCTTCCATGGCCCAAAAACCACCATCCTTTCATGTGCGGTTCACCCTAAACCCTAATTTGAAATCTGTATAGTAAGATCCTTTAGGGAGCCTCACATTTGGTTCAAAAGTGTGTTGAATTTTAGGGAAGCTTGTAATTACTTTCCATAACCGGCGGTTGGTGTCTAAGGAAAGAGGTTAAACGGCTAAGCCTAAGCGGGTTTTGTGGTTGCTTAATTAGGTCCTTGCAAAAGCAAGGGGAGCTTCCCACATCCCCACCTCTTACCTGGGCTAACCAAAGGAAGTGGCATAATTCCAAGTGAACCTAAGAGGATTCACATTGGTTGAGCCACTAGTTTAGGAAACCTTAATTTAGCTTGTAGGTCATGTGTTTGAATTGCTTTCATTTTTTTATATTTAAAAATTCAAATTTGAATTTAAATTTCAAAATCTGAATTTGAATTTAAATTTAAAAAATAAATAAATTTCAAATTTAAAAAAAAAAGAAGAAAAAGGTTGTTAAAACAAAAAAAGATAAAATGAATTCAATGGGCAGTGTTTGTGGAATGAGAGACTACTTCCAACCTGAGCCATGGATAGATTGGAACCAGGTGTCTCAACAACTGGATAAGATTAATGGGATGGCCCAAAGACTTGATCAAGTCCTTGCATTTCATCAACAAAGTGGCCCATACCCACCCTTGTCATCTTATCCAACATGTTCCATCTGTGCAAGCCGAACCCATCATATTAGCCAATGCCCTTGGCGGACCCATGTCAACCAGTCATTCAAAACCAAGTACATGCGCCCAACAAATTTTTCCAACCCAATGCTAACCCGTTCTTTCACCCATATAACCTTAGATGGGAAAATCAACCCAACTTCACTTATAGGGCCCAAATCCAAGAAACCACCTTGCCAGATATTCACTCTTAATGGTCTGAAGCCTAAACTCACTGTGTGTACAATGATTACCCTGGGACTCAATTGGCTCAACCATGTCAAACATACACACAGTCCCAACAACACCATCCATCTAACTCCATGGCCCAACAATTTCAGAGGCCACAAGTGTAGAGCCAATTCCAGCAGATGTACCCTAGGAATCAACCGGTTCAACCTTGTCAGGCTTACCCACAGCCTCCTCAGATCCATACAGTTGATGACCAATTCATGCAGCTTCAGCAACTGATTTTAACTCAGCAGCAGTCCATCAATAGATTAGAGAGCCAAATAGGACAGCTAGCTGAAGCTAAGGCGAGGAGAGAAGTAGGGAAACTATGAGTCAACCGGTTGTGGATCCTAGAAATCAGCCATCGGGTTTTCCTCCATATTAGATTCAACCACCTCCTAAGAACCCCCATTTTGAAATTACCAAGGCTATTACAACCTTAAGATGTGGGAGGATTTTAGATGACCCATATGAGAAAAAGAAAGTTGAAAACATCAGTGAAGAAGAAAAGGAACAAGAAGACCATAAGTTGGGGGGGGGGAAGGAAAAAGGAAAGGAAAATTTAGAAGAAGAGCCTATAGTGAACCAACTTGTAGTTCCCTTTTCAACTGCACTCACAATCGGGTCGGTGCAAAAGACGAAAGAGACTCACAACAAGGAGATCAGGGAGTTATTCAAGCAAGTCCATATTAGCATCCCTCTCCTCGACGCGATCCAACATGTCCTGGCCTATGCCAAGTTCTTGAAAGAGCTATGTACTCAAAAGAGGGAGCCACGATTGACCCCACAAAAAGTGAGGCTCTCGGTAGATAGTACGGTTCTCCTAAACCAACTTCCTCGAAAAATGAAAGACCCTGATGCTCCTCTCATATGCTGTGTAATCTCTAGAATCACTTTCAATCAGGCCCTATTGGATCTTGGGGCCAGTGTAAATCTACTTCCCTCTCAATGAGTTAAAACCTACCCCGGTAATTCTACAACTCGCTGATCGATCAGTCAAAACTCCTCGAGGTGTCATTGTTAGGATAGATGATTGTTACTTCCCAATAGATTTTGTTGTCCTAGACATGACCCCAACAGAGGAACTGAACCATAACCTGATAATCTTAAGACGTCCATTTCTAGCAATGGCCAATGCAAACATCAACTGTAAATCAAGAGAAATGGACATTTCATTTGGGGAGCAGAAAGTTCAGCTAAATGTATTTAGTGCCACTAAGTATCCAAACCTAGGGGAAGATGAGTTCAAGGTAGATGTAGTGGATGATCTTTTAGATGCCCTGTTTGACCCTTGGTTAGCCCAATATGAGCCCTGTCTGTGTGAAGAAGAAAACGAGTTTGGGAGTGTAGATAAGAGAAGTGCATGAATGTGTCCGGCTAAAGACGTTAAACTTAGCGTTGGTTGGGAGGCAACCCAATGTAGTTTTTATTTGCTTTTAGGATTAAAGTTTTTCTTTTCTTGATTCGAGACCAGTTGGCAGCCTTTGAACCCCTTGGGAAAACCCTCTTGATTGTTCCCTTTGGCTCAATTCCTTTGCAACATCCTAGTCATGCCATTAGGGACAATGGGACTTAAGTTGGGGGTGAGGAAAGAGAGAGAGAAAAATCATAAAAAAAAAGAAAAAAAATTTGAAGCTAAGCCTTTAGAAATGTAGAACTAAAAATTTCACTGAAAATTTTAAAAATTCTTTCCATTAAAAGAGATTCCCAAACAGAAAAAGTTGAGGAAACTAATAGAAGAATATTGAATTTTGTATAAATTAGTTGCAAGTGATAGGAGTCAAAATTGGTCTTATTTGAACATTGTCAAAACCATTTAGAAATTGGAAAATACTCCCAAGTTTGCCCCTGTAAAGATAAGAAGAGAAAGTTTGAGAAATTAAACAAAAAAATTCTTCAAATTGTTAGAGATAGTGGACTACCCTAAGTAGTGTTTCAAAAAAAAAGAGAAAAAAAAAGTGGTCAATTGACATCCTAGACCAAGTAACCGGGTCTCTTCACCTAAGTTAAGTGTTGAGATTCGTGTCAAACGGAAAGGGAATGCGAAAGAGAATCACCTAACACTTAATAATCGGGTCTCTTCACCTAAGGCAAGTGTCATGATTTGCGTCAAACGGTGGAAGGTAGAAATAAAAAATAAGTGTGCATCTCAAGTTCAAAGGTAGAAATCCACTGTCAGAAATGATAAGAAGAATACCCGCCTGATTTTAAAATCAATCTCAGCTTATCGAGATAGTTTGCAAATGGAAGGGTATATAAGATTTTTATACCAAGTTTCTGTAATGTTCAATGTAAGACAGTTTTACCCCCTTAAGCCCAATACTGATTTATACAAAGTTTGAGAATTCCGAAAACAGGATACTTGGCTAATTTTGTCAAGGATGATCTTGCAATGGAATGATCTCTTTACTTAGTGTAATTTTAAGGTTGCATTGCTAAGGGACAAGCAATGGTTAAGTTGGGGGGGTGTGATAACTCTGTAGTTGATGCCTTAAGTGCATCATTTCAGGGTTATTTTAGGCCTTAGAATAGTCAAAATGCCCCCTTTTCCGAGTTAAATTCAATATTGTGACCTCTAAGGGTCTCTGTGCAAATCTTTAGAAAAATTGGGGAAGTTTTAAGGCTAAAATGCAGTTTTTGGGAAGCTAGTGTGAAGTCCAGCAGAGAGAGGGGGTGTTTTTGTGAAAAACTGAGCACAGGAGGGCGCCTCCTACCTGCTAAACCTAGAATGGCGCCCCTCTTACTGTATTAGCATACTCCCCTCTCCCTAGCAAACCCTAGGGCTGAAACCAAATTAAGGGAGGGATATACCAGATACGGAATCCACGCAAGAATGCTCCTCCCAACATAGGTGTTCACGCCCAAAGAGTGTACCAAATGCTCCTTCCACTGAAGATGACACAACTTAGGATGAGGCAGGATCAGCAGGTAGTTCTTCAACAAGAACTTTTAATTCTTTAAAAAGAATCAAATGGGACATTGAGCACAACTTCTAAATTGTTTCTTCTGGAAAAAACAATATCAAGATCTAATCTTGATCAAATCCAAGAACTAGAGATCGAATAGGGTAGGGCGGCAAGAGCAGGAAGAAGAAGAGCAGAATGCAAGAACAGTCTAACTAAGTTGTCTTCTTCCTGTATTGAGTGAGTGTATATTCAAGGTTCACCCTACTCTCTTATTTATAGCCTTAAAGAGAATTTCCTAACCTCATTAGGAGTTTAGATTTGAATCTAGACTCCTTAAGTGATAAGGATAATCCCTTATCTCATCTATAGATAAAGAATAGCCCTCCTAATCAAATTAGGAGTTCCTTTGATCCAAATCTTTATTTGGATCCGAACTCTTTAAGTGGATAAGGATAATCCCTTATCTGCTGATCCAAATACCAAATCCACCTCTATTTAATAAATCTAATTAACCCAGTTCGTAATGGTCTTTTAGGCCCATTAAGCTTCTAGGCTCACTTCCTCTTTAATGCTGGCTAGTTTGGCTCTTTGTATGGCCTGGGACCCTATCATTGATCTACACATCAGCTACATGGGTTCAGCCTAGCCTCTGTTACAAGGCCTGGCTGAATTCACTGCTGAATATAGTGAACCCCTGAGTTCATCACTATGGGCTCTTAATGGGCCCCACATTTACACTAAATGGTCCTTGGGTCTAGCCATCTTATGAAGGCCCAAGGATTGTGGGCAGATGCTAGATTAGCCCATCAAGTATAATCCTCAATGGTCTTACACTTAACCTCTCAGCCCTTAATGATCAAACACTGCTTGACAAGAGAGGACCTCTCCCTCGATTGCAAGGTACAGCGTTGCACTCTCTACTCACATGAATCCCGGGAATTAAAACCTTTTGCAAACATTTTGAAACCATAATATATATATGTATATCTCTATATAAATATATTTTGCAAAAACAAATTTCAATAATTGAACTCAATTGCCGGCAGTTTAGGTTTCCATCAGAGAGAGTGCACCCCCGACCATTCACTTTATCCGACAAAGGGGCTGATCCTGTCTCTATGATCACCCACTCAGATGAATTCTCGGACTGTCCCACCATGCCCAAGTTTTGATACACTCTAAGGATTTCTCTGATTGGCTTATCAAAGACAGCCCAATCTGACATATAGTGCAGTATCATAATCGAGTCTAGGGGTTAGGTGTAATATTCCATTTTTTCCCATCTATCTCCAAGGTCTAGGACAATACTGGAATTTTGGTCCGGTTAAGGGTTTCAAGAAAAACCCACACCGCATGTACCTCAGATCTCACCCTGGCAACTAAGACAAGCCACCACAACCAACTTGGCAGTACATTAGTGTCAGCCTTGGCAGGATAAATCAGCCAAGATCTATCCAACAGCTATGATGATTCTAAACTAACACGAGTCTCATATGTGTCCTGTTTAAGGGTATTACACAGAAACACACCATAATAACATGAATCAAATATGTACTTTATTCATTTACAATAAATGTCATAATGTACATCATGCTGATTGGAGCTAAGGGCATACACTGTTTAACAGTTTCAATAGTTTTCAAATCATTGTCTTAGTTTGTTTATTAGTCTTTTGTTGACTTAGTCCTTTTTCTTGCAATTTGGAAATTGTTTGGATCATTAGCTTAGTTAAATATTTTATTTTATCCATCCTTTTCTTAATTGATTTTCTCCTTTCTAGCATTATCTTGTTGTTTATGGCTAAACCTTTTTTTTTATATTAGTTAGCTAATTTATTTTCTTAAGCCCCAATTTATTATGTCTTCCTTGGAATATTGGTTAAGTAGAGGCCGGTTCAACCGGGCATGTGTGGGGTGCCTAACACCTTCCCACACCATACCTTGGTCCCCATACCCTAAGAATCTCATCTCCCTTGGGTAATGAGTCACTAAGAAAACCAAAATGTTTTCTTGAAAAATCCCAAGTTTTCCTAAATTCCCAATTCCAAAAATTTAGGTAGCGACTCCAAACTCCATACTCATAATCCATCCCCCCCACCGGGTCGGGTAGCCACATCATATAGTGCATGGAGCCAACTGTTTCAACTGCATAACCCTACCACCTTTTGTGAAGGATCATATCCACTCATCTTATGAGCTTTCGCTTTGGCCTCTATCAGACAAGGTTCATTGCCATTTTAGGTTAAACCTTTCTGTCTAGTAAGTACTTACCCATCATATTCGTGAATGCCAAGGTATCGTGAGAGAGTCTTCCATTTTAGGATAGCCCCCTCCCACAACGGTTTATGACGCCCTTATCATCTTATGAAACAATCCTACAGATCCAGCAGCAAATGGATAGCCCAATTTTATGGTGCATCTCCTCATTATTGAAGGACCCATCTTCATGCTAATGATGGAAGGCCTTTAGAGAGTTCATCATATGAATCTTCCTATCACATGTACTTATATTTTCAGGAGGGAACAAATAATTACGCCCTAGTTTATTTCGGTCAAACCAAAGTGGCTTGCACCAACTTTCTCAAAGTCAGATTTAGATGGGCCCTAAACGGCTAGGGTTCCGCACGGTTCCTCTTAGGGAGGAAGCTGATGTGGGGCCCATCATGTAGGGAGATCAACCAATGATCTTGTGGACACTGTGGCAATGATGTGCATTCAGCCATGGTGTGCGAAAGAGTCACAAACGTATTTACATGGGCCAAATGCTTATGGCCCATGTTCGTAGCACATCGCATCACATCACATACATCACATGTATGAACATCCATAATTGATACACAATCAATTAATAACTATAAAACCCACAATTAAAGCCCATTTAAAACCCATAATATTACTAATTAATATTATCTAGGTATATGGGCTAAACTGCAAAGAGCAGTTCAGCCCTTATAGCTTTTATGTTGTATTGGGCTTATGTAGTTATAGCAAATTAAAACTGGGTTTTACAGATATGGGTCGAATTGCATCTTGCAATTAGCCATCAAACCCTTGGCCCATATATGGAATTTTAGGACTGCTAACAGCCCTAATCGAACCATAGGATCGGTCCAACTAGTTTGGTCCAATTTGTGTCGAATAGGTCTAGGGTTTGATGTTTAATTCAAGATCCAATTCTTAAAACATGATTTGAAATTAAAAATTGATACATGGCAATCAAGAATCAGTAAACAATAGAAAGAGGACTGTTCGTAAGGCTGCAACCCTACAAAACATAAGTTAGTTCACAGTTTGCAGTTTCCAAAACTGCAAATCACAGATTGCCGAACCCAAATCTACAAAGTTTCTCCTTCGCGCTTCCAGTAGTTTCTTCTGATGAAAAATAAAAGAAAAAACCTAATTTCTCTATTAATTACATCAGAATCAAATTCCTATACATTCCGTCTAGAAAAACAAAAAAAATGTAATTATTTACAGACCCATAATGAATAGAATAAAGTAGTAGATGCGTAGATTCACAACGCCTAAAGAAATTCGATCTCCACCGTACAAATAGCCCAGATTTCAAGAAATATAAATAGAACAATTCTAAATATATTGCAGAAAATAAATAATCTAACTTCAGATCAATCGCCCATAGATGAGAACCGAATTCTTAGAAAAAAAAACTTAATATGTGCAAATCGAGTAGAACTGATTCTGCCTATTTGCGCAGGTCCAGATTAGATCTGATTTTGGTTCAAGAATGTGAACCTGGCTCTGATACCACTACCGGGATGAGAGATCTATCATATGGATGGTCGAACCCTATAGGAAGGTTGGGCAAAATTTCAAAAGTTTCTCTCTCTCCCATCTGGAAATCGCATTCCCTATTTTAGAAAACTACATTTTCAATGATCATTCTTGAATCCAAAACTGAACCAGATCTGAAACCAAAAGGGTGGAAAGGGATATACCTGATACGAAGTAACAGTAACTCCCAATGAAGGTGTTCACACCCAAGGAGAAGACCAAAACCTGCCTCTACTGAACATGACATAGTCTGTGGTGAAGTAGGATCAATAGGACGGCTCTTTAGCAAGAACCAAAATTCTTCAGCAAGAATGAAACAAGGGCTGGTGAGCACGACTTTAGAATGTTTCTTCAACCAAGAAATAATATCATGAACCTTTCTTGATCAGATCCACAAGTGGAGATCGAATTGGGGAGGGATGGCAAGAACAGGAGAGAACTCTGCAGATTATTGTGTGTAAAACTGAGGAATTCGCCCCCTATTTATAGTCTTCTTTGGATCAGCCTCCTAATCTAATTAGGAGAGAGTTTCTTGATCCAAATATGATATTTGGATCTGGAATCTTAAATGGATAAGACTTATCTTATCCTTTAGCTAATCCTAATTAGATTATAAATAAGATCTTGCCTCTTTTAATTAACTAACTTAAGCCCCAGTTTGAATTGGGCTTTAGGCCCATTAAGCTTATGTGCTCACTTACTCTTTAACTTGCTGCCCAGTTGGCTCTCTTTGTATGTCGTGGAACCCTAACATTGATCTACACATCAGCCACATGGGTTTAGCCCAGCCTTTGTTACAACGCCGGGCCAAATTCACCATAAGAGACAGTGAACCCCTGAGTCCATCACCATGGGCTCTTAATGGGCCCAACATTTACACAAAATGGTTCATAGATCCAGCCACCTTATGAAAACCCAAGAATTGTGGGTAGATGCAAGATTAGCCCATCAGGTATTACCCTCAATGGTCTTACACTTAACCTCTCAGCCCATAATGATCAAGCAATGCCCGACAAGAGAGGACATTTCCCTCGGCTGCAAGGTATGGTGTTGCACTCTCTACTCACATGGATCCTGGGAATTAAAATCCTTTTGCAAACATTTTGTGAAAACATAATATATAAGTATATCTCTATATAAATATATTTTGCAAAACCAAATTTCAAACATATTTGAAATCCACTACCGGCATTTTAAGCTTCCATCAGAGAGAGTGCACTTCCCCAATCATTCACTTTGTCCGACAAAGGGGCTGATCCTATCACTATGATCACACATTTAGATGAATTCTCGAACTGTCCCAGCATACCCAGGTTTTGACCCCCTCTAAGGATCTCACTGATTGGCACATCAAAGACAGCCCAATCCGATACCTAGTACAGTATCATAATCGAGTCTAGGGGTCAGGTGTAACATTCCAGTTTTTCCTATCTATCTCCAAGGTCTAGGGCAATACTGGAATTTGGTTCGGTTCAGGGTTTCAAGAAAACTCACACTGCATGTACCTCAGGTCTCACCCTAGCAGCTGAGACAAGCCACCCTAACCAACTTGGTGGTACATCAGTGTCAGCCTTGGCAGGATAAATCCCCCCAGATCTATCCAACAGCTGTGAAGATTCTAAACTAACACTAGTCTCATATGTGTCCAGTTTAAGGGTATTATACAGAAACACACCACAATAACATGAATCAGTATATTGTACATCATGCTGATTTTTCCTTTTAATTCAAGAATCTTTGGAAAATTATGGGTTTTTTCAAAGAAATGTTTAGATGAAAGGCTTAAATGGGCTGACTATCGTTTGAATGAATGATAAGGGACCGAGGGAAATGATCGATTGAAAATGGCCTCCAGTCCTTTCTTTGATCAATGAGCAATTGACAGTGGTTTTGATGCCTTGATTTATGCTAACTTAGGAGTAGCTGCTGCAAAGTCGATTTAACATCCTATTGCCTTTAGTGCCTGTGTTGCCTAGGGTTGCCCCCTTCTCCGAAAATTTCATTTTTTTGAATTTTCATTCAACAATCAACTTTTCTCAAGAACATATTGATGAGACTTGTTGCAAGTTTTCAATCATCACATTTGGGTACACTAAAAGGATAAGTTGGGCTCAGTTGAATTCGTTGTTTTGTTAGGAGTAAGCATTGGGACACAAACATAGATTGATAAAAGACGCAGAGCAAGATTTCATTAAGTAAAAAGAATGAGTACACTAAGCTTTAAGGCACAAAGAAAAACAATGTTTAATGCAAATGTGCTTTAGGTGGCAGCATGTCCATAAGCTTGAGCTCAGGGTTGTATTGCCCATCATCAATGAGGCGTTGGATAGCATACTTCAATTGCCAGCATTCATTGGTCCCATGTCCTAGTCCTTGATGGTAGGTACAGTAAGCCTTTTGGTTGAAATTCTTTGGATCTATAGGAGGCTTCCAAGGCAGTAAATGAAGATATCCTTTCTTGACCAAGATGGGCAAAAGTTGGGAAGGTTGGAAAGGTAACAGACTGAACTTCTTCACTTCTTTCTTGGATGGTTGAGGCGGTGGTGTAGGATTCGAAACAAAAACTAGTGGTGTTGCCCCTGTACGGAAGATTAGCTGATCAACTTTCAAAGTTAACATGTTCACTACTTTTCGAAATTCTTTAATCTCTTGT
This sequence comes from Nelumbo nucifera, assembly GCF_055504915.1. NCBI lineage: Eukaryota > Viridiplantae > Streptophyta > Magnoliopsida > Proteales > Nelumbonaceae > Nelumbo > Nelumbo nucifera. The sequence goes on along the minus strand of NC_142656.1, from coordinate 42,524,302 downwards.
TGGATATTAACTTGATCTCCGGTGGTGTGGTCATCTTTCCTATTGGAAGCATTAGACTTTAAATGAAATGCACCATGCATGGAATGAATGCATAATATGTGTGCATGTGATACAGAGATGATGCAAGCAATGCCTAGACTATAAGGGTTAGTACGTAGAGGGTGTCTGTGTAGAAATCTTAGGGTTTTTAGGGGAAAAAATTGTTTATTTGAGAATCCTAAGGTTTTATTTTTATTTGATTATCCGAGTCACACCCAAGCGCCACTGCCCAGGTTGCCTATGTACCCCTTGTGAGGGATCAAACTAGTCATAGTTTTTGAAAATGTTACAAATTTGATTACACATTTTAGTTAGGTTTTAAGGGATATTGTTCAGCAATGATTAGATCTTGGATGTTGACTTTGAGAACTGTGTGATTATTTGTCGATTGCCCTGGTCCTAGGTGATAAGCACAATACTTGCCCAACTTGAAGCTCTTAGGTAGGGGATTTGGGAATTGGTTTAGGTGACAAAGGTGTTAGATATCCGCTCTCGATCGGGTGAGGAAGAAATTGAGACTATGGAGGGAGGGAAGCGAAACATCTCTTGACTCTTTCTTTTAAAATGATTAGTTAAAGTTCGATGTTTCTGTGTTGAAGAGGAGGGTTGACGTATGGTGGCAACTACAGTAGGTTCTTTGATCTCAACTAGTGGATTTTTGGATGCTATGTGGATTTTCTTGTCCTTGACTCCCCATTTGATGTGCGCATCAGCCTTGATAAAAGTCTTGGAATGCTTGTCCTATAAGTATATCTCTATATAAATATATTTTGGAAAACAAATTTCAAATACATTTGAAATCCACTACCGACAATTTAGGTTTCCATCAGAGAGAGTGCATTCCCTGATCATTTACTTTGTCCAACAAAGGGGCTGATCCTGTCACTATGATCACCCACTCAGGTGAATTCTCGGACAGTCCCAACATACCCAGGTTTTGATCCCCTCTAAGGATCTCACTAATTGTTATATCAAAGGCAGCCCAATCTGACACCTAGTGTAGTATTATAATCATGTCTAGGGGTCAGGTGTAACATTCCAGTTTTGTCCATCTATCTCCAAGGTCCAGGGAAATACGGTGCGATAGGTGGGTTCCAAGGTGCGATGAGAAAGTTCTAAGGTGCGATGCGCAGGTTCTAATTTGCGATGAGATTGAACTAATTTGTGATTTTAAGCTCCTGGGTTGCAATGAGATTAGGTTGAGTTGCGATGAAATTCTGGGTTGCGATGTGATTGGGTTGACTTGGAATGAGCTTCTGGGATGCGATGAACTTCTGAGTTGCAATGAGCTTCTAGATTGTGATTAACTTCTAGGTTGTGATGGGCTTCTGGGTTGTGATGAACTTCTGGGTTGTGATGAGATTCTAGGTTGCAATGATCTTTTGGATTGCGATGAACTTCTTGGTTGCGATAAGCTTCTGGGTTGCGATGAACTTCTGGGTTGTGATGAGCTTCTGGGTTGCGATGAACTTTTGGGTTGCGAAAAGCTTCTAGGTTGTGATGAGCTTCTGGGTTGCGATGAACTTCTGGGTTGCAATAAACTTTTGAGAAGATGCTATTTGGATTTTTGAACTACAATGAAACTGAGGAAAGGTGTGGTTTTGGACTTTTAGTACAATGAAACTGGGAGGGGTTTTGTGTGAGATGGAGGTAGAGATGCATTATGAGTTGTAATTTCAAAAGAATCTGGCTCAGAAGTCAAATTTTGCAAGTTGATTTCAGTACATACTTCTGCTCTGCTTGTTGCAATTGATTATTGTTACATTCAACTTCCAGCGTGTCTTCTGATTTAGATGTATCAATGCCTTCAATTGCATAGATTTCATGTTCAAATGTGTTGGGACATTTCATGTTTTTAAATACATTAAACACCACTTCCTCACCATTGATTCTAAGAGTAAGTAGACCTTCTTTCACATCAATTAAAGCATTACCCGTAGCAAGAAAGGGTCTCCCTAGAATCAATGGCATTGTCTTATCTTCCTCCATATCCAACACAATGAAATCAGCAGGAATGATGAAATTACCCACTTTGACAAAAACATCTTCTACTATTCACCTAGGATATTTAATACTTTGATCAGCTAATTGCAGATAACAGTTGTAGATGTTAGTTCATGCAGTCCAAGTTTTTCAAAAATAGAATAAGGCATTAAATTTACACTAGCACCTAAATCGCATAAAGCTTTTTCAAATTTTGTATTCCCTATGGTGCAAGGTATAGAAAAACTCCCTGGATCCTTAAGCTTTGGGGCCAATTTCTTTTGAAGAATGGCTGAACATTCTTCATTTAGTTTTACCATCTCACCATTCTCCCACCTTCTTTTATTAGTGACGGGTTTGTCGAAGCCCTCAAAATTAGTACTAGTCCCACAATAAGATATTTGCAGTAAAAGTGGTGCTAGCTCGAATCCCACAGGGAGTAAATCAGTAATCTCTTAGCCGAATGGATAAAGTAATTGAGTGGAAAATTTAATAACTAAAATTTAAAAGAATAAGAAAGCAATAACAAACTAAACAAACAAGAAAAAATCAGTCTTACCGAATTCTGGTTCAAGGGTTCGGGTTGAATCGATTGGCTATCGATCCTAGGTACATTTCAGCATTCTTGCAATTCAAGCATTTAACATTCGATTTATTAGGATAGCCATAATAAACCTTGTGTTTTCCTAATTTAGTTGATCAAACCCAACATTCGATCAACACTTATCACCACTCAACTGGGTACGATAGCATCCATGTTAAATAGTGATAGCATTAAAATTTGTGAAAACAGTTAAACCAAAATAACAATAATTGAGATAGCTGCAATTACTGAATCTTGTTCCATCGATTCCTTTAGGTTGAACCATGTTAAAACATTGGTCAAAGGTTGTCACGAATAATTGACCCAAAAAGATATCAATCTAATTGCTACTTGTACCATTATTCGTGACAATTACAGATCACCGAAATCATGGATAGCAGTAGGAAAATCAACATTAATTCAGTTTGTCAAACTAATTAACATCAT